>NC_090935.1:56138284-56447943 GCF_040938575.1 Ambystoma mexicanum | reverse complement strand
TGGGACTTATAATAGCCTTGATGGTATAGGGCCCTAGATATCTGGGACGAAATGTTTGAGTTCCTCTTATGGGCACGTGCCGAGACGCCAACCAGACTTCATCTCTAACTTGGTAGTCTGGGGCTTTTTTTGGGTGTTGATCAGAGAATCTTTTCTGTCTTGCTTTGGCTTCGATCAAGTGTTCTGCTGCCTTTTTGAAGGCTTGAGTGATGGTCGTATGTAAAATCTTCACCGAGGGCATTTCCAAGGGCCTGGCGGTATCTAATTCAGAAGTACATGGGTGCCTTGCATATACGGTATAGAATGGACTCTGTCTGGTACTGGTGTGTAGCGAGTTGTTGTAGGCATATTCGGCTATCCACAGCACATTCTTCCAGCTTTCTTCCACTTGATGTAACATGCACCGCAGGTATTGCTCTAGTGTCTGATTTGTCCGCTCCGTTTGGCCATCAGTTTGGGGATGGTGACTAGTGGACAGACGAATATCGATTTGGGCAATTGCACACTCTTCCTCCAGAAGTTAGACACAAATTGACTCCCTCGGTCAGAAATCAGGACGGAGGGGAAACCATGTAATCGTACGATTTGCTCTAAAAACACCTTTGCCAGACTGGATGCGTTTGGTAGACACTTAAGCGGAATGAAATGGCCCATTTTAGAGAATAGGTCAAAAACCACTAGGATAGTGTGGAACCCTTGACAGGGAGGCAAATCTGTGATGAAATCGAGGGAGAGTGTGTGCCAAGGTGCAGGTGGAATTTCCAGGGGTTGAAGAAGGCCCGCAGGTCTTTGTTTCTGGGATTTATTCTGTGCACAATTGCCACATGACAGAATAAACTGTGTAATGTCCTTTCGCCAGGTCGGCCACCAATAATTTATTTTCACCTTGGCTAGGGTCTTGGCAATTACTGGATGTCCTTCTATCAGGGGGTCGTGATAACCAGAAATGACTTGTTCTTGTAGTGCCTTATTCGGTAGATATAAACGCCCTCTGAAATACGGGAGTTGGTTCTTTGTTGTGTAATGTTCAACTTGAGTGGTCCAGTCTTGTAGAGCCTCGGTGTTCATTAGGAGCCGAATTTCCTTTTGGAGTTCGTCCAGAGATAACGTTGTTGTAAGACCTAGTAGTTTGTCACCTGGAATAATGGGCACCAGGTCTGGGGTTGAATATGTGTTCTCATCAATACCCATGCAGGATAGGGCGTTGGCTTTTCCGTTCTGGACTCCAGGTCGGTACGTGATTATGTAATCATGTTCTGTGAAGAATAAAGCCCATCGGAGTTGACGGGATGATTGAGCCTTTGCAGTCTTGAGGTATTGTAGGTTGCGATGGTCAGTGATTACTGTGATGGTATTTCTGGCGCCTAGGAGGTAAAGCCACCAAGCCTTAAATGCTGCCTTGATTGCAAGGAGTTCCTTGTCTGTTATTGCATAGTTAAGTTCAGGTGTAGTAAATTTTCGCAACCAAAAGGCCACGTGATGTCACTGGCCTGTTTCGGGATCCCTTTGGAAAAGAACAGCCCCCATTGCCATGCTGGAGGCATCTGTTTCCACTACATATGGGAGTTCTGGGTGGGGGTGTCGTAGGACTGGGGCCGAGGTAAATCTTTTCTTGAGTTCCTGGAAGGCCTTCTCCCCCTCTTCTGTCCATTGGAACAGTTTGTTGTTTTTTCATAATAAAGAAGTGATCGGGTGCACAATTTGGGAGAAACCCGGGATGAATCGGCGATAAAGGTTTGCAAAGCCGAGCATACTTTGGATACCTTTGACTGAAGACGGTGATGGCCAGCTAAGGATGACGTCTACTTTGTACATATCCATCCGGACGCCTCTGGGAGTGAGGACAAAACCAAGGAACTCGACTTTGGTGAAATGGAAGGAGCATTTTAAGTTTGGCATATAGCTGGTGCTGTCAGAGTTTAGCAAGGATGGAGCGAACGTGCCTGACATGGTCCTGTTTAGAAGAGGAGTACACCAAGATGTAGTCGATGTAAACTAGGGCACATATGTCGATCAATTCCTGTAGTACATCATTCATGAAGTACTGGAATGCGGCGGGAGTGTTGTAAAGCCCAAAGGGCATCACCTGATATTCGTACAGCCCATACTTAGTACGAAAGGCGGTCTTCCATTCGTCTCCTTTCTTTACACGCACAAGATGGTATGCCCCCCAAGATCCAATTTGGTGTAAATTTGGGCATCCTTGACTTGGTCCAGCAGTTCTGAGATAAGGGGTAGAGGATAATGTTTTTTAACTGTTACCTGGTTTAGTGCGTGGTAGTCGATGCACATTCTCAAATCCCCCTCCTTCTTGGGTACGAAGAATAGGGGCGAGGCTGCCGGGGATTTGGATGGGCGGATAAAACTGTTTGCCAGGTATTAGTCCAGATATGATTTCAAGTGGAGATTTTCAGGTTCGGTGAGTGCATAAATTTGACTACACAGGATTTGTGCACCAGGTACGAGGTCGATCTGACAGTCATATGGCCTGTGAGGGGTTAAGGTATTAGCCTGTTCTTTTTAGAAAACGTCTTGGAAATCGTGGTATTCGCTTGGTAGTGTATTTGTTACACCTAGTACCAATGCCTCTTTATCTTGGACAGGTGTCTCTGGGTCAGACAATGGCATTTCCACTTGGTAGCATGCATGAGCACACTCATTGGAGAAGGCTAATTTCTTGGCTCGCCAGTCGATGTTAGGATTGTGAGCCACCAACCACAGCATCCCTAGAATCACCCGGAACTGAGGGGCCTTGATAAAGTTGAAGGCAAAGGCTTCCAGATGTCCGTCTTGGCACAGAAGGGTCAATTCTGCTGTGCGTTGAATTACTGGACCAGAAGCTATCTCCGTGCCGTCGACAGTGGTGACCTTCTCAGTTGTCGTTTTCTGACAAAGGGGAAGCCCCATCCTTGTTGCCAGGCCTTGGTCTATGTAGTTACCAACGGCTCCGCTGTCTATGTATGCCTCCACAGCATGCATCCGAGACGGTTGTTGGTGACTGATCAAAATCACAGGCAGGGCAAGTTGTGAGGTCTGTGGCTCTTTTCCTTCGCTCGACAAACGGACCTCTACGCTTGCCAGGCCTGGAAGTTTTCCGACTCTTGTTCTCCTCCTTTCTCTGTAACTCCAACAGTTCTCCTAGGGGGTTTTACGGGACATTCTCTGAGGAAGTGACCTGACTTCCCACAGTACAGGCATAATTGCTGTTGTCTCATTTTGTCTTTTTCGGCCTTGGTTAATGGGCTCCGTACCCCCCCAATTTGCATGGGTTTCGAAGTGTTTTCTGATGAACGCAGACTGTTCTCCTTTGAGCGTACATACACAGTCCGATTCTCCGTTCTGTCTCGATCTGTCCTTCGATCTTGCAGCCTGTGTGCACAGTCTTTTGGCGGGTTTACCACCTGAGCTAGGACGTCTTTCAATTCCCCCCGTAAACCTCGATGGAATAATGTTGTTCGTTTCTCCTCATGCCACCTATTTTCAACGATAAGTCTGTTAAAAGTGGCAATATATGTTAACAAATCTTGGCTGCCTTGCCGGAGGGACAGAAGTTCGTTATCCAGAGCTTAGCCCTGGGTATGTCGGTGAACAGCTTCTCCACCCCCTGAAATCCCGCAGAAGTGGGTCATCCTGCCTTACTAGTGGTATGGACCAATCCGCGGCACTGCCACTCAGATATGACAGAATGAAGGCAACTTGCAACTGATCGTTAGGAAAGGCTCCGGTCTACAAAGAAAATGAAGACGCACTGGTTCATGACTACTGTATATTTCCTTGGGTCCCCCGTAAAATGTTCTGGTGGGGCCAAAGGAACTGCCCCAGGGAGGACCACCTGCACTGGATTGATGGGTGTGGCTGGAACCGACAGAATACTTCCTGGCAATGGAGCCTGCCCAGCCTGTGTTTGGAGCAATTGTCTGGCTAATTCATCGGTGTGGTCTTTGATGACAATCAACTCCCTCCTAAGAGCGTTGGTTTCTTGCCGGGTGGAGTGCACCTCGGCCTGTAATTCTCCCAGTAACTGGGCTAGTTGGTCAGTCTCTGATGTTTCCCTGACACCCAGGTGAATGTTTTAATTGAGGCTTTGCGTTCTGTTACGCTCACCTGGTATCCCTGGGGGCGCCATATCATACTGGATGGAGGTCTAAGCGCTATCCCGGACCCCTCTCTGCTTAGTTATGTGCCAGATTTTGGGTAGCGCCTATAACAGGAGAACGGAGGGTTAAGATACTGGTTCTATGATGGGTGGACTCCCACCTCCCTCTGGTCCAAATCCCCTCCCTTGGGGTTATTGCTCACCTTAGGTTTTTGTGCGTTGAACTCTCCGTCCTGCATCTCTGTGCAGGGGCACGTGGTTGGTGCAGGCATTCTGTGGACCTAGTTGCTTCACTGATCCGTGTGCCCTTATGTTGGGTCCAGACCGGCTGTGACTCCGACTTGCTGTCTTCCAGCTGAGTTACGATGTTGTTTCCGTCTTTATTCTGTCGCTTTCTTTCCCTCCGTTTTCTGTCTTTTCGGCGTCTTGCTCCACTACGCTGTTCCCTAACAATGTCTCTTTTTGTTTTCACAGGGATGGTTGTGATCTAGGAGTTGCCGTGCCGATGGTGAAGACCACAGTGAGTTATTGATGCATGGAGCGCTGCACTGTTTATTGGTGTTAATTGCTAACCTGTGCGCTCTTCTCTTCTTTGTACAGGTTGCGGTGATGTTCCGGAGTGATGAGCAATTGAAGCGCTGCTTGCCCAGGTAAGTGCTTTGTAAATGCTGAGCTTGTTCCTTCTCCCTTGCAGGTTGCGGTGAAACCCGGAGATGGGCGAGGTAATAGAGGCGCAGGGACTCGCCAGGACTCGCTGCTTGCCCAGGCAAGAATTGTCATTAATGCTGTCCTTGTTTCTTTACCTTTGCAGGTTGCAGTGAACTCCGGAGATGGGTGAGGTAAGCGTAGCGCAGGATGGATTCAAGGCCGGTTACTTCACAGGTAAGTGTTCTTGCTCGCTAATGCTTTTCTTGATCTTCCAGGTTATTATTAGAATCTGGATCTAGGGCTTCAGGATTGGGCCGCCGGAGTAGCAGATGAGAAGGAGCTGGACACAGTGAGTGTTATGCTGCAGGAGTGCAGAATAACGCGAAGCATGTTCTGCTGTTTGGGTGTGGTTTAAATAGCCCAGATAAAGTAGTTCCAGGCCAAGCAGTTCCAGGCCCAGCCATACCCAAAACACTATACCGCATGGCTTGGTTCTAAAGAACTGAGCTGTGTAATAGGCCTCCATGTTGGATTAAGGTCCAAAACTGGTATTGCTTTATTCCTGATAATGAGCCTGGCGTCAAAGGCGCCAGGACTGACTCCATGTATGTTTCTGATGGGGTTTTAAGGCCCTTGGGGCCAGTGTGAAGGGCTTTAGCCCCACTGCTGCCAGGGGGATGTTATACCTGAGGGGGTCAGGGGCATGGATCGTGACACTATGACAGCCACAGTGCGGGCCATCAAATCATTACAGGACATGATGTCGCCCAGCATTTACCTCATTCCGGTGCTGCAGGCTGCAAATGGAAACCCTTCAGGAATTCCTGAACGCTCTCTGGATACAGATGTCTGGAAGCTTTCACTGACAAGCTCTCTTTCAACAACGAGTTCCGTCGGGCGATAGGATGGTGGGACATCCGCTCCAACATCGCACAAGACACAGTAGTTCAGTACCCCCATACCAGGAGACAGTCACATCTGATGCCTCCCTGGAAGGATGGGGAGCACACACTGGATGTCTGCAAGCCAGAGGCCTGTGACAGCCGGAGGAGAAGGATCTTCATATCAACATCTTGGAGCTAGGGGCAGTGTTCTGGGCCCTCAAGTAATTCCTTTGTCTCTGAAAGGCAAGGTTGTGAGGAACTTCACGGACAACACCACAACCATGTTCTACATCAGGAAGCAGGGAGGCACTGGATCCCCGGTGCTCTCCAAGGAGGTGTAGGACTTGTGGCGCTGGGCCATCAGACAAGGGATATTCCTTGTCCTTCTCCACTGGCGGGAGTCAAGAACACCATTGCAGACTCCCTCAGCAGGGAACTGCTCTCCTGCCTCGAGTCAGGTAGACCGCCTATTCGTCAAATGGGGCAGGCCCCAGATAGAACTGTTCACGACAGCGGCGAACTCCAAGTGCCAGAGGTTTGCCAGCAGATTCCACCAGCCAAGGAGCCTAGGGGACACTTTCTCCTACCCGTGGGAAGGCCTGTTTCTGTACGTGTTTCCTCCATTCCCTCTCTTGGTAAGGGTCATGAACACACTCAGACACTGTCCATGCAAGATCATACTCATCACTCACCTTGCCAAGGCAGATTTGGTATCTGGCCTTCTCAACCTGCCGGCGGCACCTCCGGTTAAGCTGCCAGTGGTTCTGGATCTTCTCACCAGAGAAGGAGGCGCAATCCTTAATCACGACCCAGGACCGCTGAGCCTGAGGGCTTGGCTCCTGCAGCCCTAGAGTTTAGAGGATATGAATTGCCTGCGGACTGCAAAGAGGTCCTCGCCAAGGCCAAGGCATCTTCGACTTCGAAATGCTACGTTCACAAGTGGATGCGCTTCACTACGTGGTGCCGGTCTCAGAAGATTACCCCTCTCAGGGTCACAGCCCTGCAAATCCTTCCATACTTGCTATCCCTGGCCAATTCCGGACTGTCGCATGCCTCTATCAAGGTACATCTGGTGGCTATTTCCCGTTATACCAGGTCTTTAGGAAGTTCGTCGCTTTGGACCCACGATCTTGTCAAGGAACTTCTCAAAGGACTTTGTTAAATATTTCCTGCCGGTGAAGGCTCCTGCCCTGGCATGGGAACTCAATGTGGTTCTGACAACGCAGATGGTGGCCCCCTTTGAGCCTATGCATCAGGCCCCACTCAAGTTCCTCTTGTGGAAAATGGCTTTCCTTGTAGCCATCACCTCTGTCAGAAGGGTAGGTGAGATCCAGGCCCTATCCTGCAAGCAGCCATACCTGACTTTCCACAAATCGAGGGTGGTGTTGCATACATACCCCTCTTTCATGCGGAAAGTTCCGTCAGAATTCCACCTCAACAAGCCTTTGGGTTTACCTGTGTTTTTTTCAAAACCTTTGTTGCTCGCAGAAAGGGCCTTGCACTCGCTTGACATTGGTCGTGTCCTGAAGTTCTATGTGACACGAACAAAGAGTTTTTGGAAGACCTTACAACTGCTTGTGAACTTTGGTCCTGTGAACCATGGGAAGGCTTTGTCCAAGGCATCAATTTCAAGGTGGCTCTCCGGCTGCATCACAGACTGTCAGCGGTTGGCCAACCAACCGATGTCCGAAAGCCCAGTCCACCAGAGCGATTGCTGCGGCAACGGCATTCCTGTCTGGTGTGCCCCTGCTGGACATCTGCAGGGTTGCTACGTGGAGTCCCACGCACACCTTCACAAAGTTCTACTGTGTCGACAGGGATTCCAGGGAGGAGTCCAGAGTCAGCCAAGCAGTGCTACGCAAACCTGTTCGATTGAGGTGAGATTGTTCCGGAGGTAAGACTTAATTGCTTCTGTTGAGCCTTTCCACCTCCTGTGGTTGTGTAATGTTGTACTGCTATGCATTCTTTATTCAAGAGCATGTGAATCCATGCCAGACCCCATGCTGGAGAAGGTTTAAGTTACTTACCTGTAACTATTGTTCTCCAGCATGGGTCTGTCATGGATTCACATATGAACCCTCCCCGTCTCCTCTGCGGCTCTTTTTGGTCATACTACCACTTTACATGCGTACCAAATCTGAAGATGGCTGCCAGAGGAGGGGCTTAGAGAGAAGACTGTCATTAGATGGGGGCAGTGTGACCCAGAGGACAGTGATTGGTTTAGAGGAAAAATACAGTTTTTAAGTGTTAGTGAAACTGTTTCTTCTTTTACAGATGATTCTCAGTCTGATGACGGGGAATATTCATGAGCATGTGAATCCACCCCAGACTCATTCTGGAGAACAATAGTTACAGGTAAGTAACGTAACCCTTCCCTGCCGCCATAAGGTGTCGGTTGGAAACACTGTAAATCCCCTCCTAAGCCACAGTTCCTTTTCCTCCCTGGGTGCACCTCCCTGCAGCTTTCACTGGTAATATGTTGAACCCATCTTTTAGTATCATGATTTTTGCATAATCGCGCACGTGTGATTATTTCTGAAATGCCACAAAATAGGCAGCACATTTTGCCTCTGCTTCTGCTGCTTCGTTGCTGGTCAATTGTTGAGGACCCATCAATATAAGGAGCATCTCCCCACTGAAGTACGTCCTCCTGTAGCTTGCGAGTGTCACTGAATTCTCTTAGGTTTGCTGTACAGTCATGTGCATAGTCACCCTTTTCTAAAATGTCAGCGAGGAATGTTGCCGGATTGACTAGTCTGCATCTCACTATTTTCAGAGCTGCTTTAGATAGTAACACCTCATACCTGTGTTGTCAGTGTGCTCTTTGGTCTTTCTATTAGTGCAAAGAGATCATTCTCCATATACAGAGTGGTGCTGCATCCCATGTAATACTCGCTGATTTGTCCAGTGTGAATGCGGCTGCAGCCAAGGCTTGTTCGCATGCATAGTGCCCTCTCATTACTGGGTCTAATTTCCCACTGTGGTTAGCTAGTGGTTTGTGCCCCAAGCTGGTCTTCTGTGTGAGTACCACAGTCATTACTACTCTGTCGGAGTGTGAGAACAGTGTGAGGTAAGATTTTCCCAGAACTGGTACATCTTCCTTTCCTGGTTAAAACCAGAGGTTTTTGCTTTATTAGTGGGATATTTTTCATGAATACCTCAGTGAGTGGGAACCTTTTACCACACTCACCTAATCTTTAACTCTTTTTATGGGTGTCATTTTTAAGACTTTCCATAGTGTCTTTTTAAAGTTATCATCTTTAACAACTTATTGGCAATAAGTGCCTGTTTTTGCTGGGTTGCCCTAGGGGCTCCCCTTTTAACTTTCTTGTGCTAACCTCGAGCGAACTACAGTTCCCAAGGGTAGAAAGGATCTTTGGATCCCTTTTACATTTTGTTAAGTGAAACCAGAGCCTGCTGTAGCCCTTTCTTCCAATCAACCTGTGGACCCCGAAAATGATGACCCTGACCCAGAACATTTGCATTTTGAGCCATCCCACGCTTCGCTGCGACCTTGCGTTGTTGCAATACCCCAATACCCTGGGACCTCAAGCCATCGTGCGGTGTATGGTCTTCTGAATTTGGAATCTCGCTGAAATTTCGTGGGCATCCTGGTGGATCTCCCGAGACACGAATCAAGTCCAAAAAGTCCCCTCACAAGAGTGCTGGACATTTAAAACGGTGAGAATTCAACTGCGATTTTCTGTCTTCTGTCTTATTCTGTGCTCCTTGAAAAGGTGCCAAAGCCATAGACCCGCATTCAGCCATGAGGGAAACCTTGCCTAGAGCCTTCTTCATCGATCCATGCTGCAGAGTCACTTCTGAGGTCTTGTTTTCAGTCTCCACAACAAGGAATCCATTGACCGGGTATTTGGCTGCAGACCCTGAAGTTCTCCTGCTGCAGAAGCATCTTCAATGCTGAGGTACTGTGTTGGCTTAGGTATGTACTTACCTTAAGCTTGTTAGGATTTCTGTGTAGTTAAGTGGTGTTTTCTGTGATTGGGAGGTCCCTCGTCCAGTGCACCCAGTCCCACTGCTAGAATCCTGCTAGGGTGTCTTCTGCGAAGCCCCTGGACCCTCTTCTAACTCTAAAGTGAATTTGCGCCTTGAAACACTTGTGTATAGGTGCGTTATAAATGCCATATCATATCATATCATATCATATCACGTAGTCACCTGTTTTGCCAGTTTTCTCTGACTTTTGCTACTAAAGAGCCTATTCTGACACTGCCTGTTGGTTACTAGTCCTAGTGACCCCCCCCCCCTTCTGCCACTGAGGACACTTGTGCTCCAAGAATAAGGGAAAGACTGTCAAGGAATGCCTAGAAAAGAAAATACGTGTGTAAATGTTATTTACTTGTAAAGAGTTGGTTGGTAACTGTAATTCTAAGAGTGAACAGTTACAAAAGTTCTTACTGATCTTGAATGTGTAATGCACTATTCTTAAAAGTATGGTTAACATCTTTTCTTCCTTAGCAACTGTTTTGCCAGTCTAATAGAAAGTAGATGTGAAGGTTGTGCCTCTTCCCAAAAGTAAAGTGTTGGTTTCACCAGATTAATCCTGCAGGGTAATTGTATGAGTGTCCTCAACTGTTGGTATCACCAGATTAGTCCCTTGAGGATAATTTTATGAGTGTTCCCCAACTGTGTCTTGCTTCCTCTGACTTGCTGCTAGCCTGTCCAGAATAGGTCTGCATTAGGTTGTAGCCTACCTAGAATAACTTTGAGTCATTCAGTAAAGTGTGACTTTGGGTTTTACTTTCCCCTTCATTGTGAGGTTAAAAAAGTAGGTGGGTTTTACTTACCTTGTGTTCACTGTGTGCCATCCAAAATAGGTTACGTTACAAGAGTTACTACTTACCACAATCTGGGGTTCCCTGATTTTAAAAGCACCTGTAATTGTATATTACATCCTTAGGATTATCTCACCTAGCATACCTGTGTGTTATGACAAAAGTAGTTATAGGTTTTTACTGCACCTAGAATAAGTGTTTCACTATTCACCAAAAGTATATTGTCCAGTTGACTGCTTATGTGATTTGTTACTGAGAGCCCTTATACAACTGGTAGGGTCTACTGCCCTTGCATTACTGAATGTAATTGTAAAAAGTAACAATTGGTTTTTACTCCCCAAGAATAGGCTTGACCTATACTAAATGTGTATGAAAAGGTTTTGACTTCCCTAGAACTACTGTTAGGTGTTCCGAATAAGGTCTATACTTGGGTCTGTGTACTTTCAAGTATAGTGTTTTTCATAGTGTGATTTCATAGAATGTTTAGTGCTTACTTACCCTTAGATTTATCTGGGCCTACTTGTATTTAAGTAAATCCTTTATTTTTACATACATAGGGCCTCATTACCCGGTAGGCGGTCAGCCATGGCGCTATTAGCGCCATGGCTCATGCCGGTAAAACACCAGCACCGCCTTGGCGGAAAGGGGATTTACCGCCCCATTCCAAGGTTGGAGGGGCGGTAAATCCCCCTTCCGCCATTGCCCTTCCCCATTCCCATTTCTGCCCCATAGGGCTCTATGGGAATGGGGAAGGCGCTAATTACGGCACCGCAATTTTGCAGTGCCGTAATTAGCTCCGAGTTCCCTTAGCGGGTTGGATTTTAATGATTGCAAAAAGCAGGCGTTAAATCCCTCAACCCGCAAAGGGACCTCGTAGTAAGGCGGTAGGGATTTACCGTACCGGTATTTTACCGGTACCGGTAAATCCCTACCGCCATCCGTGTAATGAGGCCCATAGTGTTTCAGTGTTTCTTTGGATCATTTGTATGTCAATTTCACTTGTACTGATTCTACAGCCCTCTCTCCCTCCTAGGATAAGCCTGGCTGCTCTGTCTACGCTACCATATACTCAGGTGGTACAGCCTTATACTAAGAGGTGAGTCTTGTTATGTTATGTTATGTTATGTTATGTTATGTTATGTTATGTTAAGGCATTTATAACGCGCACCTGGTACCTAAGGGCTGATGTGCGCAAGCTAACACACAAAAAACATAAAACAAACGGAGGATGTGACCGAACTCAGATTGGAGAAGAGGCATAGGCAGGTGTGTCTACAAAAGAACTCTCTAAGCAAAGAGCAGTCTTCAGCTGCTTCTTAAACAGTTCTATCAATGCTATCGTTCTTAGCATAAGCGACAGAGCATTCCAGGCGGTTGGAGCTCCTACTTCAAATGACCCCTGTCTTGTCTTGTTGAAATTACTACGAGGGACTTTGAGAACATTGGTTTTATCTGATCTCAAAGTCCTAGCGCTATCTTTTAGGACAATGGTATCCTTCCGATACGATGGTATTTGATCCATGATGCATTTATGGGTAATGAGTAAAAGCCTAAACAGAATTCTTGCCTTGATCAGTAGCCAATGAAGGCTCCTCCTAGCTTCGGAAATGAGATCCTTTTGCTTAGGCCCTTCACCACTCTCACCGTCCCATTCTGAATCACCTGGAGGTGTTGGATCTCTGCCTGCGGGATGCCCACCAGTAGGCTACACCCGTGATCCAGCTTAGATCCAATAATGGCCCTAGCCAAAGTTTCAGAGTTTTTTTCAGAGATAAGAGGTTGTAGGTGACGGAAGAGTTTAATGAAATAGGAGGATAAAGAGATAAGACTATTTACCTGGGCCTTCATAGTCATGTGTTTGTCCAGGTACACACCAAGGGTCTGGAACAAGGGGATCATAAAGATGTTATAGAAACATGGGGACACGCAAGCTCCCTGTGGAACCAAATACAATAGAAGCATAGGGTCAGCTTCTGCCGACTCACTAGCCCCTCTAATTTGTCTATCTTTCAAAAAAGAGGATATTCATTGGATTGCCTCTTCGGAGAAAAATGCGTTCTCCCTTAACCTGGTGGACAAGATGGAATGGTCCAACAGGTCAAAGGCTACTGAGAGATCTAAAGTCATCAGAAGGGCAATCTGGCCCTTATCTATGCCTTGAATAAGGTGAGATTTAAGGGCAAGAAGAGCTGTCTCAGTACCATGATTGGTACGAAAGCCTGATTGATATTTGCGCAAAATTTGATTTTGTTCCAAAAATACAGACATTTGATTATACGTGGCTCGATCTAAGATTTTTAAAAGTAAGGTGGTATTCGTAATCGGTCTATAATTGGAAGGTGTTAACGGGCACAGGTTTGGATTTTTTAAAAGAGGCGTAATCCACACGTTTTTTTAATTGTCTGGCACTAGATTTAACTGAAATGAGGCATTAACAAATTTTGTGAGTGCTGTAATTAAAATGGGTAGACATTCCTTAATTATGATGGAAGAGCATGGGTCTCCTTTGCAGCTTGTGCTTTTAAGTTGGCTGATGGTTGTAGCTAATTCATCTTCAGAAATGGGCATGAATCTAAATCCGGGACGGTCTATATCCTTGTCTTATCTTGCTGTCCAGTTATATTCAGAGCAAGTTTTTTTTGTCTCTATTGTTTCTTTAATTTTTTCTAGTTTGTCGGACATGGCTAGTTGAATTTCGGTACACCATGCTTTGTTTTTGACAATCAGATCTTGCGTGGGTCCTGGAATATGTGTTTGTTCTTTTAGTATTTTAAAAAGCTCCTTACAATCTGATTTAGCATTGATGATTCAATCCTTCAAAGCCTCTTTTTTTGATATTAAGACCGCATTTTTTAAATCTGCTGCTGTGATTTTATATGCTTCTAAATTGCTTGGAGATTTGCCCTTTCTCCATCCGTGGAAGAGTTTATTTTTCTTGGCTTTGAGTTCTAACAGATCCTTAGAAAACCAGTTGTTTTTGTGTTCTGTTGTTTTTATTTTAGTTTTAATAGGGGCAAACTTCTCTGTAGCTGTATTTAGAGAATTTGTCATAATAGCTGACATAACATCCGGATTAGTTACATTGCCTATATCTGTGTTCAAAGACTCTGACCAGGGACCTAGTGCATCTTTATTCAAATTTTAGCGACTTCCGCTAGTTATAAATGATTTTGGATGAAAAGATTTTTCCTTAAAAAATCCCATTTTTTATTGGAAGCATATGCTAAAATGGTCTGACTATGGACAAGGTTACACATCTCATTGCTCACCATTACATTAAGTGAGGAGACCCAATCCAGGGTGTGACCCTTAATGTGGGTGGCGACTCTAACATGATGGGCGAGTCCCAAAGCGTCAAGTATATTCTCCATTATCTTGGTGGTAGTATCTGAGTCACTTCCTAACCAGAGAATAAAATCTCCTAACAGAATCAGTTCCGTATTTGGTTTCAAGACAGATAAAAGCAGGCTATTAAGAAGAGAGGGAAAAGTGGGGTCAGCTGTGGGGTCTCTATAATATAAAAGAACATTCAGGGTGGTTTCAGCACTGATGGCTATTTTAGTGAGTATGATTTCAGAGCCTAGGATTGTATCAATTTTTGTTTCCCATGTTTTCAGGTTAGATCTAATGATAAGCGCTACACCCCCACCCCCACCCCTGGTCTGGATTCTGTCTTGCCTAATCATGTGGTAGCCTTAGGGAATGGCCAGTGACAATGTGGGATTGGCTGCCTCATGGCTCCACGTCTCTGTGAGTGTACAGATATTCAGATCAAGGTTTTCAATAATGGATGCCACCTCCGTAGCGTGTTTCAGGAAGGACCTGGTGTTGAGCAATAGGTATTTGAGGGTACATTGAGAGGTAATAGATTTAGAACGGTTCTCACAATATCACTGTAAGTTTGTTTTGTGTATTTGGTTCCCCATAGGCGCTTTAAGTCTAACGGCTAGGGCAGGCATATCCATCGAAACTATGGGCCCATTATGTATCTCCTTACAAATTTATGGATATGCAGCCCCCCGGGTGGCTTGTGCTGAAACCTCATGTCTTTCCAGGTTGTGAACAAATGCAACTGGCAGAGTGGTTAGCCGTGGGTGAGGCTCCCTAATGGAATCATTGTTTAACAATGAAGTTTCAATCTTCTGAATCTTGTCTATATCAGAATCGGGGGTTACTACTGTTTTTAGCTGAGTGGTTTTATATATATTACATAAAGTGGGGCTGTCATTCATTATATTATTTTCTCTAGGGCTATTCTCTGGGATCAACGGTGTGGGAGACATGGTAGTGATACTCTCTGTTTGTGTGGCTTGAGTATTCTTTAATGGTGTGCCAAGGCGTGCATAGAGGTGACCCTGTGTATCTAATTTGACCTTTGCCATCCTAATGGCATTTAGTACTTAATTAATTCCCATTATGTATACTCACTACACACAGTAAAGGGGGTAGCCCGACTCCCGTACCGAACCGGAACGAACGGGCTCCTACGCACCGGCGCTTATGCGCCTGACATGATCAGAAATACTATATTTATCTGAAGGACACAGGAAACCCCACACTCTGGGTCAGGGTATTAGTACATTACTAATTACGGAAGAAAACCAGAGGATACAATTTTGGAGACAGAAGGAATCAAGATATTTAATTGAACCTGATCCATTATTTAAATATCAAATTTTAATCGAGAATTAATCATAGCACTCAATAATTTTACATCGCAGGAAAGGAATTAAGAACACATAATTCCACATAGTTTCACATATAATCCATCTCATTCGTACACAGGCATCCAATAACCATTCATACATCCATCACAATAATACATGTAGGGTAAAACTTTATCCTAAAAAAGTCATAACAATTGATTTACTTATTGTCTTCATAAAAAAGAGAGAGAAAGAGATATATAACAAATATATATGAAAAGCCACAACAACAGATTGTTCAAGTGGTCATCAGTTTAGGATGGGTCACATCGATGTCCAAAGTTGACCTCATCACTGGTTTCTCAACCGGTTTCGGCGTATTTAACTTTAATTGAGTTACGCCTTTATCAGGAGAATAACAATTCAACTCTAATAAGACAGGGAGATATACATATATGAGAGACCTCATCATAGAACCACTAGAGAAAACAAAGGGAAACCCCCAATTATCAACCAATTCATATTCATTAAAAGTGATTTAAAATCAAACAGGACCTGCCCCCTACCTTGTGCCATAACTCCAAGGGGGGTACTTTGCATGCTATAAACAGTGCTACCATGATCATTGATGCCCCAAAGTGCAGAGAGAATCAACCCCTCGTGGCCATCAAGCGGACCCATTAAGTTAGTGAGAAGATGCAAATTCCCATGTATTAAACTTGCGTGATCTATTTATACAGGCAGTGTGCTATGCAAGCACTTATAGGTCTAATTTTTAATAACTAACCTTCATGAATGAAGAGAGAGAAGGAGAGGCAGCTGAAAATTCCTGATATGAAGAACAGGAGTACCAGCTATACCAATATGCGATGTCCCAACACGTCTGTACTGCGTAACCGTCAGCTGGAGATATGGGAATGGTTCAATCCTGCAGTGGCTGTTTTTCATGCAGGCAGCACCATTTCGGAGGAAAGGATCAATCCTCCAATATAAATTTTCATAGACTCAAGGGGTACACCCAGAGATTCACAACTCTACCGTTCCCTATATAAATATCTCCAGCTGACGGTTACGCAGTACAGACGTGTTGGGACATCGCATATTGGTCTCCCCTTCTCTCTCTTCATTCATGAAGGTTAGTTATTAAAAATGAGACCTATAAGCGCTCGCATAGCACACTGCCTGTATAAATAGATCACGCAAGTTTAATACATGGGAATTTGCATCTTCTCACTAACTTAATGGGTCCGCTTGATGGCCACGAGGGGTTGATTCTCTCTGCACTTTGGGGCATCAATGATCATGGTAGCACTGTTTATAGCATGCAAAGTACCCCCCTTGGAGTTATGGCACAAGGTCGGGGGCAGGTTGTGTTTGATTTTAAATCACTTTTAATAAATATGAATTGGTTGATAATTGGGGGTTTCCCTTTGTTTTCTCTAGTGGTTCTATGATGAGGTCTCTCATATATGTATATCTCCCTGTCTTTTTAGAGTTGAATTGTTATTCTCCTGATGAAGGCGTAACTCAATTAAAGTTAAATACGCCGAAACCGGTTGAGAAACCAGTGATGAGGTCAACTTTGGACATCGATGTGACCCATCCTA
Organism: Ambystoma mexicanum; assembly: GCF_040938575.1. Lineage (NCBI taxonomy): Eukaryota > Metazoa > Chordata > Amphibia > Caudata > Ambystomatidae > Ambystoma > Ambystoma mexicanum. The sequence goes on along the minus strand of NC_090935.1, from coordinate 56,431,269 downwards.
AACTGATGACCACTTGAACAATCTGTTGTTGTGGCTTTTCATATATATTTATTATATATCTCTTTCTCTCTCTTTTTTATGAAGACAATAAGTAAATCAATTGTTATGACTTTTTTAGGATAAAGTTTTACCTTACATGTATTATTGTGATGGATGTATGAATGGTTATTGGATGCCTGTGTACAAATGAGATGGATTATATGTGAAACTATGTGAAATTATGTGTTCTTAATTCCTTTCCTGCGATGTAAAATTATTGAGTGCTATGATTAATTCTCGATTAAAATTTGATATTTAAATAATGGATCAGGTTCAATTAAATTTCTTGATTCCTTCTTATGATCAGAAATACTGCCAAGAACTACAAGGTTCTTGGGATATGTCGTTTTTTGGGTGTCTTGCACTCCTGTAGGCACGGGAGCAAGCGTTTCAGCTAGAGGACACAGCTGATGTTTAAACAGCTTTACAGAATGCGGAGTGAGCACGGCTTGAAATTCTAACAAATGTCAGTCAAGTTCCTTCACACAAAATTTATTAAAAACAACAATAAAAAGCTAAAAGCTAGCATACACAATATTTCAAATTACAGTATTAGAATACAGAGAATTCTCTATTAAAAAACCTGTCACAATTACAAACAATCAATGAGGAATCACCAGCGCGAGGAGGATTCATAGCAGAACAAACCAGCTCCTATGCGCCGGCGCTTACGCACCTGATGTGATCAAAAATACTGCCAAGAACTACAAGGTTCTTGGGATATGTAGTTTTTTAGGTGTCTTGCACTCCTGTAGGGACCGGAGCAAACATTTCAGCTAGAGGACACAGCTGATGTTTAAACAGCTTTACAGAATGCAGAGTGAGCACGGCATGAAATTCTAACAAATGTCAGTCAAGTTCCTTCACACAAAATATATTAAAAACTATAAAAAGCTAAAAGCTAGCATACACAATATTTCAAATTACAGTATTAGAATACAGTGAACTCTCTACTAAAAAACCTGTCACAATTACAAACATCAATGAGGAATCACCAGCACGAGGAGGATTTATACCGGAACAAACCGGCTCCTCTTGTACTGCCTCAGTTGAATGGTTTTACTAAGCCCTTAGTTGGACTTCAGAAAAACTGTCCTAACAAACAGAAAGAATTTATTTTGATAGTCTGGGATCCCCAACACTATCGCTGTGCATATTGCTCCATTCAGCTTGTTAAATGCCTCAGTCATTTCTGTTATAAACTGGCTAACCTTCTCCCCTCTCTGTGCTTCTTTTAATGCACCTAATAAGGGCCTAGTGTAGGTGGTGTAATCGAATGCCCATGCCCTGCAGTAATTGCATAGCTCCAAGAACTGCTGCATCTCCCTGACTGTTGTGGGTTTTGCTGTTCTGCGTATTGCCTTTGCCCTTTTTGGCGTCAATCATCTGCCATTTTGGGAGATCAATCTGTCCAAAGTATAACACTTTTGTCTGGCAATATTGTAGTTTGGCCTTGTCCACTTTATATCCTTTGCCTGCTAGTACTGTCAGCATGTGTACTGAGTAGTTTCTGCCCTGTTCTTCTGTCTTGTTGCAAATCAATATGTTCTCTACATACTGTATTACTGTGCTCTACATCTGTACATTGCCTAGGTCCATTTGAAGGACCCTATTGAATATAGAAGTTGATCCACAATACCCTTGAGGAAGTCTTGTATGTTTCAAGTTCTTATTTCTATATATAAATGAAGTTAAGTATTGTGAGTCTGGATGTAATGATATAGAGAAGGCATTCTTCTAATCTGTGACCGTGAAGTAGGCAGTTTCCGTGGGGATGCTGCACAAATTTGTTGCTGGGTTCCGAACCAGAGGATATTCTGATACTACAATATGGTTAAGAGGGCGCAAGTCCTGTATAAAATGCCATAACTCGTTCTACTTGTTGTACAATTGCTCTTGTCTTCAGCTTTATCTTTACTGCTCCTATTCCTTCATAATCCCCACATCATAGGGAATTGTGGTCCATAGGATGCTAGGTAACTTTGTCAAGTTCTCCTTGAGAAAGGTCGGTGGTGCTTTCAGCACCATTGCCATTCTCTGTGGTACTTCCTTGTAATGTATTTTCACCCAATATGTGATGCTCACTTCGAACACCATCTCGTGATCTGATATGTTGTTTTTTAATAGTTCTTCGGCTGTGACTGTAGTCAATGTGTACCCTTCAGCTATGGTGATCACTGCTCTCCATGGTAGCCCTGTGTCATTTGTCCCGTGTACTGTTATTCAATTGTCTTCCACGATTACTATCTCTAGTTTTAGTGGCACTATCGTCCCGTCTTTCTTATCCAACTGTATTTCTGGCCTGAATAAGTAATTGTTTGGAAGGCACAAAATTCTCCCCCGAATCCCTGGAAGCCATGCTATTATGATTTTGACCCCATATTGGAACAGCTTCTCATCCATTGGCACCCGCCTCTGTAACCTTCATCCACAATAAGCTTGAATGATTTCCCTCAATTTTTGAAGGTGTATCCCTGGAGTGGAGCACACTATCCCATTGTTGGTGAACGAAAAGGTCATATTAAGTCTGCTCATGATGTCTCTCCCCAGTATATTTACAGGTGTCTGTCGAGAATAGAGTACGGGAAAAGATAGGCCGTGCTCCCCTATAGGAAGCGCAAGATCGTTGGTATTCCGTCTCCCCAGAGAACTCTTGAGCATTCATGGCATCGCCTAACATATTATATTTCCCTTCCTGAATGCAGGATTTAGTCGCCCCTGTGTCTACAAGAAAGGAAAAAGTCTTGTCACCCCTATAGGTGGTCACTCCGCAGGGTTGGGTGTAATCAATAGGATGGAACACATCAAGTCTGTCTGTGGGCTGTCCTATTGAGGGTATAAATACATCCTGTTCCCCCGGAATGGGTTGCTTCCCACTACAGTGACCCCCACTCAGTTTGTCATGTGCGTGCCATCGTCCCATTGTTTGGTTGTGTGCTGTTCTGCATGTGTGGTATTTGCTGTGCTATGTATGCGTGTTGTATGTTATCCTACATCTGTGGCATCTGTGGTGCCTGCAAATACTGCTGCATAGGTGCTTGCATTTGTGGTGCCTGTGTCACAGGTTGTTGCGTCTGCAGGTATGCGTTTGGTGCCTGTCCTTGTTGTGGTGTCTGATTCGCCATGTAGTACTCGTCCTGTTTCCCTTAGTATGCTGGCTGGTATTGCATTCTCCCATTCTGTTGTGCCTTTCTCCTGCTTCTGCACACTCTCGAGATATGCTCTATTTGTCCACACCGAGCACGGGGGTGGCTCTCTCACCTGCCCTTGGAACCCCCCAGGAAATCCCCCAGGGCCCTGCTGTGTGTGTTGCCCATTTCCTCGGAACCCCCTCTGAGAATCCCCCATGGTTCTGCTTAACCTGATGTCCGTACCTGAGTGCTCTAGTGGCCCCCCTCTTCCTCGAAACCCATGCTGCGCATTCCCCCACCCTATGAATCCGACCTCCTCGGGCGGTGGTGCATACTGCTTCTGTGGTGCCCCTTGTGCTCCCATGCTCGTCAATACTGCCCGTTCCAGGGCATATCGCGATAGCTGCCTCTGTACTAACTGTGCTTCCTCCTGCTTTCTTTCCTTGCCCTTTTTCCTCGGATTCTCTTGCAATACCACGAGCTGGATTTCTGACCAAGGCTTTGCTTCCATCCTCACTAATTTCTTCAGCTGCTTCTGCACATGCTCTGGCAATACCAGGTATAATATGTGGTAGAATAATGCTACTGTTTTGTCCCACGTTTCTCGCATTTCAACGCGCCAAAGCTCTAGAATCGCCTGAATATAGTGTAAGGGGTCTTCGTCTTCCCCCATTTTGCATGCCATAATCCCACTAAAGTTTGATGTGCCTGGGTAGTGAATCCTTAGAGCTTAACATACGGCCGTTCTGCAGTTAGCAAATGGTGTGCCATCAAGCGCATGTCCTGGGTGGTTACTACTGGGTACTGCGCCCTTTTCCATACATGATCAGCGGCTTCCCCGAGTATTGCCACAAGTAATCCATTTACATCTCCACCTGCTAATTTCTGTCCCGCTGTTATCCTTTCCATTTCGTACATCCATTTCTCCACAACCGCGGTTAACAAGGGTAGACTACACTTCAAGTTTTCCTTGTCTATGTGCTTCCATGGTATGTATCAAGGTTGCCCCCCTCCCTTTTCCAGTAAGGGCAACTGGGTGAACTCGATCTCCCCATTCGCTCCTCGTGTCAATTGGATCTGCCTATCTGATCTCCCAAAATCTTTAATGTAAGTACATGCCTTGGCCGTCTCCCCCTTATTTCGCCCTGGAAGATCCCTAAGCCTCTACGTATGGGATAAGGTCGTCCAGATTGTGGAGTGTTGTGATGGATCGTCCTTGTCACCCCTAAATCCTGCTGTGTAATTTCCTACTTCCCATGTCACTCTTCTCTCTGTGCTTTCCCCTGTCATCCGATGCTTGGGTCGCCCCCTTCCCTCATCCTCACTTCCCTCTGCATACCCGTCTGAGTCGGTGTCCATATCACTGCAGAAATCATCCGCGAAGCTCAGCCTCCTAGAGGTCGTGTCTTTGCTGGGCTTCCCTCCAAAGTCAATCCAGTCCTCACTACCCCTTCTCCCGCAGGACCCCAAGTCTGTCCTGCCCGATGGAGTGGCGGTCCTGTCCTATGAGGTAGTACTGTCTGGCTCTGTTCGTCTACCTCCTCCCATTTTGTCGACTCCCGTGCTCATTGCCCACTTTGTTCTTATATCTCTTATTGCGTGTTGCTCCTTCTTTCTTCTGCACTCTCTTATGAGTCGCACTATTTCCCACTTTCTCCGCTCATCTCTCTACTAAAACTTGCTTTGCCTTCTCATCCTTCACCTCTCTATCTCTTCGAGCTCCTTCCATCCTCCTCTCTCGCTTCTCCCTTTGCTTGTCTCTATGTGCTCTCTTGCGTCTCTCCTCTTCTTCCTTCTCCTTTCTTTCTACTTCTTCAATGACCTCTGCCCAGTCTCTTGCTTTGCTGCTCTCCTTATGCCCCTCTATGTCTTTAATCGCCGTTGCTGATTCTTCCATTGTCTTTCCATCCAATTTCAGAAGCAGCTGCCCTTCTACCCATTTGTTCAATTCTATGCCCTCTAAACCCTCCTTGGTGCTAGTTTGTGTCTCGACGCATGCTCACTTTCCACAGGCCCTGGTGTCTACTGTTGGCTAAGCATCCACTGACGCCTTGCTACTACCCTCTTGTCCTCCTGGAACATTCGCCAGAGTTCAAATATTGTCATAAGATTGATCAACTTCTTCCCCTTATAGGTGTCTTGTATGTGTGTCTGTAGTGGTTGCTGCAGATTTTTGGATAAACATCCGCATTGTGGCCATAGTTTATTCAATTTACCCTCTCTGCTTTTCAGTCCATTGCACTCTATATTTACAAATCTTGCCCTTATAGCGTAGAAGGGCCTTACACCAGTGCTGTAGAGTCGTGTCCCATCAACCTTCCCTTGATACATTGCTTATATACTTACTTGACCTCAAATCGAGGCTTGTGACACTCCGGTATAACACAAGCACAATAAATATTTGCAGTTCAAATTTATGAATATAACAAATACCATTTTTCACCACTTCCTCTCGAGCTTCTCTGGCCCCAAAATAACCTGTCAGGCGTGCTCCCTGCACTGCCCTTTTACAACTCTCTGCCTCCTCATGCACACCCACCGATCTCGCGCATGCGCCTTCCGCACACCGCCACTGAACAGCCTCCTCGGTCAATTTAAAATTTCTCATCACCAACTTCTATGACACCTTGTGTCCCCTCCGAGTCCTATGCACAGACCTAATGGGTGACGTCACCACTTCAGTAGACAAGGGAGGCTAGATGTCACTTAAAATTCTCACAATGCTAATGTCCCGCTACACAAACATTTACACAACCCCAATTGTCTTCCTGCCTCCTGACAGGGGATACCAATATTTTTCGTGTTCAATCTGTACCTACAGCGTCGTCTTGCAGATAAAACGCTTCCTCGAGACTTAATCAGACAAACACCTTCCACAATCTAAGCCAGCTCTAAGCCCTTACCCTAGCTACAGGGAATCCACTATTCACATAACTCAACAGTCTAGGTTATTCACCTGAACCTTTTCCCTTAAGACCGAACGTCTCCTAACCACAGAAATGGCATCTACCTCCGCTCCTTTCCCTACTATGCTCCACAATACTCAACACTATTAGACAATAAACACAATAGGCTGCCTATACGCTAATTGTGCAGGGTTTGTCCCAACAATAGTATTTTAACACAACCAAGGAACAGTACACTGTAGTGACATTAATAATTGCAACAAAAATCACACTGTTCCAGAAAGGTCCTCGTGAGCGAAACAGTGTGAAATACAACAGGAGGTGCCAAAGCTTGCTGTTTTCATAAACAGAGGACAGAAGGATAGGATGAGGTTCTAGATAACAACTGCCTAAATACCCTTTAGTGCTAGGTTGCGCTGGTGTGCCGCTTATCTAAAAGCAGACAGAATAAGGAATGGAAAATGACCACAATCCTAATTTGCAACTGGTGACACAGTTTGAGAAACTGGGGCAGCCTCCTAAAAAAGCTGTCAAACCCACTGTGTAAGGGATGCAGTGAATGACAACATAGACAGTGTTAAAAAGTGTTAAAAACACAAACAGTAGGTCAGTCTACTTATGGTAACAATTCAGTTTCAATAACCTGTAGACCCGATCTGATATTGACTAATATTCTGAAAGATAAGTTTAAATTATCACTTCAATCAAAACTGTTTAAAAAGGCCAATATTTTTGAACATTCAAATTGTTTACTATGACATTTTCTGTTATAAAAGTGTGTTAAATAAGACCACAAAATGGTGTTTTCTGACAGTTGAACTGTCAGAAAATCATACAGTTCAGCCTTGACACTTTTTGGGCACCCTTTGCTTGCCATGCGGGGCTGCTTTAAGTTTGAGATAGCTCTTTTTCATCTATGTTAACACACTTTTATGACAGAAAACATCATAGTGAACAATTTGTACAGTGCACGTAGACTGTTGTATTCTAGAATGCCAGGAATGACAACGTTGACTTTGTTTTCATCAAAGTTAAATAGGAATAGACCATTCAGTGTATGGAGACAGGAAATTGGTACGCAACTCATGCCTTCTTTAAAGACTGCTGCCAATGTCAATCAATACATGACATAGGGTTAGACCTTGGGATTAGTGAATGGTGACAGCGTATGCAAGAGAAAGCGATAATTGTTATCTGCGTACGTACATGTCTTTGAAAAGAAGGAAACATGATATTGTGCAGCCAATTTCTTTTACTTCCGCAAGTTTGTCAAAGTGATGTTGACAAACTGTATATTGTTGTCACGTGGATATGTTTGGAAGCTAACAACTGTAACAATTGCTCCATTGACTAAACCTTGTACTACATCAAGGTTACGTTTTAGAATTACCCTGCATTTTAGACACAAGGTTAATAGTTTCTCCAATCAAGCTGTGTTGGAGATATATTTTTCTAAGCTATTTAGTCGTGCTGTGCACCCTCGAGGTTGTCTGTGGAGCTGATATGTAGTATGGGTTGCATTTCTTTTTTTTAACATTGTCTTATTGAATTGACAACAGCTTGCAAGGGTTAGCATTAAGGACGTGCATTTCATAATTTGTTCTGTTAATTGTTCCATGACATCTGGAGCAGATGTGTTTTGCACATATGGCTCATGGATTAGTCTACTATTTAAGATGGATTTTGCATCTTTAGTAAGCAGACCAGTTCTAATGCTTTTTAAAATGGTAGCATAGGTGAGGTCTGCAGACTGACGCATGTTTTTAGTTAGTTCTCTGTACTGAAAATGTTACCAGGGATTTACATTTTTAATTCTGACGAGTGTGTTGCAGCATTGTTTGTGTCCTACTGTTTATTTTGAAAATAGGTTGACCTTTTACTGGTGTAACTGCAGTTCTTCATAGTCGGTTTTTAGGATTCTTGCATTCTGAGGTTAATTAAAGCCAACATAAGGTTGGAACCATGCTTGCTTCATGTTAGGAGCACTTTCATTTGTTTCAGAATTCTGCATACTTCAGTAGCAGCTTCTGCTGATAATATGTAGTATTCTTATTTGTTTTGGTGTTCTACTGGAAGGACAGTAGTCAGTGTAAAGTTACACCTCCTATGTTGTAGGCAGCTAAAACTGCAGGGGCTGTTACTACAGCCGAATGGTTGTTTTTTGTTAAGATTTGTAGAAATTTGCTGATTATTTTAATTAAGAATGTTTTACCAGAACCAGCTGTTAGGGAGAATTCTCAAGAATGTGCTAATTTCCCTTACCTTTTGAGACCCCCCGCCCCTTTGCTGGATTTCTAGGATTTTAATTTTTGCCTGGAAAGAGTGCAAGCCTTTTTTCCCACTCTTTCATGTATTTTGATGTGTGTTTTAATTTTGTGTTCTGTGGGTATGGAGTTTTTAGACAAACTCCATAGGCATCATCTTTTTTCTTGTGTGTCACACAGCACCTTCCGTGCAGTGGCACAGGGATGTCTTTCAGACTTCCCAAGGTTTAAATACCTTCTCTGGGAATGACTATTGACTTCCAGTGCATGTAAAGTTAAATTGACTTTGCTAGTCTTTATAAATTCATAGACCCAGCACACACTATCTTCCTGTGCCTAGCATCCCCTTTGTCTAAACACTCATGTAACAGTCACATGTTACCCTTTCCTCTTGAAATGGCTGGTGACAGTAGTTTTAGAACAAACTACCATGATTTTTCCCGACCGCGAACACCGGTAGCTAAAAATCGGGTCAGTCATGTTTTTTCAAGACCCTTCTGTAAAAACATACTCCGGCCATCTTTTATTGCCTTTTCATTTAGGAAAGGTATTTCTTGTGTTTGTCTCTGAACGCCAAACCAGGTTTGGTCCCTTTGTTTTTTGCCCTTTGGCGGGCTTCAGTGCTGAAGCTCTCCTCTGGCACCTGAGTGTCTGAGGTGGACAGGATGTGAGGGAGGTGCCCAAAACTCTCTGTGCTTAGTCTCCTAGGAGATCTGAATGCACTCTGGCATTATTGGCCGGTTGACTGTCCGGCAAGGACAGCACCCCTGCTGGATGAGTGACAGCTCAGCTGGAATTAATGGGAGAAACCTGTTTAAAAGCAGGTCTCTGGGACGTGGAAGGCAGAGTCAACCACTGGAACAAAATAACCGAAGACGAGCTGAAGGAAGACGACTGCTCCAGCTCCTGGACCGTTGGTTTGCCCGGTGAAGCTCTGCTGCATGTCCGAATTGCCTGAAACTCCCTCGATAGAGAAGCCCTTCAATGATTGATGTTGAGCAAGACCAAAGCTAAGGTATTCTAGTTAACGGCACAAAAGAACTCACGTACAAGTCAAAGTCCAAACGAAGACAAGCCTGTAGAGCTCACCGAGCCAACAAAGAAAAGAGCATCATCTAAGCTAAATCCAAGAATGATGTTTGCTCAAAGTCAAAAACAAAATGGGCCTCATTACAACTCTGGTGGTAGCCATGCCCTTATGGGCAAGAACCGGGTCATGCCGAGCTCGGTGGACCCGGTAATTGCCCATTTTCGGGTGCCAGAATCAAGGGTGTCACGATCCCCATTCTGCCCCATAGAGCTGAATGGGGATGGGGACGTCGGATACACCAGCACATTCAGAGTTTTGCCAGTGCATCCAACGTGCTCTGCTCGCGGGTGCCGTTACACCCGCCAGGAAAAACCTGGCGGGTAAAATGGCACCCACGAGCCGAGCACATAGTATAGCGGTCCAGGAACTACGGTACTAGCATGCTTACCGGTACTGTAGTTCCCGGACTGCCATGGGCGTAATGAGGCCCAATGACTTAAAAACAGTTGTGACAGATGAAAGAAAAAAGGAGTCTAATCAAAGGACTTGGAAGGTGCGAATTGAAAACATCTTGCCAGAAGGAATGGAGGTAAACTTGAATAGGAGTAATGTGATGCGATTACTGCACAGCATTCCCTCGTTGCACACAATCATCTCCAAAGACATTGAGATAGTGGAATATATTACAGAAGACTGTTCAGACCAGGTCCTTTTGCACATCAGGTCTCACGCGGTGGAACATGCTTTAGTGGGCGCTAAAGAAGAGCTACTAGCATATGGGTTCGACCTCTCCATGGTAAGAAATAGTCAAAATCTCCAAAAAGACAGTGACAAGTGTGGAGACGTTGAAAAAACTACAAATGAAAGAAGAAGAGAGATGCAGAAAGATCGGCTTAGTTCCAATACCGGAGAGACCAATGATGATGCAAGGTATAGACTAGATTCTGGAAAAGGAAAGAACCATAACCAGCAACGACCGATGTGGAATTAACTAATATCAACAGAAAGGGAAAACCCTTGTGTACTGACTTCCTGGAACACCAGAGGATTTAATCATTTTAATCAACTTCGCAATATGCCTTCAGGAAACGTGGTTAAGGGAACCTTCCACGAGAGACAGCTATTCAATTGTGCTAAATCCTGCTGGGAAAAATAACTTTGGTCGCCCTTTCTCTGGTCTCCTGACGATGATAAATAACAGCACCGGATAGGTAATAGTACAAACATTTAACCCAAATTTGTTTGTTCAAGGAATACTTCTCCAATTGAATAAAGAGTGCCACAGGCAGTCAAAAAACCTGCTCTTGATTAATACATACTGGAACCCGCAGATGATCTCGTCAGCCAAATATATTGCTTCAATAACCACGATGATCGATGCCTGGCAAATAAAATATGATGATCTTCCAGTGATAATAGGTGGCGATTTAAACTGCTCCTGGTTTGATGATAATAAAGATGTATACGCCAAAGAAGCCCCAGGCGAATATGGTTTGCAGAAGGAATTATTGGAAAACTTCAATTGAAGCATGTGACTGCGACATGTTAAATGGAAAGACAAAAAGTGATACACCACCAAATGGTACCTGGCATCGAGATTAGGTTTCGAAAACCTTGGATTACATTTGGATTTCTAACTCTCTTTGGCCAAAAATCGATGACCTGAAAGTGCACAAAATCTTCTCAAGTGACCATGATATCTTGGCCATGACATAGCTTTGTACGTGGGTCGTGGAATATATTCAATGCCATTGGAAGTTAATAGTGGATTTAATAGGCTAAAAATAAATGCATTAAAAATTACAATGTTAAAACAAAGCCTACTGTATGGAAATTTGTCTCGAACAAGTAAGTTAAATTATGCTCCGTTACTTACTGACTATATGAAAAAAGGTCAACTGGCAAAGAACGTGTTGCAGTCAAAAACACACATGTTTAGCGCCTCTGTGCAGACTGAAAAGAAAATTTTGAAACGTGACCTGAGGTTGCTAAAAAAGTCCCTGAGCCTCAAAGCTGAGCATCAAATTAAAAAGAGAGAAAATGCAATATACAAACTGGCAAATAAAATGTCTCTCTAATAAGGGAGCAGGAGCGAGGTGAACATATTCTGAAACTAATTTGCCAACACAAATCAAGAGAAATATGGTCAATATTAAACAAGGGATCTCTGAACCTAGGTGAAAGACTGTCAAATTGTATCCCAAATGATCGATGGATACAACACTTTCGAGAGGTATTCAATGCTATTGATAAGCCAGACTCTCAACAAACACCAACGTGTGATGAACAGTGGAATGCAGTGGTGTCAGACGAAGATATTCAACTGCCAATTTGACAGCTCAAACTGTCACGTGCAGCCGGCCCGGACGGCATAACAAATGTTATGCTGAAAGAGAACTGTGCTCAATGGTCGGGCTTTATTGAAGATCGCCTCATTGAAACAGATACCCAGGTCATGGCAATCCGCAATAGTGGTTCCAGTGTTCAAGAAGGGCCGTCGGTGAGGATCCGACAAACTATCATCCAATTGCCCTTCAGGGCACTATTGGAAAGATTTTTGCCACCTTTCTACAGAAAAAAGTGACCGTCTGGGCCATAAATGCAGTCATAACAGACTGTAGGCAGACGGGTTTTACAAAAGGTGTGGGAAAAGAATTAAACTTGGTTTTATTGACGTCATTAAAATTGGAGGCCATGAAAAGTAAGCGCAAGCTGTTTCTCGCCTTTATCGATATGCGTCAAGCTTTCGATACAATAAACCGCGATAAACTTTGGGCTAAACTGTCTAAGTGGGCATGTCCTCTGTCACTACTTCATCCGCTGATGGCTCTCCATGCCAATACTAAGATTCGAGTTCGAACAAATGACAGGGGAGAACTTACCGACAAACTAATCACCAACAAAGGAGTTAAACAAGGCTGCCCCATGGCAGCATTACTGTTTAAATTGGATATTGCTGATATTCCGGTGGCATTTCAAGAAGTTCATTGCTTTCTCCCAAAGGTGAATGGTCAGCCAATAAATTGTGTAATTTATGCAGATGATATTGTTTTGATAGATTCCACCGAAATTGGTCTACTAAGACTCTTAAAAGGTCCTCAGTCATATTCAGAAACAAACGAATTGGTGATCAACGAAAAAAAAGACAAAGATTATGACAATTGGTACTGATGGGAAAATTAAAGATAAAAACTTTAAATGGACGATATATGGAAAGATGATCGAGAAAGTAAGATCAATTCGACATTTAGGCGTAACTTTCAACAGCTCAATTAAAGAGTGGGAGTGGTCATTAGACTTGAAACAAAGGATGATTACGTTCTCACTTCAAGGAGCAAAGTTTCACGCCGAATACGGAAAGTTTACACTGCTGCCAGTCCTGCAATTTTATAGGCAGAAGGTGGTCCCCTTTATCACTTTTGATGCTGAGGCTGGTTAGAATGTGCATCATAATATCTGGTCATCTCTAGAAGGACTGTTTTGGAGGTGGGTCCTAAGATTGCCAAGGAACATTTCAAAAACAGTTATAAGGCACAAATTGGGACTTGATTTGCTTTATGGCACTGTTCTATGACATTCGATATCTGTGCTAGGAAAAACCCAAGTAGCAGACATTGCACCTGCATATCGTATTCTGGACTCCACGGAACAACATCCCCACTATGGTATGCTGGCATGTTAGGCAGAAAAGATAACCAACATTGTCAAGTGTGCTGGAATAAAATGGCAAACGGTGGTAGTCAACTTACAAATTGCGAATTTGGAACTGGATCCAGAATAACGATAAAAGGAGTGCACTAAAGACGTCTCTTTATATTGGCTGTGCAGCGAACAGTTTAGATCAACTGCCAAAATATCTGAAAAAAATTCCCTCAAAATATCATTGCAACCAATTTTTGAGGTTGCGATTAAATGCTTACAACACAAAAGAAGTGCTGTGGTTTAGAACAGACAAAAACACAGCGTATAATCAATGTAGATTTTGTAAAAATGCAGTGGAATCGTTAAAACATGCAATCACTGAGTGTGTTGACATAATAAATGAACGCTCACTGTTTTTGGAGAAATATGCACCATTAACCCACAACGTAGATGATTGGTGGTATTCGATGCTCTCAAGCAATAATGTTCAGCAAACATGTGCTGTAATTGACTTTTTGGATAATATCCTGCAGAAGGATGTGGAAGAAGTGACATCTTCTGGTTGAGATTGGAAATAGAAATGCTTGAGTGAGAGCATTGATAGATTGAGCTGCATTTTGGAAGTGATTGCAGCTGCACAATACTAAGTGTTAAAACTGTCAAAAGTTGATTGCTGTTCAGTTGTGATCTCTTAGGAGCTTAGTTCATATGATTTGAGTTTAGTGTGTTTTTTTTGTTTATGAGATCATTTTGAGGTTTTTTGTAAACTAAATGTTACAAATAAAAAATAATTAATAAAGAGAAGAGTTAGATGAGGCAGAGGAGTCTCAAGATGTAGGCCTCACTTTACCTCTACCTACTCTTAGGCTTCAATCTTTTGCCACAGGGGCCCTTCCAGGTCCAATACTGAGTCCAGAGTTTATCTCTCGAGAAGTTTAGACTTGAGTTAGAATTCAAAAGAATCCAAGCCCAAACTGAAAGTAAACATCAAGAACCAAAACTAAGGGAAATGGAATTACAACATGCTCTTGAAATGAATAAATTGTGTCTTGAGTTCTCTCCCAGAGTCGTCTAGGTCTTCCAGTCCTAAGAGGGCTTGCATGCCCAAAGATGCAGTAAGTATGTATGAGGTTCAACTTAAGCTTGATATTTTGGATTGGTTGGCAACTTTTGAATATAATCATGGGATTCAGGAAATTACAGGGAATCAGCTGATTCCTTCTCTTTTTTTTAGGCTACGCCCAGTTGCATCTGATATTGTAATGGAGATGGGAGAAGTAGACAGAATGGAGTATGAAAGTGTGAAACTATCTTTGATAGCTAAGTTTGGGAAAACTCCTTCCCAGTATCTTAAGAGATTTAGAACTCTCAAAAACATGATGGTACCCCTTGGGCTACCTGGGTGTGTGAATGTTTGAAAAACTTAGATGGTTGGGTTAAGGGTTACAGAGTTAACACTTATGAAGGTATGAGAAATCTGTTTATGTTGGAGTCTATCTATGATGCTTGCTCTCCTGAGCTGAGACAGCACTTGGCTGACTCTAAGGAAATTGATCCAAAGAAGTTAGCAAAGGCTGCTGACTTGTGGGTTGCCAACAGGGCTACTCACAAGGATTCAGGGGCAACTAAGAAGGATGAGGGAAAGCAGCACAAGAAAGATAACAAAGAGAATTCCAATACCTCCACTCCAAATGAGGGCCACAAACATAACAATGGTAAGCCACATGGCATACTGAATCAGGCTAGTGTAACCTCTGGTGCTAAACCAGAGGAAGGTCAGACCTAACCCCCATTCATAAAGACATTTTGGAAAATGTTATGCTTGTGGGTCAACTGACCATGTGAAAAGGGATCCCAGATGTAAGGTTTAAGGAGACAGGGCTCCACACTGTCTCCTTAGCCTTCTCCCCAGAGGAAGAAGTACAAATGGCAAGTGGAAACTTTCACCTACTGGCTGAGGAACCCATGAAAGCCTCAGCCAGTGTTTCTTTAGTGTTCCTGGATCTGTGGGAACAACAGAACTTAGATGTCTACAATTCCATCCCAGACAATACTAAAGAGTATTACAAAGACAATGGGCCTCATTACGGCTTTGGCGGTAGCCGTGCCGCTATTGGTGGCATGGCTGCCACCAAAACCGGGTCCGGGTTCCCAGAATGGGGAATTACTGGGCCATTCCGAGTTTGGAGGGCCCGGTAATTCCTCCCTCTGGGAACCCGGCCCGGCCTTCCCCATCCCCATCTGAGCCCCCATAGGGCTCAATGGGAATGGGAGAGGGAGCTAACAACGGGCCGATTACGACCGGCCTGTTGTTAGCTCCCTGATCCCCTCGCGGGACCCGGTACCGACATCTGGTTTTACCAGGCGTCCTTACCGGGTCCCGCGAGGGGACCTCGTAATTTTGCGTAATGGGTTTAACGGGTCCGCCTCCATTAGCGGAGCCCATTAACCCATTACGCAAAAGTCATAATGAGGCCCAATGTTCTTGTGAATGGTCAGGAGACCCCTGCCATCAGAGACACTGGGGCCAGCATCACTGTAGTATATGAATCTTTTTTCAAGGTAGAGGATGTCACTAAGCTTGCTGGAGACCCTGTCCAAATGCCTCCACAGTTACCAGCTCTCATCCAGTGCAATGACATGACTATCAAGATACCTGTTAGTGTGCAGAGTGAAGTACGTGGGAGAGTCCTGTTGGGGAATGACTTAAACACTCTTGGAGTTGTATCAAGCACCCCCAGGCCTCCCAGCAAAAGGAAACAGGAGCAGACAAGGAAGGCCGGAGAGAGTACCTTAAGAGGCTCTCAAGGGGAAATAATATAAGAAACTATAACCCCCAGTCCACAGGACTGCCATTTCTAAGAGAAAGGAGGAAAAGGGGAAACCTAAAACCTCAAAGAAGAAGTCAGCCAGCACTCCTGTGCTACCTACAAGGATATTCCCGAGAGGACTGTCCAAAGTCACACCTGTGACTCCTCCACCAGCTGAGGCTGAGTGTGAGGAACAACCTAGTGTGGTTGAATCAGCTGCTGAGGAATCAGAGCTGGAAGGGCGAGGGCCAGGGAAGCATAGGTTATACTGGGAAGATGTCCTCTCCTACAGTGAACCTATTGAGTCTATTCCAGAGGACTACAGTAGTGCCTCTGGAAAGCAGACAACAGTTCCTACAGTTAGCCCATGAGATTCATTTGGCTGGTCACTTGTGTTTCAAGAAGACTAAGGAAAGGCTTTCTCTGTATTTCTACTGGCCTAAGTTGGGGTCTGATGTAGATAAATTCTGTAGGAGCTGTCACACTTGTCAGACATCTGGCAAGAGTGGAGCCAAGAATGTGGCACCCTTGGAGCCTCTCCCAGTGGTGGGAGTCCCTTTTGAGAGGGTAGGAATCGACATTGTTGGTCCCTTAGACCCTCCAACCTCTTCAGGCAACAGGTTTATCCTGGTGGTAGTAGACCATGCTACTAGGTATCCTGTACTAATACCTATGAGGACTGTTACAGTTCAGGTTGTTGCTAAGGCTCTACTTGGTATTTTTACCAGGGTGAGTTTTCCTAAGGAAGTCATCTCTGACAAGGGATCCAATTTTATGTCCCACTACATGCAGGCCATGTGGAAGAACTGTGGAGTGACTTATAAGTTCTCAACTGCCTACCATCTACCGACAAATGGATTGGTAGAGAGGTTTAACAGTACAATGCAGAGCATGATAGGTGCTTTAGAAGAACCCCTTATAAGAAAGTGGGACCTTCTACTGCCATGCCTTCTATTTGCTTATAGAGAAGTCCCTCAGGAGGGAGTTGGATTCAGTCCCTTTGAGCTTCTCTATGGCCATCCAGTTAGAGGTCCCTTGGCCCAAATTTAGGAGGGGTTGGAGAGTGCTCCTTCCCCCAAGCAAGTGAGAATCACTGACTATGTGGAGGAGAATGTCACACATGATGGCAGAAGCATCAGATAACTTAAAAGCAGGCCAGGATCTGGTGAAGCATTGGCATGACCAGAAGGCCAACATGGTTGAGTTTACCCCAAACCAGCAAGTTTTATTTATGGTGCCTAAAAAGCAGAGGGCCTTACCGGACAAGTGGATAGGACCATTCAAGGTTGTAGGCAAACTTGGAGAGGTCAATTATCTGGTGGACTTAAGCAATCCTCAGGAGGCTCCCAGAGTCTTTCACACCAACCGTCTAAAAGCTTATGTCTCAAGACCAGAAGGAGGAGCTTTGCTTCTAGTTTCAGCTCAAGTGGAGGAGGAGAGTGAACCTCTACCTGACCTACTCAGAGGACAGCCTTTAGATGAGAAGATAGAGGAAGTCAATCTCTCTTCTAATCTGACAGTGGAACAACAGGAGGAGTGTAATTTTCTGTTAAATCCGTTTGCCTCCCCTCACTATCACCAGGCTTGACCCCTTGGAGCCAGCATGATATTCTCACTGGTGACTGTTTACCTGTTAAAAGCAGAGGTTACAGGATGCCAGATCATGTAAGACCCCACATAAAGGAAGAGGTCAACAAGATGCTTGATTTCAGGGTAATATAGCCCTCTACCAGTCCATGGTCTAGTCCAGTTGCACTAGTGCCAAAGGCAGGATCCAAGGAGTTGAGATGCTGTGTGGACTATAGAGCTCTTAATGCAGTCACCCAGACTGATGCCCATCCTTTACCAAGGACAGATGAAATGGTGGACAAACTTGGTTCAGCCAAGTACCTCAGTACATTGGATCTCACTTCGGGCTATTGGCAAATAGCTCTGACAGACCATGCCAAGGAGAAAACTGCATTCTCAACCCCAGCAGGCCTCTACCAGTTTAAGGCAATGCCTTTCGGACTAAAGAATGCACCTGCAACATTCCAAAAGATGGTTAATCAAGTTCTGAATGGGATGGAGGACTTCTGCGTGGCAAACCTGGATGACATTGCAGTGTTCAACCCTACTTGGAAAGAACATGTTGACCACGTATATTTTGCAGGCTCTTGAGCAGGCCCATCTGACCATAAAGGAGAGTTCTTAGTAAAATGGTCTACCTTGGACATGAGGTAGGAGGAGGTGAAATCAGGCCATTGCCTAGCAAGGTACAAGCTGTACAAAACCAGGCCACCCCTACTACTCAAACCCAAGTGAGAGCCTTCCTAGGCCTCACTGGTTACTATAGGAACTTCCCAGAGAACTATGGGACCATAGCTTCTCCCTTGAATGTGATCTCCTCACCCAAATTTCCTAAAAAGGTCAGGTGGAATGAGGAGTGCACTCAAGCATTTGAAGGACTTAAGAAAGCCCTTTGTCAAGCTCCAGTCTTAAGAGCTTCTACTACAACCAAACCTTCATTGTGCAAACAGATGCTTCCAATACAGGTATAGGTGCAGTTCTGAGTCAGCTGGATGAGAAAGGTACAGAGCACACCATTTGCTTCATCAGCAAGAAGCTGAAGGAACCTGAAACAAGTTGGGCAACCATTGAAAGAGAATGTTTCGCTATTGTGTGGTCACTGAAGAGGTTTATATCATACTTGTATGGATCTACTTTTGTGATTCAGACTGACCACCAACCCTTGCGGTGGCTGATGCAAGTGAAAGGGGAAAACCCTAAACTACTGAGATGGTCAATCAGCCTGCAAGGGTTTGATTTTTCCATTGAACACAAGTCTTGGTGTCACCACCAAAATGATGATGGTCTTTCCAGGATGTTTGACCGACTGGAGTAAGGAGATTTATCCAGGAGTGGATTAAATCCTCCTGTCCCTTCTGGGGGGGAAGAGTGTTAGTGAGAATTCTCAAGAATGTGCTAATTTCCATTACCTTTTGAGATCCCCAGCAACTTTGCTGGATTTCTAGGATTTAAATTTTTACCTGGAAAGAGTGCAAGTCTTTTTTTCCACTCTTTCATGTATTTTGGTGTGTGTTTTACTTTTGTGTTCTGTGGGTATGGAGTTTTTAGACATCCCTGGCACAGGGACGTCTTTCAGACTTCCCAAGGTTTAAATACCTTCTCTGGGACTGACTACCGTCTCCCAGTACATGTAAATTTAAATTGTCTTTGCTAGTCTTTTTAAATTCATAGACCCAGCAGCACACACTATCTTCCTATTGAGTGCTGGAGGGGTTGCCTAGCATCCCCTGGGTCTAAACACTCACGTAACAGTCAAGTGTTACCCTTTCCTCTTGAAATGGCTGGTGGCAGTGGTTCTAGAACAAACTACCATGATTTTTCCCGATCGTGAACACCGGTAGGAAAAAACCGGGTCAGCTATGTTTTTCAATATGGCGCCCAAGACTCCTCTGTAAAAACAGAGTCCAGTCATCTTTTTTTGCCGTTTCTTTTAGGAAAGGTCCTTCTTTTGTTTAACTCTGCGCGCCAAACCAGGTTTGGTCTCTTCGTTCGATGCCCTTTGGCGGGCTTCAGTACTGAAGCCCTCCTCTGGCGCCTGATTGTCTGGGCTGGACAGGATGTGAGGGAGGTGCCCAAAACACCCTGTGCTTAGTCACCCAGGAGACCTGAATGCACTCTGGCATGATTGGCTGGCTGACTGTCCGGCAAGGACAGTCACCCTGCTGGGTGAGTGACAGCTAGGCTGGAATGAATGGGAGAAAACTGTTTAAAAGCAGGTTGCTAGTACTTGGAAGGCAGAGTCGACCACTGGAACGAAAGAACCGAAAACGAGCTGAAGGAAGACGACAGCTGCAACTCCTGGACCGTTGGTTTGCCCGGTGAAACCCTGCTGCAGGTCCAAATTGCCTGAAACTCCCTCGACAGAGAAGCCCTTCAAGGACGACTTCTTCCCTTGAGCTGGTGGGAATAACCAACTTGTAAGCCACCTGGACACCGTCTCCATACTGGTCGAATTTTCATCAAAGTGCTGTTGAAAACCGGATAGCCAGTGAGAAGGATACCAGTTTGTGGACTTTACGGCACACACAACGTAAAAGAACCAACATTTAGCCAAGCTTGTGGCTTCTTCCCCTGGCAGTACAAGAACCTCCTGATGTCCTCCTTCTTGTCCCCACGACTGAAGCTCAGGAACAGCGAGATCTGCAGGACGCGGTGTGGAAATCCTTTCTGCTGCTGTGAAAGTTTGTGAAACTTTCCCAACATTAGAGTCTTGTTCGTTCCTACACCGACATATAACTCTTTTTCTGGCAAACTACTTCTAAGAACATTGGCAAAGACTTAACCAGAACTGTGCTATCCTATCCAAGACACTGATCCATTGACTTTGGCCCAGGCCTATTGAATTGAATTGCCTCTTGTAGTGAACTGCAACTATTTGTCCTGCCTATGGAAGTAATTGTGCTTTAATTCTTTTAACCTTTGTCTTTCTACCCTTTTGAAAGTTACTGACGTGCCATTTTGCTCCCTCTTCAGGGGAGCCTAACTTGTTCAGAAACTTATTGGTTGTGTACTGTAGTGTATTCTCATGTGATATTGAGCTGCTTTGTACTAGTGCAATGTTTTCTAACTAAATGTGTAAATAAATGTATATTCTTTAACCAAGAAACCTTGAGTAAGTGTTTGTTTGAACTACTGTGATTGCAAGTCCTTTGTGTAACATCTTGTACTGCTCACATCCTCTTGAGATAAGTCTGGCTGCTCAGCCATTGCTACCACATAACTGTGTAGTACAGGCTTGTACCAAAGGTGAGATTGTGCCTACACCTGTAGTCTTAATTGTGTGTAATGTTCCCAAAGGGTGCTGCATGTAATTCTGCATAACACCAGCTTCACCACTTACATACAGGAGCAGAGGTGTATTATTTATACAGTTACAAGTTTTGGTTTCATGTTTAAAACCATGTTCAAATTCTTCAGTTAGATCTAGATAAATGGTGAGCTATTCACCATTTAGCTGTGATTTGAGCACTGACAAGTCTTCTTCAAATTGTTTGTATTGATACATGGGGCCTCATTACAACCCAGGCGTTAAGGGTTTAACGGCGCCGTCGGCGTCGTTAACCCTTAACGCCTGATTACCATTTTAACGCCTGCTTTTAGCAGGCGTTAAAATGCAAGGCGCTAACCCGCTTTGGTGCTAATTATGGCACCGTAATTTACGGTGCCGTAATTAGCGCCTTCCCCACTCCCATTATGCCCTATGGGGCACAAATGGGAATGGGGAAGGGTAAATGGGGAATGGGGATTTACCGCCCCACTCACCTTGGAATGGGGCGGTAAATCCGCCATCCACCATGGTGTAAACAGAGTTTACACCATGGTGGTAAAGTAGGGAACTTACCGCCTGGGTTGTAATGAGGCCCATGGTATTTTCTACCTGTGTCATGGCTGTTTGCGCTTCATTTGGAATTAGTGTTTCTCTTAAGTGGTTCTTGGCTTCCTGTGAGGGAAGGTTGACTACCCTCAGGAGTTTTTTAATATAGTTCAGCTTCAATTATTTCCTCCTGTTGGTGTCCAACATGTCTTCGTATTGTTTGAAATTGACATTTGTTTGTTTGTTTGTTTATTTATTTATTTATAGCGCGCGCCAGACCCGAAGGTAACCGGGCGCATGTGCAAGAATACTTTAAGCTTACAAGTTACAGTTACACATTCCAGGTAAATACAGGATACGTTGACAACAGAGCATGATTACAAACGAGCATGATTACAGAACAATGATTACTCTACAAGTTTGTGCGTGGAGTTATATACACAGGTATTTGTACACAGAGGTGTACACATAGTATACATTGAGAGTCAAAAAGCAGGTGCGTTCAGCTACAGATTAGCCGATGGGTAAGACGTAAGTAGTCCGGGTGTCGGTTAGTTATAGGTCGTTTTCTTTGAGCCATCTAATACAGTTAAGTCTGAAATGTGGATAGGATTGGTCAGACCTTAAAGAGGATGGGAGGGAGTTCCACAACTGGGCTGCTTTGACAGGGAAGCTGTTGCCTCTGACAGTGCTCAGTTTAAATTGGGGCACAACTAGCTGGTTAGTATATGCTTCTCTGGTGGGTCTGTTGGAGGTTTTTCTTTTTAACCTTTCTGTTAGGTATTTGGGGGCTAGGTCATTAATGCTTTTAAATGTTAGTGATACTGTTTTAAGTTTAATTTGTCTGCTGTGGAGAGCCAATTAGATTGTCTTCTGATGTCTGAGATATGCTCTCTTCTTGGGATTTCTAAGGCAGCTCTGAGGGCATTGTTCTGCAAGGTTTGGATTTTTTGCAGTGTATGTTTATTAGACCCTATGTATAATGCATTGCAATAGTCCAATTTGGATAATACCAGAGCTCTTGATAGGGTGAGGCAGCTGGTAGTGGACAGGTATGGTTTTGCTGCTCTAATCAACTTACAGGTGTATGCGGTACTAGAGGCCATCACACTCACCTGCTTTGTTAGAGAGAGGCAAAAGTCGAGGTAAAAACCTAGTGTTTTTACCTCTTTTGCTACCTTAATGGTGTTGCCATCTATAACAAATGATGAGCAGTCATCGTTCAGTTTTTTGATATTTTGTGTGTTCCCCAGTATGATGAGTTCCGTTTTGTCATCATTCAGGCATAGACCATGACGGGCCATCCATGTCTGGATGATGAGGTATATCTTATTCACCAAGGCCAAATCCTGTTCATAATCCCCCGAAAGTGGGATGAGAATCTGAGTGTCATCTGCATAGTTAGTGTAGGTGACACCCAGAAGGTCCAGATCATCAAACAGGGGCTTCGTGAAAATGTTATACATGGTAGGAGAGACGCAGGAGCCTTGGGCAACGCCACATCTGATAGATACTGGGTCAGCTGCTGCAGAGGTAGAGAAAACTCTCATAGTTCTGCCGCTTAAGAACGACTTCATCCATGCAATGGCATGCGTAGAGAAGTGGGCCGCAGATTCCAGATGGGTACAGAGCACATCATGATCTACCAAGTCAAATGCCGCTGAGAGATCCAGTAGGAGGAGTACGGCTGTTTTTCCAAGGTCTCTCAGCTCATCGACCTGGGTTTTGAGATCGATAAGCGTGGTTTCGGTACCGTGCTGAGGCCTGAAGCCTGATTGTCTGGTGCTTAATAGTTGATGCAGCTCCAAGTATTTTTGGATCTGTAAGTAAGCCACTCTGTCTAGTATTTTTAACAGAAATGGTACTGTTGTAATTGGCCTGTAGTTAGTCGGGATGGACGGGTCCAGAGTTTGCTTTTTTCGGCGGGGAAGGACCCATGATTGTTTGAGGTTGTCTGGTATCTTGCCTGATGCAAAGGAAGCATTAATGAGTTTAGATATAAATGGAGATAGGTCTCTGGCCGCATCTTTTATCAATCGGCTGGGCATATGTCACCTTGACAGTTGGTGGGTTTGAGCGAGAGTATTATCTTTTCAATCTCTAAGATGGTTACTTTGGTGAAGTTGAATTTTTGTTCTGGTTTGGTAGAGGTAGGTGGTTTACCTCTTTGATTGGTTGACGGAGGAATATTTTGTTTCTTTTTC
Organism: Ambystoma mexicanum; assembly: GCF_040938575.1. Classification (NCBI taxonomy): domain Eukaryota; kingdom Metazoa; phylum Chordata; class Amphibia; order Caudata; family Ambystomatidae; genus Ambystoma; species Ambystoma mexicanum. The sequence goes on along the minus strand of NC_090935.1, from coordinate 56,407,860 downwards.
TCAATTTTAGTTTGGAGTGTAGCTATTTTGTCATTTAGCGCTTTTTGGATGTTGGAGCACCACGTTTTATTTTTGTCGCAGTTGTCTGGAGCGGGGATGGGGTTTTCCAGTTCCTTTAGTATAATGAATAGCTCTTTGGTTCCGGATTTAGCCTGCAGTATTCTGTTGTTAAAGTTCTCTTTTTTAGCTCTCCTTATTTCATTCTTGTAAATCTTAGAGGCGTTGGTGAGAGCTGCTTTATTAGTCTCAGATGGAGTTAGTCGCCAGGTGGATTCACCTTTGCATTTTTCAATCCTTAGGGATTTGAGGTGAGGGGTGAACCAGGTGTTTGGGTGAGCTCTGGGCTTACTTTTTCTCATTTTCAAAGGGGCAATAGTGTCCAAGGCTATGGCCATGGTTGAGTTGAATTCATTCACTAGGGCTGAGGAGTTTAGTGATTCAGGTAGGGAGTTTAGAGTCAGGAGGATAAGTGGTAGTAGATTGTCCGTGGTTATGTTTTTTTTTTTATTTCTGGTTGGTAAGGGGGGAGCTAATATATTTTCCTTAGATTGGATGGTGTTTTCATTTATGAGGAAGGTTATTAGCGCATGATCTGTCCAGATTTGTGGGCACACATCAGTAATAGTTATATTGCAGTTGTGGTTGGCTACCCAGTCGAGTGTTTGGCCTTTTTCGTGGGTGGGTTGTGAGATTCTTTGGGTAAATCCTAGTTCTGTGATGACAGTGGCGATATTGGTTGCTTGCAAATCTTTATGGTTGTTGAAACCTAAATTCAGGTCTCCCAGAAGGATGGCTTGCGATGAGTTTTTTAGGTTATTTGAAGGATCGTAGAGATATCCTCCTCAAAGGTTCCAATGGGACCTGGTGGCCTATAGATGAGGTGTATATTGATGGATTGAGAGGATGATGTTAATAGTTTAGCGGTTAAGGATTCGCAGGATTTGGTGTTTGAAGGCATTTCTATTTTTACGGTGAGATTATTTTTAGCGATGATGGCTAAGCCGCCTCCTCGAGAGTTGGTTCTATCTTCTCTGAGAATGTTGTAATTAGGGGAAAGTCAAGCATCAGAGCGGGTCCTGCTGCTTGGTGAAGCCAGGTTTCCGTTATTGTTTGTTAAACTGCTTTCATTTGCTCTGAATGCAGCTTCAAATGATTCATAGTTACCTAATAATTCTTCTTCTTTACTCCAAGGTTTAGAAAGTTGCAGTAGGGCCATATAATACAGTTCTCTATGTTACAGAGATTTAAATGATCACTTTATATGATTAATTAGGCTGGTTTGGGTACGTTTTACTAGACTTCCTTCACACCAAGAAGAGAGCCCTTATCCAAGCCCGCATCTCTGCTGCATCTAACAACTCGGCCGAACTCTTTAAAATGTGCAAGGAGCTTGCCAACCCTGCTGCAGTCTCTACCTCTCCTGTCCCCTCCCAGGCCCTCTGCACTGCACTGCCTCTCACTTTGTCTCTAAAACTCAGGACATCCTGTCCACACTCTCCTCCTATCACCTCCCTCCATCTCTTCCTGGCTCTCCCTCTGGCCCTTCTGCAGCCACCCCTCCTCCCTCCTTCTCTGCCTTTCCCTTTTTTTCTGCTGACGAGGTTTCCAGACAAGTCCGATCTATGAAAGTCTCGTCTAAACAGGTTTACCCCTGCTCCTCCAAAACTATCAAGGACCACATCGACTCCCTGGCTCCTGCCCTGGCTGACTTTTGCAACCACTCCTTCGCCTCTGGAGTCTTCCCATTCCCCCTTATGCACTCCCTTGTGCATCCTCTTCTTAAGAAACCCTCTTCCGACCCCGCCTGCCCAGCTAACTATCGCCCAATCTCCATCACTACCTTCCTGGGCAAGCTCCTGGAGAAACTGGCCATCTCCCAGCTCAACCTCCATGCTGAATCTGTTGGTAGTCTTCATGACCATCAATCTGGCTTCAGAGCTGCCAGAAGCACGGAAACTGCTCTCCTGAACATCCGTGAGGACCTGCTCTCGAACCTCGACTCCAACACTCCGTTTGTTCTCATTCTGCTCGATCTCTCTTCTGCCTTTGACACTGTCAACCATGCCATCCTGCTCAACCGTCTCCGTGATAACCTGGGTATCACTGGTCAGGCTCTGGCGTGGCTGACCTCTTTCCTTTCCAACCGACCCTCCCAGGTCCAACTGGGGTCCTTCCTCTCTGACATCTTCTTCTCTACCTGTGGTGTCCCCCAGGAATCTAATCTCTCTCCCTGGCTGTTCAACCAGTATCTGGCACTCCTTGCCCACCGCATCGCCACTCTCTGCCCCAACTTTCAGTGCTATGCGGACGATACCCAGCTCATTTTCAGGCTACCCTCGGCCTCCTCCTCTCCTTCCCTCATCTCCGACTGTCTGTCTGCTATCCAGGAATGGTGTGCCGCCAATGACCTCTGCCTTAATGCCAGTAAGACTGAGATTCTACTCATCGGCACACCCACTTCCTCCTTCCCTGCAGCGCTCTGGCCAGCCTCTCTTGGCCCGCTTCTTGCTGCTACTTACAAGGCAAAAAACCTCGGGGTCATCTTCAACTCCATACTCTCCTTCTCTCCTCATATAACTGACGTCTCTAAGAAGTCTCACTACCAGCTGCACCTCCTCAGAGGTATTCTTCCCTTCCGCTCCTTCCCCCAGAAGCTCACGGTCTCCAGAGCCCTGGTTCTCTCGAAGCTGGACTACTGTAACAGCCTCTTTCTTAATCTGCCTGCCTCTACTCTTCGCCCTCTGCAACTCATCCAGAACAGGACTGCAAGACTTGTCCTTGGCCTCAAGCCCAGGGACCGTATCTCTCCAGGACTGAATTCTCTACACTGGCTCCCTGTGGCTGCGAGGATTAAGTTCAAAACCCTCTGCATTGTCCACATGGCCTTCTGGGGTCTGGGGCCTAAATACCTTCAACTCTCTCTTCCTAAATATCTTCCTTCCCGAGCCCTTCGCTCATCTGTCTCCAACTCCCTCAGTGTCAGCCGCTTCTCGAAGCAGCGAGCTGGGGGTAGATCTCTCTCTGCGGCAGGGGCCTCCCTCTGGAACAGCCTTCCTGCCTCCCTGAAACTTGAGGAGAACCATCTTCGGTTCCGGATGCACCTCAAAACCTTCCTCTTTGCTTCTGCTTTCTCTCTCCCTCTCCCCTGCTAATTTTTCATTGAAACTGCACTGAACCTGCACCTGGGCCACTCTCACCGACCTCGGTCCTTGGCCCAGCCACTCTCCACTTGCACTGCCTCCCTGGCAACCCCTGCACTGCGGGACTGTCTCTGCATCCCTTACAGCCCCCCCTCCCAGCACTTGTCTGCACTTACCTTGCACTTGCCACCAGCTGGCCCTATTTATTATTAATTTTTTATTCTACTTACCCTGTTCAGCACTTCCCCCTCTCCCCTTCCCCTTGCACTTTTTCCCTTCCCCCTACCCCTGCACTTGCGCGATCTGAATGACACCTGGCCTAGTAGGATCGTTGTCTGTCTTTCCCCCCTGTTCCCCCCTCCCTGCCTCGTCGCGCCTTGAAACACTTATGTATAGGCGCGTTACAAATGCCATATCATATCATATCATATCAACTGGAGACTGAATATTTGCTAGTTGTCTCATCTGGTGTAAAATTGTTTTTGTAGGAGTAGTTTTGGCCCATGCCGTGCAGGCACATGTTTTCCACAGCACTACTTCTATTTGGGTAGTATGTGTCAATTAAATTGTTTTTTTTTAAATGGCCTGGCTGTTAGGATTATTTGTGGCAATTGTTTCTATCTCTTGATAGGATTTTAGTACTCTTTTTCGGTATGAAGCTGGGCAAGCTTTAGCCAGACAATAAGGCTGTGCCCGTTAAACAGTCTGCAGCTTCGTAGCACCCGCATTTTCTATGGGAGAGCATTTTTATATCAAAGCTGTATAATTTTGGGGACAGTGTTTTGTCAGATGATATGTCATCTGAGAGGTCTTTTAGCTCAGTTTTCTCATCTTTACGAGGCGTAATCACGAGTTGGGCAGTAGCCCTTAAATGCTACTACCGCTTCATTTAAGGGTCTGCCCAATCACGGGTCTGGTAGCATTTACTGCCAGCTCTAAGCTGGGGGTAAATGTGCCAACTTAACACCCATTTCCGGGCGCAATTAGCGTGCACTCATTGTGCCAAAAATGCCCCATTTGGTCCAACGGGTAGTGGGGAATACCCATTAATGCCCAAACGTTGAGCCGGCACTAATAGCGCCGGACTGGTAACTCTATTAGCCCGGACAGTATCCTGCAGGTAATACTGCTGGGATACCGCCCAACTTGTGATGATGCCCAGTGATGATGCCCTGTGACATATCTTACAACTGCAGATGTTGTATGTGTTTTTAGGGGATTTGCCATTTACACTGTGGGCCTCATCAAGAGTTGGCCGATATCCCGGCTGTAATACCGCCCAACTGTAATAGCGTTAGCGCCCACTGGTCCAGCGGTAATACCGCTGGATCATGAGTTGGGCGTTAACCGTAAATCCCCATTCCCCATTGGGTCCATTGGATCCAATGGGGCATTTCCAGCTCTAATACCGCAGGCTAATACACGTGGTAGTAATACTGCCGAGAACAGTGTGCCAAATGGGATTTTCAGGCCTCATCACGAATTGGGCGGTATCCCAGCTGAGATAACGCTCAACTTTATTTGCGAGTTGGGCTGTAGTCCTAAATGTGGCAGTAATGAGATTTCCACCACAAAGGCCATGGCTAGTGGGCCCCAAAAATACCTATTGATGCAACATGTTCAGTCGCCACAGCTGAAGCTCATAGCTAGTGAGCTCCAAGGAAACCTTTTGGAGCAACATGTACAATGGCTATGGCTGAAAGGCCATGGCTAGTGGGCTTCAAAGAAACTACAGTATAACAAAATCCTTGAAATTCAAAGATACAACTTCAGTTAAGAGAGTGTTAAGGTTATCAGATTTAACTTGAAAAATACATAGCAACAAAACCATTGAAATTTAGTTAAAAAACCTTTATTAAGAATGAGCTAAGGTGATCCTATTTAACGTAAAGAAATGTCTGAAATTCAGAACCCGCATTTCAAGCAAGTCCACCTTAACTATGTGCCCGCTATTGTGCAGCGTATGACCACGATGATAACATCAGAGATGACATCACCGGTGACATCACTAATGACATCATATATGACATCACCGATGAGTTCAATAATTACATGATATATGACATTACTGATTATATAAGTTAGAATATTTGTGTTTACTTCTTATGATACTTTTTTTTATTACACTTTATAATGACAACATGACATGGAACAATACACTAATACAGAGGTATCATATCATTATCAACTCATACAATTTAAAATACAAATATGTAATGTTATACACATTTCTTGAATTTCAGGTACTTGCAGGCAAAGTACCTTATTCAGGTGCATCTCTTTCAGGCATTTCAAACATAATATAATAAGTATATGTAGTAGGAAAAACAAAAGAAAAGAAAAGATAGAAATAGAAACAACTGTAATATAATTCCATGAGCACATACTTTTCTAAATGACAAGTTTTATCCAAAATAATCACATACAAAGTAAGTATGCACCAGTGTGCATTGGATGGTACAGAACTTAGAAATTCCAAGTTTGGTTAATACACACAATGAATCAGTTGCTTACACTACATAATTGTGTACCATCGACTACCTTTAAAGAAAAAGCGGAATACAATGTACTGTATAAGTATGAAATTTGTTATGTAACAAAATAGAGTTGTCAAATTTCGAAATGTAATGAATCAAACCAGTGATATCAGTGATGTCATGTATGACATGACATTTGATTTTAATATAATTTTTTGTATAAATGTATTGATACTATTTCAATTATGGTATTACCTTAATGTTAATATTTCTAATGTTTCTAGAGTTTAACTTTTTGTTGGTTTACTTAACTCTTGTGTGAACATGTTTTATTTTCAAAAATATGTTCATTTTTTACATAAGGTAATTTTTTAGAAAATGATCTACTATTAAAAATGTTTACATTATGGTGTATAATAATATGTTAAAATATGTAAATGTTGGTTATAACTGTATTAGGTTTATTTGTTTCATTATTTCAAATTGTATTTGTATGACGCTGTCCACTTCGCCTCTTGCAGATGTCCCTTAGCTACAATGGTAACAAAAACCTTTTAATAATACTCAAATTAAAAATGTAAATCATTTCAATTATGCTGCCTTGTTGTATAAGAGATTTTTGAAGAATACCAATGAAAGGTTCTTTTTATATATACCTTCTAACATGAATACATTTATGTATAGGTTGTACGTGAAAGCACTCTGTACATGTGTGTGGTTGTTAAGTTAGAAACATTGATGTGTAATGTGTTGCTACTTCATCTGGGGTTGTGTACTTCATCTGTGCTCTCATTGCTGCCCTAGGCTGCTGGGGCAGCAATGAGCCCTTCAAATAATGTACTGAGAACTCTGGCCGACTGCCGTACAGGAATGGCAAAACGTCAACGAACTAAGAGACCATCTTGGACACTCAAGTACGTATCACATGCCATGTCGATAGAAGATAGCTGCAGGCACGGCCCCCCACCCGCACTCATCTGCAATCACACGCTACTTGAAGACACATCGCACAGCACTTCTGGCATTAGAATGCAGCTTAGTCCTATGACAGAAATTTAGTAATTAGTCTCCTGGACTTGCATACTCTCCTGATAACCTCACAGCACCATCCACAAGCCAGCTCGATATGGGTTGGGTTGCTAGCAGGGATTTGGATAGCCCTACCTAACTTCATATTGGCTAAAATGCACACACGCATTCTAAACTCCTCTGATGACTCTCTCATACCACGGACTCCGGTCCCCGAAAGGCATTCACCTACATTGCTTTGAAGCCATATCAATGGAAACAGGTGTTATAGAATGCCATATTACATTACATTACCTTACTTGATCAAAGTTTTTCTTGGTATCTTTATGAAAATCGACAGAAATTGAAGAAGTATGTAAAAGTATTCTTTTAAGGAGTCTATATTACTAAAGATGTATTGTAAATATTATATGTTATATTTTTTAGATTACATAACTATAAGAATGATTTACTTGCTGATTTTTTAAAATAGATGTGTGTAGGTTTCTTGTAAATTAAATGGCAATTTTTTGTTCATGGTAATTTGATGAATATTACATAGAAATATTTTATTTTAATTGTCTAATGGCCTCCACATCAGCTCTTATAGAGGACTCTTAACTCCAATGTTAAGAACTTTAAAAAATAGCGCAACTGAAAAACCAACATTTACATTTTAAAGATTCCACTTATATTGAATGTATGTATATTTTAGAAAAACTAAATACTAATTGCAGGTTAATTTAAAACATGTTATAAAAGTATTTCTGGCTATCATTACGAAAATCACTAGAATTTGAGGAAGTATCTATAAATACATGTTATTATTAAAGAAATTGGGAATATTTCATTAGTTATATTGTTTTTTTATTATTATGTACTTGATACTTTTTAATTAGCTTTTTAATAAAATTATGTAGGCATCTTTTAAATTATATAACAATCTTTCTTTTATGGTCCAGACTGCTGTCTGTGGTGTTCCCATGATGATGTATTATACTTACTATACTTTCACTTTTATAATTGGCTCCAGAAATAGAAACTTGAGAATGTGTACAGTTTGCTATTAAAGGATTTAATTTAACCCCATGGGCTCAAAATCTTCATACATTTAAAATGATATAGTTAGAACAATGTCTGACTTGAATTGTTTGTTTAATTGGTTAGTTACATCGTACATAATTGTCAGCTATAAAACAGTTTGTGATCAGATCTTTAAATGGGATCTTGTTAACATTATGAATATGTAACAGCAGAATATTTTCATTAGTATTTGTACTTTGTATTTTATTGAATTTATATAGCCCTTTAATCTAAAGGTCTTTACATAAGAACAAGCAAAAATACAACAAGCATAAAATGACAATTGAATCACAACTCGAAAACAGTATAAGGAACAATCTACAATATTGCTGAGGTGAGGAGGGAGAAGGGAGGGGCTTAGGCGTGCGAGGGAATGGTAGGTATTAGTGGAGGTAAGAGCAGAAGTAGGAGGGAAGGAAAGAAGATGTGAGGAAGAAGAGAGGAAAGAGTAAGACTAGATGAGAGCAGGGGGTGGGGAAGAAGAAGGTAGAGAGGATGGAGAGGGGAAGGAAGAGCAGGAGTAAGAGGTGAGGAATGAGGGGGTGGGAGAAGGGTGAGAGGAGGCAAAGGGTGTTAGGGAGGGGAGTGAAAAAGATAAGATTTCAGAGAAGATTAATAGGTTGCATGTGGGAAAAATGACACGACATGCACTGATATGTATATGTATAATTTGTACCTATTTGCATTATTCACATTTATTCCAGCTGTAAGTACAATTTGAAAGATTGCCAACAATAATTAATATGGATCTTGTTGTCAGTAAGATATGTTTGTTGTACATTTTAATCTGTTTCTGGAAAGTATATTAGTACAAAAATGTGCTATTTGTACATTGTTAGTAATGTTACTTATTAATGATTGTGCAGATAATACAAAGGTATTCTTCTTTGTAAGAGTTATTTCACCAACCAAAGGTTGTACTTTTAACAGTTTATACAAAGTTACGTTAGCATAACAATTCACTCCAGTATTATCAAGAAACCCGGGAGGGTTACTAGAAGAACTGCAAGCTTTTATAGAAGTACTTTATTTTGTGGCAGGATCAACCGTTGTACTTTTATCTGTTACTTTGGGATTTAATTGTTGCAATTTTGAAAGTGTGGTTTTGCTTTTTAATTTAACTGGTTTGATGTGTATTTGGCGGTAAGTGATTAGCATACATTAAACACAGCGTGCAGTATTCTTTTATACATGGACTGTGAGCTTTGATCCATATTTACTATAAATTAACCTGGGCGTCTTTGTGCTCTAAATAAAGCCACATAATTCAATCCATCTGTAAAAACGTTAGTGCCTATATGTACCATTGCTGTATTTACTCTTAAACCTTGAGATGTATGTATTGTTACTGAATATGCTGGAGGTATTGGAAATTGTTTGTGTACTAAATCTCTTTTAAATATGAAATTGTACACTAGCTCTTTTTATTTCTTGCACTTGTTTAATGTTATCAAACTTTATTGCAATATGTGCATGGTTGGTTTTTAAAACCAACTATATAGGCGATTGCTCCATTGACTGAGCCTTCTTCCACAGTAACGTTTTTTAAAATGACTTTTGCATTTAAACCAACATTTAAACAACTATCAAGGCATGCTGTTCTAGAAAGTGTATGTTGTCATTCGTTTAACCTTTTTTTGCATTTTCTTGCATCTTTTTAGTTAAACCAGACTTATCTGTTTTATCTAATGCTTGGACTGAAATAATTGATTTTCTTTAGAAATCATTGTGCAATTACATTTTTTGCAATCTGCCAAAGTAGACATGATACTTATTTTTTGTGCTTTGTTTTACTAAGGCACTATCTTCATATTGTGCTATTTTTGTGTGGCCTGAGACCCATGGACATGTAGCACGGTATAAGTAATACACAATAATATATTTAATTATTGGTATTTAGTTCCAATAGAACCTTTACAAAATATAAAATCTCAATTTTACATATACATATAAAACAAATTGCAAATGACAAATTCACATAGTCCTCATGGTAAACATGAACTATGCAGACCAAAGAGCGTACAATAATTTACATAGTACATAGCTAAAGACTATCTTTGTTTGATATAAAATGTTTGGTGTTTACTGTTCGGCCATGCCCATGCGCCTTTATAATAAATTAAAACATTAAAATCAGAATCAGAATCTCTCGGCCTTTACTGCTACATCTGTGTGTATTAAAAAATAAATCACCTATAATGACCTAAAATCAATTTACAATCAAGCTTATTACATGATCATAGCATTCCAGGTATTACACAGTACGCACACATTTTACACGTTATAAATCAGCATAAAACAGTATAAAACAATATAAAACATTAAATAATTATAAAATATAAACATTTCCCAAGGCCATTCCAATAACATTCGAATAAAATGTTAGCCCTCATGAATTAATTAAATCAATTGCCATTGGGCAGGCATTTTTTAATAATGCACCATAGTCAATGCAGTGCAATGTGTACGCTTTCGGTCTTGGTGTTGAGGCAATAGTTCCATGTTCCCTTATCAACTCATAACAATGTACCATACTACCCAGGATAGTCATGTATTCGGAGCCCAAAAGCTGCACATTCAGTAAAAAGATGTTTTTGCTCTCTTTACTTTTCATGGGCTTTTGCAAATTCAGCAGCACCTATCATTAACTGGAATCCCCATGTGTGCTCCAAGGAAAACCTATATTGCCAACTGGTTTATACACAACATCAACCTAAAATTGTGCACCGAAGGATTCGGGCACTGTCTCAGATATCTCTGAGGTTGAAAATACTTATGCACCACCCCTGCGGCATAGGAATAAGTACAAAGTGAGGCCAAGTGTGCATAGTTATTGATCCAGTCCCACTGCTTAACATTGCTTTTAAAAATGTGCTTTAAGACTCCATAGTTGGGGGGGCGTGGCCAGCGTTGATGGCGTAAAGACGTGTCCATGTGGAGCTCCCGTCTTGATCCTGGCCTAGATCCTTGACGCGATCAACATTTATGAAAGGAAAAGAAGCCATAATTATATTTTAATAGAGGAAGCGATCCCAACCCTAATCAGAGCAAGAACGTGGAGAAACGGAGCCGGCGACCCCGAAAACGGAGCATGCGAACTGGTGCCCCTGGGATAAACAAATTGGCGGGCGGCACCAAGGCTTGACGGCGGAAAGGAGGAAGACGGCCGCTGGATAGCAGGCGAACGGAGCATCGGGCGCTGCCTCCTTCGTTGTGTGCTGCGGTGGAGAAGTCCTCGTGAACAGAGGAAGAGGACCTCCAGGGAGAGCCAAGCACAGGACCGGCGACCCTTGGGTCCCCCCTCCCGTCAGGAGACGGCCCGAGGTGGTGAGACCCTGATCGGGCTGTAGAACCCCCGCACGGACACCAGGCGTGCGAGCGGAGCTGCATCCGAGGCTCCGAATCATGGGGGAAGGCAGCGCAGCCACCGAGGGGAGGCACTGAGTGCGGGCGGACCGGAGGCATCGGGTTGAGGAATCTGCCGGCGACCCGCCAACCACGAGTGCCGGAGTGATCGGGGAGCCTGCGGAGAGAAGCATGGGAGCCCTCCTCCCTCCCCGGAAAGGCTGTCGAGCAGCTGGATGAGCGAGCAGTCTTGGCGCAGATGATCTGGTAAGCGCACAGGCCCTGGCCCAACACCATTCGCATTGAAAGCAGCAGGGCCCAGCAGGGTTACGGCGCTGAGGCCCAGTAGGCTTGAAGATCGTGGGGCACAATTAGGGGGCGAGGAGGCCCCCCTGGGGAACAATATCTGCGCAAGAGTGTGCATTTGACCGCATCCCCCTGTGCTCTCGGGTGGCATACAGCCTGATTGTGGGACAGTGGACTGGCTCCTAGGACACCGGACTGCAGGTGCACAGGTCAACACCGTGGATCACTGCACATTATTGAACTGTGAGGTCTACCCTGCGCCATACTAACCAGGGGTTCTTAATTGCTGGCATAACTCACGCTACGAGGGGCTAATGTCTAACTCAAGGAACAGAAACAAAGGTGCAACAATTATGTACTCTTTCTCTGGGGCTAAACCCAAACAGCCCCTCCAACATGAGATCCCCACACAGACGGAACCCCCTACTCCCGTGGAAGACTCCAGCAACGCTCAGGTGCTGCAGGCTATTGCTACACTCCAAACATTCATGGAGACCAAGATAGATGAACTTAAGGTGGATATGCAGCTCATCCGTCAGGATGCCCACAACCTAACGGAAAGGGTAAGCACGGTAGAAGTCAACCTGCAAGATACCACTGACACTGCCAAGGATCTGAAGAACAAAGTTGTCGCACTTGAGAAACAGGTGGCTCACCTCGAGGCGAGATCGGAGGAGGCAGAAGGCAGGGCCCGTCGCAATAATATCCGAATCCTTGGCATTCCGGAAGAGATGGAGGGCACTGACCCAACGGAATTTGTTGAGTCCTTGTTAATGCAGGAGGTAGGGGACAGCAAACTCACGCAGGGATTCTCAGTGGAGAGGGCCCACCGCTCCCTACAAAAAAGACCCCCACCGGGATCACACCCACGCCCGATGATCGCCAAGATCTTGAATTTTCGTGATAGAGAGACGATACTTAAATTTTCAAGGGAAGGAGGCGAGATTAAACGCAATGGCTCCAAGATCGTTATTTACCCTGATTACACCCCACAAGTGCAGTGCGCCAGGAACTCATTTATACCAGTTAAAGCTCGACTACTTAAGCTTAACCTTAAATATATGCTCCTATACCCCTCGCGCCTCAATATACTCTACAAAGGGAAAGCTGTTTTCATGGAGACTCCGGCAGCAGCCATCATGTGGATGGAGCACAATAATATGGCTGAGGGAGAGGAACACGCCATGACGCCCAAAGGCTGAATATAAATTCGTTTTTTCGCCGTATTGATCAGTTAGTTTTTCCACGGCGGGAGCTCTGTGGACTACACATGGGCATTGTCACAACCCACCCCACCCCAATCATTGGTGACCTATTGCCACCACCACATCCGCACCTCACGACCTGGATGGGCCAATGGGAAGCGGAAGCCCCCGAGCGTTGTCCTCCCAGTACAGCTGCTGGGAGCAATTTACAGTTGTCTTTTGTGTTCAATACACCTGTTCGAGTGGAAGTTAGAATTGTTCATAAGTCTTCATTTGTTACATCAACACAACAATCCAGGTCACCAGAGAGATCGCAATGTGCATTGAAGCTGACCGGTCTAGGGGGCAATTGCTCAACGCACAAAGCAGGCTTGAAGATGATTAGGGCTGACATGATCTTGACACTCCAACTCCTTTTTCAACATTATGTCTGCACGCATTTAGATCGTTACCTGGAACGTGAGGGGCCTGGGCACCTACCTTCGCCGCAACAGAATAAAATCCTATCTACACAGGAAGAAGATAGGGCTGGCTCTACTACAAGAAACCCACTTAACTAAGGAGTCCGCTGCGGCGCTCCAATCATATTGGGGTGGACAGGGGTTTGGGTCCACGTATTCTAAATTTGCTAGAGGGGTGTTCACCTGGATTAGCCCTCAAATCCCCTTCCAACTTACTAAGGCCGAATCGGACCCGGAAGGAAGGTACGTGATACTCTGGGGCCACATCGAGCAAACCGAAATATGCATTGTCAATTCATACCTTCCCAACAATAACATACCAGCGCATATAGATATGTTGTACACGAGGATTGCACATTATAGAGATGCATTCTTTATCTGGGGAGGTGACTTCAATTGCGTCAGTAACCCTGTGCTTGACAGATCTGCTCCTCCCCTGGGAGGCCCGTCGGCCGCTACTTCTGCTATGAATGCCATGCTGAACCGCCTGGATCTGGTGGACATCTGGCGGGAGCAACACCCAGGAGATCGTGGCTACTCCTTCTACTCCTCGCCACATAATCTTCACACTAGAATTGACTACCTCTTTACTGGCAGAGAAAGCTTTCCCCAGATTGACTATTCCAATTACTTGGGCCGCACCATTTCTGATCACTCTCCCCTGGCAATTGAATGGAGCATCACTGGACCCAGATCTCCTATACCTACTTGGAGGATGCCTACATAGGCACTAAAGGATTCAGCGTTCAGGGAAGATCTTAGGGAATCCCTAGAGAACTACATAAGGGAGAACAAGGATAGTGTTGACCACCTAAGCACAGTGTGGGACGCCCTCAAGGTGGTTGTAAGGGGAGAGGTCATAGCAAAGGCTGGGGGAATGAGGAAGCACCTAAGAACCGAACTTGAACAACTAGAAACTGAAATAGAGCAGCTCGAATCTGACACCCGTGGTTCCCGACAGCAAGAAGACAGGCTCATCCACACTAGGGCCGCCTGTAAGGAAGCTTGGGACAGACTGGCCAAGTTTGATTATACCACCAGAACCAATAGGGCACATGCCCATGCTGACAAACCTGGTAGACTGCTAGCCTGGCTGTGCAGGAAAGAACACCCCAAACACTCAACTACAGCCTTGAAAAGCGCAGATGGCACATTGCATCGGACCCAGCAGGGCATTAATGACACTTTCAGACAGTTCTATGCCCAACTTTACTCCCACAATGATATGGTGCCCCCCGATGAGATCTCAGACACCTTGGAAGAATTCGGCTTGCCCCTACTACCGCTTGCACATAAGGAGGCTCTGGATGCTGACATCACCAAAGACGACATAACAGATGCTATCAAGTCTCTGGCCACTTGCAAGGCTCCGGGCAGTGATGGGCTGCCCACCGAATTCTACAAAACCTACGAATCAGAATGAACTCCATTGCTGCATGAGGTTTTCCTAGAAGCCTATGAGTTGAGAATTCTGCCTGTGAGTATGCGTGAGACTTTGGTGGTTCCGATGCTCAAGCCCGACAAACCTGCAGATAATTGTGACTCCTACCGCCCTCTTGCGATGCTCAATTATGATGTGAAAATCCTTACAACCATTCTAGCTAAGCGGCTGTCCAAGGTAATTGGAGGGGTGGTACATCCCGACCAGAATGGCTTTGTGCAGGGCCGCAACACCACCGCCAATCTTCGCAGGCTCCAACATGTATTGTCACATTCCACCCACGTAGGGGAGTCTTATGCACTGCTATCTCTGGACGCCATCAAGGCGTTCGATTCTATCTTCTGGGAGTGGCTGATTGTGTTGCTTCGCGAGTTTGGCTTTGGAGATCGATTCATTAGATGGATCACAGTCCTCTACACTAAACCACGGGCACGAGTGAAATCTGGTTGGCTCATCTCTCCGTCATGGGACATACAAAGGGGCACCAGGCAAGGTTGCCCGCTCTCCCCTATGCTTTATATACTTGGGCTTGAACCCATTGCCATTTTCTTCAGGAAGCAATTTTTTGACGCTGGTATAAGGCTTGATGGGGTGGACCACATAATATCCCTATATGCGGATGATGTCCTCCTTTATGTGAGGGACCCACAGCTGAATGTCCCAACCATGCTGGAGGTCCTCGACAACTTTGCCAAGGTATCAGGTATACACTTTAGCAGACATAAATCCTGTCTGTTTCCGTTAGGAGCCCTCCAAAACATACACGTAGATGATCTGCCTTTGCTGGGAATAAGTTGGCGTCCCACTACATTTCGCTATCTGGGTGTCAATATCTATCACACGCCGGAACTCATGCATGTCAATAACACGGCGGCGGCGCTACCCCCTCTACGCAGGTCGATAGGGTTTTGGGCTTGTCTCCCCCTATCCATGATGGGTAGGGCATCCATCATCAAGATGATTGTTCTCCCCAGATTTCTTTATGGTTTTCAAAATGTATTTTACTACATTAAGACTCCTTTCTTCCGCCTTTTGGAGAAGATACTTAAAGACTTCTTGTGGGGCGTGGGTAGGCATACATTTGCACTATCCACGCTGACCCTCCCTTACGAGCAGGGCGGCATTCAGCTCCCTGATCTGGAACGTACTACCTGGCTGCCCAGCTTGGCTTCGTGGCTAAATGGCTAGCCGATGATGACACCTCCGAAACAGTACTTTTGCAACGCCCAATTGCTCCGATCCGGCTGAATGAACTCATCTGGGCCCCTCAACACCTTGTAGGTGGGATCCCCTTCTTGGCTGTCCTGGGACGACAGATATGGCACAGAGTTAAAATGCTTCTTCATTTGAAGCATGCATATACTCCGGACATTCCGCTCCTGGCCGACCTGTGGCAGAACTCCGTTGACCTTGCCACCATTAGATACTGGGAAAGGCTAGGAATATACACTTGGGGGGACCTATATAATGAGGGCTCCTTTCGTGACTTCTCCTCCTTGCAATCCAACGATGGCATACCTGGTGGCCAATTCCTTTGGTACTTGAAGATCCGTAAACTTGCTCGAACCAAATGGGACACTTGGCCCGATGAACCCGAATCTGACCCCTTTATAACACACCTGTATAGTTTGGGTAATGGGTGGAGACCTGTGTCCCATATATACAGCCACCTAATCGACAGGCCCAATCCTCGTAGTCAGGATCTAAAACTCAAATGGGATGGGGACTTGGGGCATGAATTGTCTGATGTGAAATGGGGGAGAGCATTGGCGTTTCCTAAGGAGGTATCCAGAAATTCTAGGTTTAGATTGATTCAGCTCAATGTGTTATACCGCTCGTACCTGACACCACTTAGAGCAGCACAGATATATGAGCTACCCCAGCATAACTGCCCTTGGTGTGGTAGAGACGAAGCAAATTTTATGCATATGTTCTGGGGATGCGTCCAGGTCCGACAACTTTGGGCGGAAGTGGAACTACTATGTAGGGGGCAGGCATGACCAGATATGAGTGGACCCCGGGGGAGTGCCTTCTTGGAACGTATCCCAGACTAGCCAAGTTCAAGCACTCCGTTAAGCTTATGGATCTTGCATGCATTCTGGTCAAAAGGACCATTGCCATGGCTTGAAAGTGACCAGGAGGCCCGCGATACCAAGTATGGCACAAAGAATTAGAACGATGGATTGGGGAAGAAACCTCAGCCTGGGAGGACGGTATTGCCACATCCCCCGAAGACACGAGTCTGGCACTTGAAGCCTGGAAGACCCTCACATGGGCCTTACTCAACCCCTCCAATGACGATAAACCCCCTTGAGAGACTTGCCCCTATCTGTGCAATTTAACTGCCACAGAGTGCTCGCACTATCCCTAGCCTGAACTTATTTGACTCCCTCCCCTGCTTGATTCTTTCCTTTCTTTACCTCTTGTTGACCTTCCTAAGATGTACTTACCATCAACCATCCGGAGACTAGTTGTTTATTGTTTATGTTTATGGATGTTTTCTTTTTATTTAATCATTTCTGTTTATTCGTTGAAAACTGAATGGCTTATTTTAACTAATTCTGATTTATGTCACAGTGGTCACTCGGTGCCACACTGCAATTGTTTATATAAATGCCAATAAAGAAATTTGAAAATAAAATTAAGACTCCATAGTTTGCTCCTCTAGGAAAGTCAGGGCACCATCCAATGCTCTTATAAAGGCTAACAGTTAACTTGTCAAATCTCTCTTCCCTCCTGCCATAGGATTCACCCCCTGCCCCAGCGAAGAAAGCAGTTGACATTTAAGTTTCATATGAGTTTTCATATGCAACGGTCCTCTGATAAGCAGCTAGCCTTTAAGCAAGACCAGCCCCAACTCAAACTGGATGTATTCGATTGTAGCCGAGGCACTTAGCCACAAGATACACTTCCAGAAAGATCCCCCAATAACATCTATCCAATGCAAATCATCCTTGGCCAACGCCTCCAACCTATATAACATCCTGGGGCAGAAGCACTGTCTGTACAAGTTAATAATCCCCTCCAGGGAAAACCCAGCAGTATTTCTTGCAAAATTACCAATCTGCTGGGTCATGTGTAGGGCCTTTGCCTCCTTCATGGCCACTATATACGTATAGGCTCTACTACTACTCATATCCAAGCCTAGATAAGGATATGATACAACATAGACCACCTTACCAAGACAAGTAATAAAACTAGCACACTTCACCTATGATGTGGGTCCACCAGGCTCCAATGTCCCCCCAATCAGAGAATCCAAGATCCTGAGGTTATAAGACGTGCAACAGCCAGGGCGGAATCCCTTCTGCATAAATTGCAGTACTTGGGACTCCTCCACCCAGTGCTGAAGTGCCTTCAGAACAAGGTTTGAGAATATTTTCCCTGTTACATGTAATAATGACAGCAGCCTGTAGTTCTCCGGCAATAAGCAATCTCCTTTCTTATATACTGGGACAAGAAAAGACTGCTGCCAAGATACCGGGATACTTTGTGTCACACACCTTATCAAAACAGATTTTTATTATACTGGACCACTGATGGGGATTCTGCTTTAGCACCACATTGGCCAAAACATTGGGGCCGGCCTCCCTAGCACCACATCGCCCAAACCATTGGGGCTAGGGGACCTAGAGTTTTTAAGTTTCCAAATTGCGGTCCGTAGGTCAGCTTCATCGAAGGTCAAGGGCCAACCCCCGATGATATATTCCGGTAGGGTAGCCACGATGTTGTCACCACTGCGACTTTTCAAATGCCACAGCCATTCGAATTCCTATATAGTATTCAACATTTGTTTCTTACGTTCGCCTTGGTCACAGCCAACAGCCAACATGCCCCAGATCTTCCTAGGATTGTCACTTCTTAATGCCACAATCATTTTCTGCCCACTTGCATTAAGAATAGACAACCACCATCTCTTAAGCCACCTTTGATATTTTAATGTACCTTATGCCTGAGGCCATTGCGGGGGCTGACAGTCCCCGTCTACGTGCTGTCCGTATCTCTCTACACATTTCTATCTTGGCCTCCCGTATGGCCCCATCAAATGCGTGCAAACATTTACTACATATCACCCGAAGGGATTGTCTATCAACGCCAATTTTAGAGGTCAAGGCTCTAACCCATTCATCTCGTTACAGCTCATGGTGCTCGTGGCATCTATGTCCCCATATTTGAGCCCAGAGATCCTCATATCCATCTTGTGTAGGTGCTTCGCTGTCCAGCGAATGCAATTACCATCTTGATTAGTATGTATGCCGGTACAAACACTCTTGCTGAGTCTACTGTGTTGCAAATTGATCACGAGTGCCAAAATATTATGGTCACTAAACTCAATGGGGACTACCTTTAGCTCTTCGGCCATCGATAAGCAGGCCTTGTTTACGAAGAGACAGTTCAAGGTAGCCTCACACTCATTCCCTCCACAAGTAAAGTTTCCTGGGTTGTCTCCCTCAGTCCTGACATTTAACGTACATGAATCCCACTGTCTCTGAAAAGCAACACAAAGTCTACCCTTAGTATTGCAAATTCATTGTGTCATCACACTCTTTTGTGTAACATTACTATATGCAGCACATAACTTTTCGTCCGTGCACCTAGCATTTAGATCCCTGCCTAAAATAATTTGATACGCAACCAATTTACGTTCACCGAGCAACAGGATATCTTCAATGTTGGCATGTGTCTTATTCAAAGTTTTGATACTAGGGAGTGCATACGCATTTATTACCAGTATTTTCCACTCATTGACACTTTCCTCCTGCCCTCCTGCACACCTCATGGATTCTTTTTTGCCAGGATCTGATGAACGTGGTATCCCTCTGCCTGGAGAGGATAGTCGAGCCGCATCTCTTGAAGCATGAACATTTCAAAGGTTGTCAGGAGGGGCATAGAGCAGTACAGAGTTTGCAACAGGTGGCTAAACCCATGTGTATTCCATCTGGAAATCGTAACCAGTCAGTGAGTTTGCTCACTTGGGCACAAGGTACCATCCGTGACAGGCAACTGCCCCCATGGTATTGCTTTGTATTCAGGTTACCCACCCGCAAGTGCCTGAGCTACTGTTCGATTTTCATGGGGATAACCACCACACCTTACCCTACCTGTACATGCCAAGTCCATATCCCTAGCCACTCACTGCACTTGCCCATACAGGCGCCAAGATGCTGGCCGTTCATGGCAAACTGTGAGCTTCAAACCCAAGTTGAGTATAGCGTTGGCATTGGCACAGTGTAATGACACAACTGCAGAAGATACAAAACGAATCAAAGCCCAATTGTAGGGACTTCCGCACTTCGGGAGCTTAACCTGTAACATATCAGCACTGGAAATAGTTGTCAACCAACGGACGGAGGCTCACAGCTGCAATAAGGCTGTTCTATTTCGAAAAGGGCTAGTATCTGAGAAATGAATCTCCTCTAACCTTCCCGAGGAGCCCAGCCTCAGTTGCCCCACCACCCTATTGTCAGTGGACACACTGTGGGACCAGAATCATACATAACTTTAGATGTGTCAGGTGGATGCACTCTAAAGGTCATTTCGGCCCGACTGGGTGTGAGAATGAGAGAGGATCCAGCCGGACCCGGAATTTTCACCATTGTCACCCAGCTAGCATGTTCATCTTCCAAATAATTCACCAATCGTCCCTATGGGTCGGGGGTTCTAAAATGAGGCTTGAATGGCCTTGATGCACCATCACAGAGACCACCAACCCCTTCACGCTGAGGCAGACTCAAAGTCACTAGGACTGAAAGTGAAGTGCAGGAGGGAAGGGGCATAGGCAGCTTAAGTTGCGCCCACTTATCCATGGGCCCAAAGAGTGATCCAGTGCACCTTGTACCATCACTCTGCTCCCTTGAGAAAACTGTCGGGGCCTTTGTACTCTGAAAGAGGTGGTCGATGGGGGAAACCCTTATGTCCCAGATGAAGGACGGGTAGTTAATGGACCTGTTGGGACCTGTTCTGCCTACCTCTTTGCGAGGTGGCCAAGCCATGTCTGCTTTGTGTTTGGTGGTAGTCTCTGGAATGTTGGGAAGACTGGTTGTTCATTTATTTATTTATAACGTGCCGACAGCCCGCGGGCATCAGGGCCCACATAAACACAAAGACAAAAAGAGAGAAACAGGACAAGGGTCATTAAAAAGGCAAGAGAGTGCAATTAGCTAAATAGTGCTGTCTTTAAGTTTTTCCTAAACTTTAGGAGATTCTTTTCCTGTCTGAGGTCCTCCGGAAGCGAGTTCCACAGCTGGGATGCACAAACTGGGAATGATCTACCCATGCCTCTTGCCCATTTAAAAGCAGGGCAGGAGGTCAGGGCCTTGTCCATTGAGCATTAGACTCGGCCTGGGGCGTAATGAGTTACTGCAGGTTTCAGGGAGGAGGGGCGTTGCCGTAAAGGCAGCAGTGGATGATGGTGCACGTTTTGAAGCTGATGCGGTCCGTTATGGCAGGTCTCTCCAATGTGTCGATATATACGCTCCTTCCAGGGGAATCTTTTGACGAAGCGTATTGCATTGTTTTGGATCCGCTGCATCTTTTTTGCCTGGCAAGGCTAGCCCCTAGAAGCAAGGCATTACAATAGTCCAGCCTTGGCAGAATGTTTCCACAGGCTATTGTAGCCGCATTTTCTTCAGTGAGGAAAGTTCGAATGTTCCTAAGGAGGCAAAGATGGTAGTTGCAATTTTTACTTATCATTTTATTATGCTCTTCTGAATTTAAGGAGGCTTCCAGGGAAATTCCCATGGGTTTAACCTTCGTCTGGGTAGGTATTCTGGTGTGATTAATGAAGAAAGCTTCGTAGCTGGTGGAGAGCTTACTTGATGGGAGCCCAGGATGAGAAGCTCTGTTTTCCCCCCATTTATACACATCAAGTTTTCATTCATCCATTACTCAGCCTGGTTGAAAATCAGGCGAAGTTTAGCTGAGTCTTTGGGGTAAACCCTGCTGAGTTCCATGACTACCTGTGTGTCATCCGAAAGTTGGTAAAATATGTGCCTGTGCTCGCCAGTAGTGTGCAGAGAGGCTGTATTTTTATGTTAAACAGTACGGGCGACAGACTGGATCCCTGCGGGATCCCACAAAGTATGGTAGAAGGTGGAGAGAGGGCATCGCCCCAATGTACCCTGGAGACACGGTTGGGCAGGAAAGATTCAAACCACTCCGTAGCTCCCTTGGAAACATTTCCTGCAGTTTCTAGGTTGTGTAAGAGGTGCTGGTGGTCTAGCAAGTCAAAAGCCACTGAGCGGTCCAACAGTTATAGTTTCTTCTATATCCCTGGGAGTAGTAGCTGAATCTTGCATACCCTGTGGAGGCTTTTGTTGCAGACAACCTGGTTTGACCTGAGGCTCTCCGAAAAAGACGAAAAGACCTTCTGCCTTGTAAAGCATTTAATGATCATGCGGTATCCGAGGCCGCCTTAAGGGCCTTAAGAGCCTCATTGATTTTGTCGGCAAAGACGTTTTTGTCTTCGAATGGCATGTCCACAGCCTTATGTTGCACTTCCTGCCCAAAGTCAGTGCAGCGTAGCCATCCCTGCCTTCTCAGGACCACCCCATTACCAATTTGTTTAAAACCCGTCTCTGCGAGGTCCACTGCAATATTTATGCTATGGTTTGAGGCTTCTTTGCCCTGGTGTGCAATTGTCATTGCTGTTCGGGTAAATGCTCGAGGATGGGAGTTAGCCGGTGCCACATTTTATGGTCATAGCCGGCCACTCTGGCTAGGGCATTGGCCACTTTAACTTTTGCTGTCCAGATGGTCAGTACGTTTTTTCGGAACTAATCAATTTTCCTGCCCTCTTTCTGAGGGGATGTAGTACATTTGTGCTGTGAACCTGCTTTGCAGGAAGCAGCCGCTGACACTACGGCCTCAGGGGAGGGCTGAGAGGTTAGACATTTAGGCGTCATGTCCAGTGCTTTGAACTTTTTCTCCAGTCTACCTTTTACTGCAGGTTCAGTGAAGGGATGCTTCAGGGTTTGCATTCCCTCTTGCCACACGTGATCCAGAATGGGTATAGCAAACACTGCTTTTCTGCGTTTTCTCATATGATCAAAAACAAAGCAGTCTTTCTTTTCATCTCCTGGCGTTAAACCAAATTCTTGGCACGCCTTTGAGACCATGCCGTGAAAAGCACCTATGTCGTCTGGTGGGGAAGGCTGTGCTGGGCTTCCTCGCGTCTCATCTTAGCGAGGGGGGTAAGATGTGGTGGAAGAGCATGTATCCCTTGGATCGGTGTCTTGGTCTGTGTCACCAGCTCCCCTTCTTGTTCGCCTACTAGCGGACTACTCCTATGTGGAGGATGGAGTCTGGGTGGGGATTGCGACCTGTGTGCTGAACGTGGGCATTTGGCATTTGGCGTGGTCTCGGCATGAGTGTCCCTAATCTCTTCCTTGAACCATTTGAGCCTGTTGAATTGGTGCTATCTGGTCACCCCTCTGTTGAGGGATCTCCTGAGGTTGAGGCGGTGGTAGCCTGGCGTTGAGTTACCCCAACAGACCATGCAAAGTGTACAATACTTGCAGAGATAGCAGAGACTGTGGGTTTATTAGTGGGTACGTGAGCGTCCCCCTCATGTTCCTGAGGGTGTTGTAGGTGGAAACCCGAGGGGCATGCCTTGCTGTCTTACTGGTGTTTTTTCCCCTCTTGATTGGGGGTGAACACAAAGTCTGTCCTTTACTTTTTTTAGTTTACTTTATTACATTTGTACCGCGCTCAATGGACCCAGAGGCATGAGGGCGCATACAGTCAAACAACATCAAAAATATACAACATAAAAACATGAAAAGGACATGTAGGATACAATCCTTGAAAAGGCAACACAATCAACGAGACGACAGCAGGATAAAACTGGTCAGTTAAAGACAATATTTGACTTCGAAGTCGAAGATAAATGCTTCAGGTTGATAATTCTGTCCAGAAACAAAGGTAGGCTATTAGAACCACAACCCACCACAATACAGTCAGTATTATCTGATCTGCACTAGTTATTGATCTGTATTCTGTGTAGGACACTCAGATCCTGTGTTATGACACAATTGGTGGCCACTTTTAAATTGAGACAGGCTAATATTTTATTCTTTAGAGACGCCCTTAATTCGAACTCTCCCGGTTTCTCAACGTTAGTGATGATTGCATTTCTGGAGTCTGACATTATCTCATGTTGCAGAATGTCCTCAGGCATGATTTCCGTGTGTTTTATGGGTGATACAACTAGCGGGAGTCCCCTTGATTATGCTGGGTCTTCTGTTGAGGTTCTCAGGATCCCTTTAGTACCGAATGGTAAGCTTTCTCCCTGCAGCTGTGTGATAGGCTGGTCAGGAGGTTCCGTGGCTGAAATCAGAGAACAAACATTGACAGGTGTGATTGTACTGTTTTTGGAGTACTCGTCTGATGTTTTCCTGCTTCCTGCAGATTTTTGTTTTTTCATCATCGACAAGTGGACTTTCGACGAGTGATGTCCTGATTTCATTGTCGAAGGATGGACCGTCAACGATTCTTGTTTGGACGAGGACCTGGGGGGAATGGGACTCCTACGACAAGCTGTGTTTTTTCTTCGTCGATGAAGGAGTCTTCATGAACGATTTGTCCTTATGTTTGCTTTTTGTCGGTGAGGTTGTTCTCAATGACGAGTGGGAAGTCGACGTTGTGGTCGAGCGCAAGCCCTTACTTGTATGAGACTTTGATGGTGATGAATACGTTTTGGTCATTGTCGTTTTCGTCGACAAATTCTCCGATGACTGCATATTTGAAGGCAGCAAGACTTCGTGGCTTACTGGTTTCTTCTGACCGGGGTATTTTGGCCCCATGGCCGTGGCTTGTCGACGATTTAGTCTCACCTCGTGTTGGATGGGTCTTCTGTGTTTTCACAGGTTGTTCTGACCTGGATTTATGCCTGGAGAGCGACCACTTTTCAGAGGGAGTGGTAGCTCTCACACTCCTTAAGAGTGGTAGTGGTAGCTCTCACACCGCCTCTGACGCTGGGTAAGACCCCTCGTTCAGCCATCAAATTAGGCAACGTTTTCTGTCCTAAGGTTTTTTTTAGAGAAACCCTAACAGATCTCGCAGTCCTACGACAATTTATTTGGGTACAGGCAGTAAATATAGTCCACATGTCTGTCCCCGTCAAACATTTTTTAGGCTGCATGTACCACAGGATCTAAACAAGGATTATTTGGATCCAACCTTCTCTATATTCACTTTCGACGCCATTGTAGGGTTATTGGTTGTTCCGTATTAAATGTTTTATTGAAAATTGTATTTTCTGAGGTTGAAGATTTTTCTGTGAAGAGAAGAACTCGTGGAATACCACCAGCTAAGAAGACGTTTGAAATCTGAAGGGAAGCTGCTGGGGTGGGGCTATACACTTGACATTGTATTGGTAGGGACCAAAAACACCCACAATGATGTGAGTGGGACACTCAAGGTGTCAAAAGATTTTCCATAGGAAACGTTTTAAAATGTAAGTAACCAGGGATTCCTAGCATGATGACAGGGACTATTCACAGCATGTGAATCTATGAAAGCTCCAATGCTGTAGAATAAACTTGTAAACATACAACTCAAATGAAGGTGAAGCCTGAAGCAACAATAATGAATGACTACCTTTCTGCTGTCCGATACCATATTAAATGAAAAACTCCCAAAAGATCATATGAATTAAAAAGAGATTCAAAAATGATCAATATAGATTCCTACTGCACTGTAATTTTACATATGTGGAATGCAAACATAGATATTCAATTAGTAGCTGCTAATTTTATAACTGTAAGTAGAAATATAACATCATATATAACTAAGGCAGAAAAATGTAAACTCCAAGATCTTAGGGAGGAAAGTAAAATAAAAAGCAACTTTCAACAGGTTTAATTAGCTTAAGGGTTCAAACTCTTTCACACTGTGAATTTGGCAGATACGAAGCAGCAGATAGATTAACAGGAAGACACCTTTATGGTAGAAGTTTAGATATTAAGTGGATCTGTCTTGGCTAGGCTACCCAAAAAGAAGATATATAGTTTTAAACCCTTATCATTAAATACAAATGTTAGCTCTTCATAACCCAGACTATGAGAAGAAACTGAGAAAGAAGAAATGATAGAAACCGAATTAGCTACAGCTACAGAACAACCAATAGCTAATCCAAATTCAAATGTAATCGATCCTCTTGGCCAATCACTATAAATGAAGAAGCACAGTTAGCAATATAAAATGTTCTTACTGCAATGCAACAAGATAACCGACAAGTTGATACTTTAGAAGAAGTTGTTGCTCAATTAAATGTAGAACAAAAGAGATGTTCCATGAGTTTGTTGCTAACAGTGACCATGAGCTTTTACATGAACTTAGCCTTTGTGAGTGCATAAACATTAAACCAACCCTCATATATTACTAGAGAAGCAGGTACCGGGAAACCTTTTTAAATTAAAGTTATATCTGAATTTGTGTGAAACATTTAATAATCTGTTTATGTTATAACAGCTCCTACTGGTGTGTCTGCTTATAATATTGGTGGTATAACACTGCATAAACTGCACATGTTACCAGTCGAACATGAACACAATTACAATATGAAAGATTACATGGTGAATCATCACAAAAAGTAGGTAAAATGAAAAAAACATGAATGTTTTAATCAGTATTATTATTATAATATATGTATGGCACGGAGTGGCAAGAGAGTGGTCTGTGGAGCCTGTGGAACACTCTGCAAGGTTTGCTGGTGGTCTGTCTCCTGTCTCTATATTTATTTCTGCAGAGTGGCGAGAGTTTGGTCTGTGGTGGTCCGTGGGGCTCCGGAGTGCTCTCCATCTTCCCCCTGCTGGTCTGGAATGATGGGTTACTGCCAGCATGTACCTTCTTCCTCCCCCTCTGCTCTTACTCCAGGCACTGCTGTGTGCAGAGGGCAGGCTGCTGAGGAGGCCGGGGGCAGAATGGAATACCTAGAAGAGGGTCAACTACGGACATAAAGTAAGCACTACCCAGCAAATATATGGTCTTGAATTAAAGTTAGTCTTTTCCTGTGCTCGCTTTGGCAGCCACAGGGGCTGTTTGTCGCTGGGCATGTGGCTGTGAAATACGCTTTTTCTTGCCTGCTCCCTACAACTACGTGCAGTAAGAATTCCCCCGGGAGCTATCCCATCTCAGTGCGATTACAAAGTTTTTGCCTGAACGTTTGTTGCACAGCGTTTACTAGAATACTCCAATTGCGAGCTCACAGTGCTATAGGTGTGAGTAAGACAATGTGGAAATGAAACCTAAACCTACAAGGAGGCAGGGTCTGCAGAGTGATGCCATCTATAAGGGGAAGCGAGCCCAGAGTCCCTCGCTAATGAGGAAACCACTAAGGGTCAGCCCCAAAACAAAAAAAGGAAAGAAGGGGGTCCACCTGGGAGTACAGACCCCTCTACCCAGCCAAGGATTTCTGGGTATTTTTCAGGATGCAGGAATAATATGACTATCCCTCCAATAACTTCTTGTCCTAGCTTTAAACCATCTGTTATGGGTACAATACCAGCACTTATACATACTGAGGCAACAGCCACCGGGGCTGATTTAGACTCCCAACTATCCTGCTCATTACATTCTTTGGACAACCATGGATCCATGCTAACCCTATGTAACACTATAAGGTGGATTTCCTTGGGACCACAATAGATGGTGAGAGAAGCCATACAGTTCTCAAATCTGTCAGCCAGCCATAATCTAGAAGCACTTGTGTCTCCCCAAGATGGTATTGGGGACACAGGTGGTTCTTTTGGAGCCTCTACCCATTTGCATGATTTGAGGGGCGCCTGTGAGGCTTCTTCTCCGCCTGACTTGCTGGTGGATTTGATAGCCAAGGTAGAAGCCCTGTTTGCCTTGTGCTCTGTAGTGGCGGCTGACCAGCTGACTTCACATAATATGATGTCTAAACTGGGGGTGTCCCAATACCACTTCCCTTCAAAAGGCTTCCAGTGCTAGAGAAAGGCTTGACACTGAGGACTTGGAAGTAAGGAATGATATGATTGTGGTTTCTGATGCCTCAGATGTGTCCTGGAGGTCTCAAGATTCCATCAACATCACGGCTGTATCGAAAGAGGATGCCCTCGAGGCACTATGTGCCAAAATATCAATGATGGAAAGTAATTCTCCAGCTAATAAGCCTCATACATAACTAAGGGAGTGACTGTCCCAAGGACGCACCAGTGGGGGTAAATGTGAAGCTTCACATAGATAGGTGGTTATTAATAACAAAGGACAGTTGGGTGCCAGATTCCACCCAAAACGCACCTCTTTCGGAATTCAAGCGCAAAAACCCATCCCTCCCGTAACGTTGTCACATCGGTATCAATGGACAATTCATCAAGAGGTGCGTCAAATGTTAGCCAAAAAAGCTATAGAAAGGGTTACCGCACACTTGGTAGGAAATATACTCAAGGTACTTTGTAATAAAAAAGCCGGACGGAAAGTGGAGTCCGATCCCAGACTTAAGGAAATTTACCAAAGAAAGAAAAATTGCAAATGGTCGCGCTACAAGATGCCATAAATGCAGTACAGATGCACTAACATCTATGGGCGTTAGACTTAAAATACGCCTACTTTCACATCACAATACACCCAAGGCATCGTCGGGGAGAAGCATTACTAATTCCGAGTCCTCCTTTTCGGCGTCAAATCAGCCCCCAGTGTTTACACCAAATGCCTAGCTCCAGTGGTAGCTTTCCTCAGATGTCAGGGCCACCACGTCTAACCATATCTAGACGACTGAATGGTCAGAGCCGCAACTGGCCATGAAACAGTGACTTCACTAATGCAGACTGAGAGTCTACTCCAACAATTAGGATTTACAATCAACTACACCAAATCCTGCGTAATGCCAACCAAAGGTTTGGTATTCCTGGGTGCACATTTCTCCAAGGCACAAAGATTAGTCAAACCCTCGGCCGACAGAGTGCACAAGTTGATGGCTCTGGCATGCTCATTCACCCCAAACAACTCCCAGTGCACATATACATGGCGCTGCTCAGAACAATGTCATCCTGCCTTCCAGTAATACCCAATTGCAGACTACGCATGCGACCGACAAAATCACCATTACGCCTGCGCTCTCAAGATCACTGAAGTTGTGGACAGTGCGTGACAACATCACAAAAGGGATGCCACTGTTAGAGCCAACCCACCAACGCACGATGAATGCGTTGGGCCCTAAAATCCTTCCTTCCGCCGATTCAAAACTCAGTGGTGCTTATCCTCACAACAATACCACCACAATGTTTTACCTCCGCAAACAGGGAGGAAAAAGATCAAACACCCTGTCTCAGGAAGCTTAAACCATCTGGCAGTGGGCCATTTGCAACACCATCGCTCTGCAAGCATTCCACCTGCCGGGCATACACATCCAGCGGGCAAACACCCTTAACAGGGACACAACACAATCCCACGAATGGCAGCTTCACAGCAGCCAAATAAACAAGATCGTCGCAGCATGGGGCTGTCCCCCGCTGGACCTCTTTGCCACGATATCCATGTGTTTATTTATTTGCTTGTTTATAATGTGCTGGAGCCCGCACACTTCAGGGCACAAAAGAGAAAGAATCAGTTCTAGAAAGAGGGTCTGGTCTGGTCAGGGAGTCATTCAAAAAGTACTGTTTTAAATCGTTTCCTAAAGGTCAGATGGTTTTTGTCTTCTCACAACTCTTCAGGTAGATTGTTCCATAATCGTGCTACCTGTACTTGAAAGGACCTTCAAGGCCCTTCACCCATTTGTTCTTTGGCACAACCAGGCATAAGGAGTCACTAGATCTAGTTAATGTCTTGGGACAGGAGACACTGATGGAGTCCTATAGGTATTTCGGGGCATTGCCATAGAGGCATTTATGAACCACTGTACAGACTTTAAATCGAATCCTAGCCTCCACTTAGAGCCAGTGTAGATTTTTGCAGTGCATCGAAATATGTTCCCTCCGTGGAACATTTTCAATGATGCATACTGCGTCGTTTTGTAACATCTGAAGTTTATGTAGACTACCTTTACCTGCATCAGCCAATAGTGCACTACAATACTCTATTCTTAGCATAATCAAGGCCCGGACTAAGGTGGTGCAATTCGCCTCTGAAACCAGAGGCATCACTAACCTGAGCAGCCTTAGATGGTATTGTGCTTTGCACATGACATTATGTACTTGTGCATCTGCATTCAGGGAAGCTTTCATCACAACTCCTAAGGTCTTGACCTTGGCAGCAATGCAAACCTGATGATTTAGAATTGTAAAGCTTGAGTATTTATCCTCAACGTTTGGAATGTGCTTGTGAAGAACAGAAGATTAACAATTCTGTTTTGGTGGCGTTCAGGCTCCTGCCATTGCTAGTCATCCAACTTTGGATCATTTCATTGATCACATATATTTCTTCCAGATCTTTTTCATAACCTCCGCTGATATTTATAATCAGCTGAGTATCGTCAGTGTAGTTAGGAAAACATACTCCTAACTTGACCAGGACTTGACAAAGAGGACGGCAATAGACATTAAAACGGGCCGGCGAGAGACAAGTGCCCTACATCCCACCATAACCTAACATCTCTGGTTTAGAACAGACTTCCCCCCAGACAATTTTTGACATTCTATTTTGTAGAAAGGATTTGACCCAAAAAGGCTGCCTCATCAGAGCATCCAGCTATGTTTTTCAGACGGTCGGTAAGTCTTCCATGATCAACAAGGTCAAAGGCTGCCAAAAGATCTAATAACATCAGCGCCCATCCTTGCTGTTGTCCATGATTTTAAGCATCTCAATCTGTAAGTCCAGCAAGGCACTTTTAGTACCATGATGGGACCTAAACCCAGACTGTCTTGGGTGACGTACTTGTGTTTTCTCCAAGTGCTCTCGTAATTGAAAAGTGTCCACTTTATCTGCCACTTTCATTAGAAACAGCACATACGTAATAGATCTATAATTAGTATAGACCTTATGATCAAAGCCATTTTTTTTAAAAATAAAGGTGTCACTGCAACTTTTTATTAGTAAATCAGGAATGCAGCTTTCCCTAAATGTTGCATTTGTAAAGCGGACTAAGAAAGAAAGAAAGATTTCAAGGTTTCTTAAAATCACTTCAGAAAGGAGAATCTCACCTTCACAGGTCGTAGGTCACATTTTACTTAAGGCTTTGACCAAGGTTTCTTCGGAATTCACTTGAAAGATAAAAGCGTGGTCACCTTCCTGTTTTATCTCCTTCCTAATCTCCAATGAAAGCTCAAGCTCTGAGTTTGTCAGACTTTCTTTAATTTGAACATCAGCAGCGATAATCTTATCGGCAAACGCCTTTTGCACTGCTTCACAATCTTCTGTCGTAGGGATTAGCTGGTGAAACATGGCTTTCGGTTTTTCTAAATCCTGAAAGATTTCAAAAAGCTTGTTAAAGTTGTTTTTAGAGGCTACTATCTATGAATCAAGGCCGCATTTTTTGTCTGATAGTATTTCATCAGGATATAGTTTGTCCAGAGCTTTCCATGCCTCTCTATCACCCTGCGACTGATCTTTCTGCCAGATTCGTTCAGCTTTCCTCTTTTCCTTTTTCCAGTCAGACAAGGCAGAGGAGTACCATTTTTTGTTATTGGTCTTCTCTCTTATCAGCTTACTTTTGAGTGGTGCCACTCTATCTACAGATTTTAACAGTGCCCTTTCATATTCTGTTACCAAGGAAAGTGGTGAGTCCTCAACCAAGGTACAATTCATTAATTCGGAGAGATATTGCTCCAGATCGATACTGTTCACCCTGTTAAGGTTCCTGCTCACCACTCTTTGAAATATTACTTTTCAGTACTAAAGGGGAAGGAAGGGTCACATTCAACAAGCAATGACAAGAATTTGCAAGTATACTACTCGCAGGGAAACGTGTTTTCATTCCCATGGACCGATGTCTTCACATATGCGTTTCCTCCAATTCCATTGTTCAGGAAGACGTTCTAAATGATCTGGAGATACCCATGCACAATAATTCTAGTGACAGCATACTGGCCCAGACACACTTGGCTCTCGGATCTCCTCCAGCTATCGGTGGACAGCCCGATCCATCTGGGAGCTCAGGCCGATCTACTACCACAGAACAATGGTGCAATCCTGCATCACATCCCACGCTCCCTCAAGCTAACAGCGAGGCTCCTGTTCACTCCATATTTGGCCACCTAGACATCCCACAGGAATGTCAATGCATACTGGTGGCAGCTAGGGCCCCTTCCACTAACTGCTCATACAACCAGAAGTGGAAAAGGTTCTGCACATGGTGTTTGCAACAGTCCAACCTACACACACTGGCAATACAACCACAACAGGTTCTTCCATACTTGCTGAAGGTAGCAAAGGAAGGTCTTGCTATCTCTTCCATAAAAGTACACCTGGCAGCAATCTCCAGGTTCACCAGAAAAAGAGGGAGCCCACCTCTACAGCGACAGACTGCTCAAGCATTTTCTAAAGAGACTTTTTTGCGCCCCCAGGCCCACAGAAAAGGATACAGTGTGGAGCCTTAACCTGCTCCTAGCTGTCTTCATGAAGCCCCCCTTGGAGCCTCTCTTCTCAGTACACATCATGTTTGTGAGCTGGAAGTTGGCTTTCCTGGTTGCTATTACGTCCTCCAGGCGGTTTCTGAACTGCAAGCGTTGGTGGTGTACCCTACATACCTCAGATTTGCAAGGGACAAACAAATCCTCTCCACCAATCCCCACTTATCCTAAAATTGCTATCTGAATTCCACAAAAATGTAACTATCACGTTGCCTACCTTCTTCCAGAATGCCAGCTTCCCACCAGAAAGAGCATTGCACTTCCTGAACGTACAAAGGGCCTTAAAATATTGCTTGGACCAGACAAAATCCTTCAGAGCAGCAAGACAGCTTTATATCACTTTCGGACCCTTCGAACAAAGGAAAAGCTAACACAAAGCAGGGTATCGCAAGGTGGATATCCTCTACGATTTCTTTCTGCTATGCAAAGGCCAACAGACCACTGCTGGCTACAGCCAGGGTACATTCCACAAGATCCACAGCAGCCTCGGCAGCTCTCTGGTCGGGACAACCCATCAAAGACATTTGCCAGGCAGCAAAATGGGTGGTGCCCCACACCTTCACTAGGCACTGTTGCCTGCAACAACAGCAAGCGGAAGACGCACAAATGGGACAAGCAGTCCTTCAACGGCTGTTCCCGTAAGGTAAGTCACGCAGCATCCAGGTTTATTGTTCTGTATGTATACTTCTGGCATGGGCATAGAATGCAGGGGTTCGGTCCTCTGTTTGCCTGTTTTTTCTCCTCCATTCATGTATACTGCTACAGAATCTGTTCACAGCATGTGAATCTATGAAAGATCCAACACTGGAGAAGGGAGTAGATTCTTACCTGTAACTCCATTTCTCCAGCGTTGGTATCTTTCATAGATTCACATGCACCCTCCAGCCTTCCCCTACAGGCAACTACCCTCTGTATCTACCCTATTTAACCTCCAGCATAAGTGGTTAAAATCTGAGGGGAAGCTGCTGGGGCGGGGCTATACATTTGATGTTCTATTGGAAGGAACCAAAAGTACCCACAACAGAGATAAAAGTATTAAAATATAAGTAAACGGGGAATCCCAGCCTGACGACAGGGAATATTCACAGCAAGTGAATTTATGAAAGATACCAATGCTGGGAAAATGGAGTTACAGGTAAGAAACTACTCCCTTGTTTGCTTTTAACCATGTTGAACATTAAGCCACGTTATGTTAATCAAAAAGTTCTTAATATCATTCAGGGGTTTCCCCACACTTAGGTGATATTCCCTCCTACCAAATGAGGATATAATATATATATATTTAAACCAAAGGAAGGAACACAAACAACTCTCTATGTCAAACAATTAATGTACCCTCAGATAGCGGTCTCTACTAACAGCCACTTAACAAATAAGGGCTGCATACTGTGTACTCAATAACAAGCAGTGTTAACTAAAATATCATTTTTAATTCATTTTTCTCTTTCCAGCACAAATAATACACACATTAAAAAATATATACACATAACATGGTAATATACATAATAAAATTATTCCACCTCACAAAATCAAAGTCACCAAAAACTTGATCAAAAAACAACAATGGCAACTTAATTATTCTATTTCCCACTGTGTCAAACAAGCCCTACTTATATACGTTTCTGTCCTATTTGTTGCAGGTAACTGGACATTCTTCAGGGGCAGAAATGAGTCTTGTGCATCTGGTAGATCTTTCTCATGCCTCTGCGCATCAGATTCCTATATCTAAGGGTACATAAAAGAACATACACATTACTACATGGGCATTTTGGCTCTAATTCATCGACCTAGCCAATCCATAATCACCAATAGGGTGGAACAGTTTACAGTAAATAATATACCTGAACCAGTGGTCCGAATAGGTGAATGTCTTCAAACTTAGTAGCAAAACCAATTCTTGCTCTTCACTTATCTAGCAGATAAAAGGATTCACTCAGAGCATCAGGTACCTAGAACCAATTACACAAAAGCTAACCTTAGTCAGTGAACATATACAGCATAGCCACTTCCTCCAGAAGGTTATCCCATCACCAGCTGGGACACAATCCCCATGAAAAAAGGCTCACCCAGAGGTATAAGAATAAATATTCTCCTCGACACAACTCATTAGTGGGGGAGTCTTCCAATATAAACCGCTACAAATCCGGGTTAACCATCTGGTTCCTAAAGAAGGGAGAGATGAAACCACAAATGGTCTCGGTGAAATCCAAACCTCTATAAATTCTAGGGTATATCCATAAAGAAACCATAAAATCAGCCCCTTACCTTTCTCCTACTGATTGTTTAAATCAAAACCAGAAGCGGCAACACCAAATCAAACTGGTCTGAAAAAGAGGGAGAGAGAGACCTCCTCCTCCTCCAATTGGATAATACAAGGCAAGGGTATCTCACAGATAGACCTACAAGAAATAAAAACACAGATATACCCCAGGGGAACCAAATATTATCTTCATTACCCATGCTAACTCACGCCCTATCTCTTACCTACTATTGGGCTGATATTCCACTTGAAAGAAGGGTGGTCAGAAACCACGCCAAGGATATGGCAGAAATAATTCACGACCCGTGGCTTCAAACATTAGAAAACCGCAACGCGTCATTCCGCAACGCGATGATATCATCGCGCCACACGTTGCTTGATGACGTCACGCGTCAAAGCAGGCCGTAACTAGGTGACCCTAAACGCCGTGTAGCAACAATGTGGTTACCTTGTTGTTGCTGGCAACCACCCCAAACGGGAAAAACAAATCAAAACAAAAGGAGGGGGGCCACGGAGAGGACTACACAAATGACCTCAAAAAGATCTATATAAATGCACAACTTAATATGGCCATATATCCCCTCTACAGCGCTACTACCCCCTTGGTCATGCCGAGAACCTACAAGTAGATAGCAAGAGAGCCTATAAACAGGGGGGCTCTACCTCATTTCAAATCCAATAGTGATGTCCGTACAGCATGTTCACCACCCAGTGGATTAAAGTGAACTCATGAAAATCATGTACCAGATCTGTTCAAATATTATATACAATGTCGCATATATCTAAAAAGACAAATTCATGATGGTCTCTCAATCAGTTTGTTGTAACAGCAAGTGCAAGACTCCATTGTCCAACGAGCACAGAGCCCAAAAAGCGGCACGGTTATTTAATATTATGCCACTCGATGTTCTCATTTAGCCCTGTCACATGGCTGTTAGTTAGAAAAATAAGCTTCTGCTCCAAATTAATCAATTTCCTATTGATTTCATCTTGAGATCTCCCTTTAACCTTTTTTAAGATACACCATTCGAAATCAATGAATGAGTGCCCCTTCTCTTCAAAATGTTTCACTAGGGGTGCCTTCTCAATATGGTTTTTTAAGCAGCTGTTATGCTTGATCATGCGAGTCTTGCACTTCCTGTTGGTCTTACCTATATACAACAATCCACATGGACATTTAATCATGTAAATTACATTCTCTGTTTTGCAGTTCGTATGTTCTTTTGGTGTCCATACTGAATTCAGACCAAGATTAAATGTCCATGTGAATTGTTGTATATAGGTAAGACCAACAGGAAGTGCAAGACTCGCATGATCGGTTTTCTAATGTTTGAAGCCGCGGGTCGTGAATTATTTCTGCCATATCCTTGGCGTGGTTGCTGACCCCCCTTCTTTCAAGTGCAACATCAGCCCAATAGTAGGTAAGAGATAGGGTGTGAGTTAGCATGGGTAATGAAGATAATTGTTGGTTCCTAAGAGGGAGATAGATGTACATAGGTTAAAACTGCCCTTTTATATCTGTGTTTTTTTTTCTTGTAGGTCTATCTGTGAGATACCCTTGCCTTGTATTATCCAATTGGAGGAGGAGGAGGTCTCTCTCTCCCTCTTTTTCAGACCAGTTTGATTTGGTGTTGCCGCTTCTGGTTTTGATTTAAACAATCAGTAGGAGAAAGGTAAGGGGCTGATTTTGTGGTTTCTTTATGGATATACCCTAGAATTTATAGAGGTTTGGAATTCACCGAGACCATTTGTGGTTTCATCTCTCTCTTCTTTAGGAACCAGATGGTTAACCCGGATTTGTAGCGGTTTATATTGGAAGACTCCCCCGCTAATGAGTTGTGTCGAGGAGAATATTTATTCTTATACCTCTGGGTGAGCCTTTTTTTCATGGGGATTGTGTCCCAGCTGGTGATGGGATAACCTTCTGGAGGAAGTGGCTATGCTATATATGTTCACTGACTAAGGTTAGCTTTTGTGTAATTGGTTCTAGGTACCTGATGCTCTGAGTGAATCCTTTTATCTGCTAGATAAGTGAAGAGCAAGAATTGGTTTTGCTACTAAGTTTGAAGACATTCACCTATTCGGACCACTGGTTAAGGTATATTATTTACTGTATACCGTTCCACCCTATTGGTGATTAGGGATTGGCTAGGTCGATGAATTAGACCCAAAATGCCCATGTAGTAATGTGTATGTTCTTTTCTGTACCCTTAGATATAGGAATCTGATGCGCAGAGGCATGAGAAAGATCTACCAGATGCACAAGACTCATTTCTGCCCCTGAAGAATGTCCAGTTACCTGCAACAAATAGGACAGAAACGTATATAAGTAGGGCTTGTTTGACACAGTGGGAAATAGAATAATTAAGTTGCCATTGTTGTTTTTTGATCAAGTTTTTGGTGACTTTGATTTTGTGAGGTGGAATAATTTTATTATGCATATTACCATGTTATGTGTATATATTTTTTAATGTGTGTATTATTTGTGCTGGAAAGAGAAAAATGAATTAAAATGATATTTTAGTTAACACTGCTTGTTATTGAGTACACAGTATGCAGGCCATATTTGTTAAGTGGCTGTTAGTAGAGACCGCTATCTGAGGGTACATTAATTGTTTGACATAGAGAGTTGTTTGTGTTCCTTCCTTTGGTTTAAATATATAATCAACAAGTTCTTGCCATATTTTGTAACTTTTGTTGGGAATCCATTAATGAAAAACATAAAGCACGACTTTCACCTTCAGTTTCGACATTATCATTCATATTTAATGGTAAGTATACTAGTTTGCCTCTTAATGCTTTTGTTAATTCATTAGCTGGTCTTTTTCCTGGCTTAGTTTGTAAGAATGCACAATTGTTTTTAAAGAATGTACTATTTTAGTAATTATATGTTTGTATAATTTTAATTCTTCTACATTTTTTGGAATAGGTTGGGGTTTCATATTTGTTGTGAAGTGCGTGCTTGTGAATGAGAGACCCTGTGATGTCATGTGGAATGTTGATGTGTGAATGCTGTATGAGTGTTCTACCTGAGGTCAGTTAAGCCTGGGTGATGGGACTCAGTGCTTATCCTTATATGTAGCTTAATGTAACTATGTAATGAAGTATATGTAAGAAGCCCAAGAAGACCCCTGAAGTTACATTATTACACTGGCGACGAGGATTACTGAAACAAAGAACCTGCGCAAAGAAGAAGACCGCTGAGGGGGGAGCAGCAGAGGAAGGCAAGGAACCACTTCCCCCAAAGATAAGAAGTCCCATCACCCAGGGGTGCAGAGCGCAAGGGGCATAGAAGTAAAGAAAGCCCCAGCGCAGGCCCAGGGCTCAAATAAAGAAGAAGGGGCAGCGCAGAAGCAGAGAGGTTGAGAAGTAAAGAAAACCCAGCGCAGGCCTAGGGCACAAGTAAAGAGGAATGGGTAGCCCAGCGCAGAAGCAGAGGGGTTAAGTCTTGAAGTGAAGTCCCAAATAGTAAAGCAGGCCCCAAGGAGAAGTGTTGAAGCTTGAAGTAGAATCTGCAGCAAAGTGACTGGGGAAGTGAATCCCCAATAGCGAAGCAGGCCCCAAATGTGTGAAGTGTCAAGCAGAGGCACAGTGCAGTGTTATGAAGATAAGCACCTGCGCTGTGATATTTTGAAGCAGAAGCAGGCTCAAAAGG
This sequence comes from Ambystoma mexicanum, assembly GCF_040938575.1. Classification (NCBI taxonomy): domain Eukaryota; kingdom Metazoa; phylum Chordata; class Amphibia; order Caudata; family Ambystomatidae; genus Ambystoma; species Ambystoma mexicanum. The sequence goes on along the minus strand of NC_090935.1, from coordinate 56,369,951 downwards.
GCAGTGTCCAGGGGGTTGTAAAGTGGAGAAAGCCCCAGTGTGGGCCCCAGGCTGCAGCGTGATGAAGATAAGCACCTGCGCTGTGATATCTTGAATCAGAAGCAGGTTTCAAAGGACAGAAGTAGAAGCCAAGCAAAGGGAGAACTAAAGTGAGGAAGAAGGTCCCCAAATGGAAGATTTGGGAAAGCAGATGCAGCGTGGTAACCAAAGGTGTGAAGAAGTCACTGCAATGTTTAGCCCAGTGAAGTTCCGATATTGAAGGGAGAAAAAGATAAGTGGGAAGGACCTTTGAGCAATGAGAAATGATTCTTTTGTTTGGCAGAAGCGCTATAGAGCGAAGTGAAACCGCATGACTTTGGGGGATTTGATGCAGTATAACTTCCCCAAACTTTCTCAGGCCAGACTAAAAGAAGTGATGGGGATGAAAAAGGAGCGCCATTATATGAAGCGTCATCATATGCATGTATCCTTTAAAGTTATGACCTTTACGGATGATTTGTATTTCAGTAGCGTCACGTTATTAAGACTACGTTAGTGCAAGAAGGTACTGTATGCTTATCAGTATGCAAATGATAGTGAGAATATGCATATGTGGTCTACAAGTATTGAAGTTTAAAAGTTACTGATTGAAGCCTAACCCTTTGAGGGTTTGAAGCTATATATGGACTTTTATGTTCTTTATAGAATAAACAGTTATTGGGCCTCATTACGATCCAGACGTTAAGGGTTAACGCCGTCGTTAACCCTTAACGCCTGATTCCAATTTTAACAGCTGCTTTTAGCAGCCGTTAAAATCCATGGCGCTAACCCGTCATGATGCTAATTACGCCACAGTAATTTACGGTGGCGTAATTAGCGCCTTCCCCACGCCCATTATGCCCTATGGGGCAAAAATGGGAATGGGGAAGGGAAAATGGGAAATGGGGATTTACCGCCCCACTCACCTTGGAATGGGGCGGTAAATCCGCCATCCAGCATGGTGTAAACGTGGTAAAGTTGGCGTACTTACCGCCTGGGTCGTAATGACCCCAATTGTCTTAAGTGAGAAAGTTGGAGGTGTATGATGCATGCCTGGAGTTGCAAGAAAGAGAGCCTGAGTGGGCTTGAAGTAACCTTTTGAGGCATTTCATGGTTCTCTAGTGCAACATGGGCTTATAGAAGTTTAGAGGTATGCGCATAAAGCAAAAGCAGGCTGCATGAAATCGGCATGGACTTTTAGAGATTCATAGATTTGCAGATTTTACTCTAATAAGATATTGAAATTCAAAATGTCCTATTTTAGAAGTGGGTCGCCATTGTTGAAGGTTGGTATGAAGTGCAAATATACCAGAAGTGTAATAGTGCAAATATATCAGAAGTGTGATAGTTGAAGTAAAGTGTAGGGATAACGTGCCCAATAGAGGAAGGTGGCACCTTCCCTTTTTAGTGAAGTGTGAAGTGAAGAGTGGGGATAGCGTCCCCAAGGGAGGAGGGTAGTGCCTCCAATCAGCAGTGAAGTATAGGGATAGCGTTCCCAATATAGGAAGGTAGCACCTTCTAAGAGAAGTGAAGTGTAGGCATAGTGTCCCTTTCAACCTGAAGTGAAGTGTAGGGATAGCACCCCTTTCAACGTGAAGTGAAGTGATGAGTAAGCATAGCGTCCCGCAGTAGAGTAGGGATAGCGTCCTGCAGCAGAGTAGGGATAGTGTCCCGCAGTGTAGGGATAGCGTCCCGCAGCAGAGTAGGGATAGCGTCCCGCAGCAGAGTAGGATTAGTGTCCCGTCCCGCAGCAGAGTAGGGATAGCGTCCCGCAGAAGAGTAGGATTAGCGTCCCGCAGCAGAGTAGGGATAGCATCCCACGTCAGAGTAGGGATAGCGTCCTGCATCAGAGTAAAGGATAGCATCCCGCATCAGAGTAAGGGATAGCGTCCCTCATCAGAGTAAGGGATAGCGTCCCTCATCAGAGTAGAGGTAGCGCCCCGGACCGGTATAGGGATGGCGTCCCTGAGTAGATTGGGGATACGTTCCCTCTTCAAAGTAGGGGTAGTGGGGTAGTGTTCCGCACCAATATAGGGATAGCGTCCTGCATCAGAGTAGGGATAGCGTCCCTGAGCAGAGTAGGGATAGCGTCCCGCAGCAATATGGGGATAGCGTCCCTGAGATATTTTCGTTAGAGTTGAATCTCTCTATAAAAAGATGCATGGTGTGGATGTCCTGTATGAGTGCCCTGTATGTTGTTGTGTTTCCCAGGCCAGTGGTGGTTGTAAAAAGGAAAGGGATGTGTTGTGATGTGTTCGTTGGTGTGGGAAAGGAGGAGGTGTGTTGCGAAGTGCTTGTTGGTGAATGTCGTGTGGTTGTGCGTCATTGGAAAGGAATGGGATATGTTGTGAAGTGCGTGCTTGTGAATGAGAGACCCTGTGATGTCATGTGGAATGTTGATGTGTGAATGCTGTATGAGTGTTCTACCTGAGGTCAGTTAAGCCTGGGTGATGGGACTCAGTGGTTATCCTTATATGTAGCTTAATGTAACTATGTAATAAAGTATATGTAAGAAGCCCAAGAAGACCCCTGAAGTTACATTATTACAATATTATTTCCAAATGAATACACAGGTAGTTAATTTTCATATAAAGATTTACAGCAATATAAACACATTGTTGAATTTTCTTCTGTAGGGATTTTTTCTTCAAGAAATAAATACGCAATAATAATTCCACTTCACATTTTATTGTCCTTATTGGTGGTACATGTATTAATTTCACAGACCTTTTTAGTATGTACGTATACAACAGTCGCATAAATCTAAAGTTCTTTGCTTATTTTGAAGTTTATTTTATTTTTGATTTTAGTGTTTAAAGCGTGGAACTAGCTCGAGAGCTGCAGAGCACTGTACAAAGTGTGGGTAGCCGGCATTTAGGCTGGCATCTTTTGTTTTTTTACTGTTTTTATTGGCATTTCAAACAAGTACAACAGTACAACTATCAATAACAAGGGCTAGGCCCAACAAAGCCCCACCACCCCACCGCCCCGACTGTTCCAAACCCTTGTTGGCACTGTGTGATACAAGATGCAGAAGTTAGATCAGTAAATGAATTACAAACTTGCATGGTATGAACTCCACACTGTAGAGTATCTAAAGGGCAGATCTATGCGTACAGTGAGAAATACTGGGCGGGTAGAAACACATCACTATGTATACCATGGACAGAAAGAAAGAACTATAGTTCATTGATGAATTCCAGGAACCGATATCTGTGTGAGGACCACAGCATAGGAGAGCCTCAGACTAGCCCCAGGTTATCATACAATACAAGTGTCACCCCCAGGATGGAATCCGGTATTCCAAGGTTGGAGGGGGGATACACACCTCTTATTAGCATATATAACCTAAGGGGGGACCAAATATCTAGTGGTCTACTAATTTGAGGGAGTGTCTGGGCATACTGCATGTCCCTCCTCACACGCATTCCCATATAGTTAAGCCGTTCATGAAAAGGTAGGGGCTCTGCTGCTTCCCCCGCACTTGGCTATGAGGGACGTGCTTCAGTGGACGTCACACCCACAAAACCTTTCACCGGGAGGGGGCCATCCTCCACCAATGCCAGGAGCCAGGTCTCAGGGGAGTGCCCAGGCGGGTCACCCACATCTCTGACACGGCCGCCATTTTTTGCAATGAGCTGACCTATCCGGGTAATATTTATTCAGCCAGGCAGGTGAGTAATACATCTGGTGTAGATATTTGAAATGGGTCAACGGAACCGGTTATTGATGGATATGGTTCTAGTTTGTGAACACAACAAGTCCCATTGTGCCAGTAACAGTGTCTTCCCCAGTGTATCTTCCCACTTTTTCCTATAGGACCCTATTGGGGTGGTACAATTTGCTGTAATAATTTTGTATAGTGAGGAGACCAATTTGTCAGTGGTGGGGGAGAGGTGATGTACTGCATTATGGGAGAGACAAGCAGGGTGCTAGGGAAATCAGGCCACCTGGACCTGATCTCCTAGCAAAGCTAGTAGTATAACAGCAAGGTGACCAGGGACGATTCGCCCCGTTCCTTCTGCTCCAGCCAGGATGTGAATTTACCGTTAGGCACCACATCACCTAGACAGTGAATGTTTAATTTGAGAAAGAGTTGTTGGAACACCTTCTCGTGGGTTGAGTGGGATACCACTAATATTGTACATGGCCATAAGGGGGGAGTACCACAGCTTCAAGTCCACCAAGCGAGCCAGGTGGTCCCATGCCTCAAGTGGCACTGCTAGAGGTTGGACCTCAGTTCTAGGCTGCCTCTCCGGAGTCCCCTACAGTAGCCCGTCTACAACATTTGGTAGTAACACCTCCTTCTCGATACCGGTATGTGGAAGGTCACTTGTTGGGGACCACCAACGGACAGAAAATTGGAGCTGGGCTACCAGGAAATACAAAAATAGGTTAGGAAAGTCAAAACTGTCCTGAGAGCAGGGCTAGCACATTTTGTCCAGAGATACACAGGCCTGACCCCCCCCACCCAGATAAGCCTATTCATCAGTCCCTTGAGTCTCACCCAGGACGCCGGAGGGGGCCAAATCGGGACAGTGTTGAATATATACACAAATTTCGGTAGAATAAGCATCTTGACCAGCGAGATCCTGGCAGATTGAGATATAGGAAGGCGAATCCAAGCATCAACACTGTGCTCCAAGCGTTCCAGGGCGCCTATGTAATTATCTTTGTACAGTGAGACCGGAGATGTGGAGACTTTTACTCCCAGGTACCGGATGCCCTGCGGGTACCAGCTGGAGGCCTCCCCAATGTCTTCCCTGCTGACACAGGGGGTTAGAGGGAGGACCTCTGATATTGTCCATTTAACCTGTAGGCCCGAGAGCTCGCCAAAATTGACAATCTCGTCCACCATGGGTTGTAGGTTTTGTTTAGAATGTTTAGCATACAACAGCATGTCGTCCGCGTAAAGGGAGACAACAGAGCTGTATGAGTTAATTTTCACCCCTCTATGTGTATGGTATTTCCTCAGCATGCATGGGGTTCTGTTGCTAGGGCAAATAATATGGGAGAGAAGGGACAACCCTGGCGGGTGCCACATGAGGGGTAGATCGTCTCTGATTGCACACTATTGTTATACATCAGAACCGTAGGAGCCGTATAAAGGAGACAAGTCCACTATATATAGGAGTTGCCCAGGCTGGACCGATGCAGAACCTCAAACAGGAACGTCCACTCTACAGAGTCAAGCGCCTTTTCTGCATCCAGTGCAGCTACTACTATGAGGATCTCCGAATCCAAATTGTGCATCAACATAAATTATCTGCCAAGGTTGTTTTGCGTGGAGTGACCTGGGACAAAACCGGCCTGGTCTGAAAGGACTAGACTACTGGACACATGTGCGAGGAGCCTGTCAGCCAGGAGTTTTGCGAGGATCTTATTATCGGTATTTATCAGGGAAAGGGGCCTGTAGGAGGAGCGCTTACGGGGGTCTTTTTCGGGTTTCAACAAAACTGTCACCAGGGTCATTCTAGTGGATTCCGGGAGCGACCCAGTGGAGCGGGCCACCTCGTACATATCCTGTAGTCTGGGTATCAACAATGCAGGGTATGCCTTGTAGAGTTCTGCAGTGATCCCGTCAGTGCTGGGGGCCTTACTGGTGGGGAGCGATCGAATCCCCTTAAGGAACTCCTCATCGAATGGTGGGTCGTTCAACTGCGCCCCCTGCTCAGGGTCTAGCCAACCTAATGCAACCCTGTCAAAGTACTGTGAGTGGGTAGCAGTGGTTTGGGTGGTGTTCAACCAGTCTTAGAAATCCCGGAAGGCATTGTTGATTTATTTACTATCTCTGGTGAGCACCCCTTAATTTCCTTCGATTTCTACTATTGCTTCTATTTGCCATTCCCGTCTGATAGTCCAAGCTAGCATCCTACTCGGGCGGTCACCCTCGGCGTAGGCCGTTGATGCTATGGGATCTCCCAGAAACCGTTCCTCCTTGATCATCAGGATACCCATTTCCGCTCATTTTTCCTGTAGCTGAGCCTGTATATCCGGGGTGCCGTGAAGACCCTGTGGGGGTCTCCAAATGTTTGATCTCACGTTCCAGGGTTAAGATGGACCTGCGGATACTTTTCAATACCTCCCCTTCTTTAGACATGCAGCATCCCTGGTTGTACACCTTAAAAGTTTCCCAAACTACCATTGGATTGGGAACCAAACCCACATTTGCTTGGAAAAAATCGGAAATGTCCTGTCTAATCTCATTCCAGAACAGAGTGTCCTCGTGCGCACAGGCCCTAAACTGCCACCGGAGCTATTTGGGAGGGCAGGCAGGACTAGCCAGGTGTACCAACACTGGGGAGTGGTCCGATATAGTCCTTGGCAGTATCTGGGCATGCTGAATCACCCGGGTGAGCTTGGGGGACAGCATAATATAATCAATTGGAGACAAGCGTGCATGGACACCGGAGCAAAACGTGCATTCCCTGCTGAGAGGATGAAGGAGACGCCATGAATTTATAGGGTTGTGGAACCTCGCTATGGTGGCCCACTTCTGGGCAGTCCTAGAGAGGGAGGGCTGAGTGGAGTTTGATCTATCCAAATCAAGAAAGAGGGCCATAATAAAACCCCCGTCCCATATCACCTCCTAATCCGGGAAAGTGCGTAAGTGGTCTGCACAACCCTGAAGGAACTCCGGGTCGTCATAATTGGGTGCATACACATTAATGATGAGGAGCTGCCACCCAGCAATCTCCCCAGCCACCAACAAATACCTCCCGTGCTTGGCCCCAATTTGTGCGTAGAGTTTGAACTCCAGAGAGGGGTGTATATAAGTCGCTACCCAGCGGGAATGTGTGGTGAATGACAAGCAATACCTATGAATACTTCAACCCCCAAGGTTCGGATGTTTTCTGCCCCCACCAAGATGAGTCTCCTGCAGGCACAGAATATTGGCTTTGTGGTTCCTGGCATAATTAGCGACCATGCACGCTTTATTTCCATTTGTGAATCCCTATATACTCCAAGACAATACTGTGAGTTCTTTGACCCTACCCATTGTCTCTTGTTGGATATGTACTAACCTGGCAAACCTCTATCTCGGAAAACAACGCTACACCCGAGAATAAACATTAGGAATTTTTGTTTGCACTCTTTATTTCAGACCACAACGGGGAGTAACGAGGTGATACTTCCCAAGTACAGCAGCAACAATTGTGTTGAACTTATTAATTTGTTCTTAATTGTGCGCCAGGACAGACATAACTCTGTCCCCCTTTCGCTGCTATCGTCAATTTATATTTTTCCTTCACTTCTGCTTATCATTCTTCTTCCTTTTCTGCATGCGTTCCTTTCATTCCACACCACCACTTGGATCTAAATCCACATCCTCTGTGACCAATGAACAGGAATGTATGCTGTTTTTATTTCTCCTTTAAGGTTCTCAATGACAACAACATAACTGTTTATGTATCTTGTTTGTTTTTTCTAATTTGATTTATACCTCGGACATTGGTTGCAAACTTTACATGTCTGGGGTGCTAACCGCCAGCCAAATAGCGGCCTTCACAATTTGTTTGTGCAACCAAATACAGAACTGTTTTAATTCAATTGAGATTTCTGTCTGTTGATTATTTGTTGTCTTACCTTTGGTGTCCCAATTGTTCTGTCAAGCAGTTTAGATGTGATATATATCAAGGCATTCATTGCAATTATACTGGGCTGGCAAGGGGAGGTTACGGAATAATACTACCCCCCCTCTCCCTCCAAATATCCATGGCACAGCAACACCCCCTATCCCATGATTTATGTATATGTACTAAGGGCATTCAGAATGTGAAACAATGGGATTAAACCTGTCTTGACAACAAAGTACACAACAGAGTATATATCTAAAACAATACCGACACAGCTTGACCATAATACCAAATAACCACACAACAGTACGGATCCGGTTAGGACTTATATATCAATGGATACCCTCACACCCGTGCCCCCAGCCCCTGAACACTAGCTTAACTAAGACAACCCCTTCCCATTCCACCCACCACCCACGCCAGAAACATAAACCTGCCGGCAATCCCGTCCCACCCCCACCCTAAACAATACAATCAGCGGCAGACAGAACTCCAGGTCACAGGACTCCAAACCACATTTGGTGCTAAAGACCACTTTATGACCTGCAGTGCCCATAATAGGAAATTGGTGGAGTGGGGCCGCCCGATCACCTGCACTACAGTACAGTACAGTAGATTAGTACACTAGTTTTTGCAGACGCAGCAAGAGACTAAAGGAGACCCGCAAGGGGCCCCTCATAGGTCCGGAATGTCCCTGGTAAATTGTTCGGCAGCATCCAGGGATGTGAAAAAGTTGACCCTGCCCTCATGGACCACTCGAAGTTTAGCAGGGAACAACATTGAATACAGTATTTCCTTCTTCCGCAGGATATTCTTCACTGATTGAAAGGTCTTTCTCTGGTCCTGGACCTGTTAACTGAAGTCAGGTAAGAGGCATATAGACACGGAGCCCCACTGCAGTGCCCCCCCCCTCTCCCTTGCTGTACGAAGGAGTACATCCCTGTCTCTGTAGTTAAAGAAGTATGCTATGATGGCCCTCTACAGGGCATGGGGTGGGCCTGGAGGCAAGAGACCGGTGAGCTTGCTCTATCAAAAACATGTTTGAAACAGGTGGGTTGCCTAGGATCTCCATCAGCAATTTTTCTACGAATTGTTCGGGGTTTTCTATCTGCTCTGGTTATCCTTATATTATTCCGTCTTGATCTCCCCTCGAGGTCATCATTCTTAGCAACCAATCTTTTGACTGTCTGTTGTGATGTAGCCACCTTGTGCTGTAGAATTGCAACCTTATCCTCCCCTTCTCTGATCCTCTGTTCGTCTTCCATCATACAACCACATAATTGTCTATCTGGATCGCTGACACGTCTACTTTACAGTTGAGCGCGTCAATTTTGGCTCCCAAGTTATCTGTGCTGTTCTTCAACGCTAACAATGTGTGGTTCAGCGCAGATACATCTAGGTGGGAAGGGCCTAGTATTTCCACCGAACTCGGGGTGCACTGATCGGCTCTGGCAAACTGGTCCATCTTCGCCTGTTTCTTCGAGTTCCCCATCGGGAGAAGCAGAATGTTGTTAGGCCAAGTGTACCTAGGGGCCCACCTCCCTTATCTCACTTATTACCAAATTCACCAAGGACCCTTGGTGGGACCCCCCCGCTGTACCAGCTAATGTGTGGGGAGGCCTGTGGTCGATCGTCGTGTCTTGAGGCATGTGCAGTGGTTAACAAGGTTGGCTGATGGGCACAGGAGCCAGCAGGATAGTAGATGACTGGAGAGTAGGTCGTCAGTGGCTCCCAGGTGTCCTAGCGGAACCAGCCAGGAGAGTGCCCTTGTGCCCGTCCTGATCTAATTCGTAGATGCCGCAGGGTGTGTGCCAGAATTTCTGAAGGAATGCAGCACTGCAGTGCACCCGCATGACACACCACCCCGGCTGGGCTCCCTTGAGACCCTGGGGATGATCCGCTATCACTGGGTGGCTGCGAGTTAACAGGGCACACACGCCCCCTGTGTAGGTTGGGGCAGAGGATACCCTTCCTTCGATTTTACCCTGTGTGCCAGGAGAGGCGGGTGAGGGGAGCCAGCAGGGCAGTTACCTGCGGGCTGGCAAACCCAGCAGCCCTTTGCCCCAGGAGAGGGAAAGTGTTCATAGATCCACCCACGGGGGAAACAACAGGCTTCACCTTATTGGGCGCAGTGAATCCAGGAAGAAGGAGAAAAAAAAGCACAGTGGGCGCCTGCGCCTCTGGAGCGCAGGGGGCAGCTGTAGCGGAGATGGCGCTATGTCCCAGCCAGGCCCTCCCGTCAGAGCAGGATACAGGTGCAGGAGAAACATAATCACTGAGCTCAACAGTGCCGGTCACGCTGAAGGGGTGAGCTCACCAGGATGATCCAGGGAGAGCACGGCCACCGATATCCATGGTGCGCCGAGAGCGCAATGTCCATGCCGTTTGGCCCCCAGCCACAGGGGCTATTCTACCGACCACGGGTTGGATTACTTCTTCTGATCTAGGCTCCAGGTGGTGGGGACGCAGCGTCTGCTGCCTGCGGCACAGTTGGAGGCTCTGGGGGGACCGGATCAAAAGGGGCCGATGGTCAGGATGCTCCATCAAAGGGGGCACCCCAGCCGGGGTCACTGCAGCTGGGGCCGTGGCTGAGCGCACAACGATCCACCAGGGTATCAATGGGCACGGTCCTTGCCCAAGGGCACCTCATCGCAGGTCCAGCAGTCAGGCTACCTCAAGCAGAGATGGTGTGCTGCCAACGGTATGCTGGGCAGTCGGGCCTGTCCCCCGGGAACGTGTCCTCTATGGCCAGCAAGTGTCTGGGCTGCTGTTCCCCCCCAGCAGTCGTCCAGGCTTCAAACTTGCAGGAGGTGGTCACGGGGGATTCTGGAATGCAGGGCACTGCTTACACTATCTGCGGAACACTCTAGGCAGGATATTTCTGATGTGCTGGCCTCCATCTGATAATTCTCAGGCGTTGCCATTTCTCAGCCTTGCAACAGCGCCCCCCCAATGCTGGCATCTTATAACAGTAGCGCAGTACTGTGAGGTCTGTGCGTGGGTGTTAGGCAGAAACCTGTGCAGTTCCCTTAGGGACCACTTAATTAATTAATTTGATTATTTATTCATGTTTCTAGATATGTGTAAAGTTTATTAATTTAAATTGTAACACATTAAATAAATAAATAAAAAAAGGCTTAAGACTACAGGTGTTGGCAGTAAACCCAATTGGTAGCAGTCTGTACCACACAGATGTACCTGGTAGCTGTGGCTGAGCAGCCAGACTTCTCTCAAGAAGAGTTAGACAGTATATAGAGTATACAAGATAGGTACCAAAATACAGTAGCACAAGCAAACACTGACCAGAGCTTTGGTATCAAGTATATAATTATTTATTTAAAGACACACTTGGAAACACTCTAGCACTATTATTATAAGCAAGTTCAAAAACACAGTCACTATTAATATATATACATCCCTTATTCCTTATTAGACAAGTCTTAGTTAACACCAATTATTTCCAGACAGAGGTGAGCGCTTAACTAAAGATGGCACTCCAATAAGTTTAAGAAAAAGGGAGGGAAAAGGCAGAAATTAGGAACAGCACACAACACAATACTTTAGAAGCACTCAGCAAGGCAGGAAAGTCAAAGTATACTTGTGAGCAAAAGGTTCAGAGGCCAGGCTCCCTCTTGGAGAGAGTAGAACACCAATGCGCCCAAGATCACACAGTTTAAAAGGCTTGGAAAGTCTTGCAGAGAGTTTCAAAAGGAATCAGTTCAGCTCAGAAAAGTTCAGTTAGCCACCCTAGGGCCAATCCAAGTGGTAAGTTGAGGATTTACGAGACACCCCACACAGACCGTTGCGAGGGAGGACAGGCGGACGCAGTACCTTGAAAGTGGAGAGAATCCTCCAGCGGGGGCAGTTGTTCCTGGCAGTGGATGCAAGTCGCGGCGTCGTCCAGAGGAAGAGAAGATCTCAACGTGGAGGAAAGCTGAAGGTCGTTGCACTGCCAGGGAAGAAACCAGCCCCAGAGTTCTCTGGTAAAAAGGTACTACCCTTTTATTCGCGGTAGTGGAAAAACGTGGTATCCCGATTGCCGGGGTGCTTGGTACAGGCAAGGCGGCCATCAGATGATCCGGGAAGGAGAAAAGGCGGGCAAACTGGTTATCCCCACCAGTCAAAGGAAGAAGACTCTTCGGGATGAAGATCTCCTCTGTTGTTGGAAGAAGTAGTGAGTCGGTTCAGCAGGGCTCCACCAGTGGTGTCGTCGTTGCAGGTTGGCTCAGCTTCTCCCTCTTCGGATTCTTTGGTCCTGTGGTGACGTCTGAAGTCCCAGTCCCCAAAGCCCTGCTTTTATGCAGAGAACCCCCATTCATCAGTCCTAGCTGTCTCTCAAACATGCTAAGTGGTGAGCCGGGCGGCTCACCACTGGGCCAATCACACAAGAGTGCGACTTCAGTTGCTGAGGCAACTCAGTCCAGGGTGCCTAAACCCCCTCCCAAACCCCTCCCGGTACCCAGACATAGTGGCCCCACTTTTGGAGGCTTCTGTGGAGAAGCCCGCCAAAAAGTGGAACAAAGGGCTCTACTTGAGTTGGAGTCACAGAAGCGAACACAAACGCCATTTTGGAACTGAGTTCTGGCAAAAAATACCAACCGGTGAATTAATATTAAATAAATAAACCGGCGGTATGTTTGAGGCTATGTTAAAAAGTATTAGCCTCGAACAATGGGAAAATCCCATAGGAATATATTTGCGGTCGAATATAAAAAGTAGTATCCACTGCCACCAGCCAAAACTCGCTCAGGGGGGACTGGACAGTGCCCCCTCGAACAACAGACCCAGGGGCAATCGAATTGCCCCTACCAGTACGCCCACAATATGATGGTTTGTACTGGTTCTGTTCACAATTTAGGACTAGTAAAGCCAATGGTGACTTTACATGCCCTGGGAGACAGTAGTCAGTCCCAGGGTACGGAGTCTATGTTTGGGGGTCACTATGACACCCCTGTGTTACGGCACGGAGGGTGCTGTGTAACACACATACCAAAAACACATGAAGCCCTATGGAGTAAAAGACCCCATAGCCCATAAAACACATTTCAAAGTCAAAGGATATCTCAAATCATGTCTAAGAGGGGGAGAAAAAGAGTCTCACTCTTAGCAGGAGAAAAAAAAATAAACCCCAAAAATCCAGCAAAGCTGCTGGGGGACTCACTAGGTTTGGGAAATTAGCCTTTACAGAGAATTCTCCCTAACAGTGGGTATGTGCGTCCATTGGAATTAGTCCTTGGTCAGGTGTTGTTGAAAGAGACATGTTTTGAGAGATTTGCGAAATTGGATAATTGTGGGGGCATTCCGAGCTGACACCGGGATCGAGTTCTAGAGGGTGGGTGCATGACAAGAGAAGGATTGTTTGCGGGTTCTCTTTTTGAAAACAAGTTGTGATTCAAGCCGGTTGGGCGATTTGCTGCGCGAGGAGCATGTGCCATTAGACATTTTGAGCTTAGCACTCAGGTATGCAGGGTTTGCTACTCGCGATTGCTTTGTAGATGTTACATGCAGTCTTGAACAGTATTCTGGCTTGGAGTAGAAGCAAATGTAGTTTGCAGGGGATGGGGGTAATTTGGTAAAATTTCAATGCTTAAGACGTGCTGCAGTATGGTGGACTGCTTTTAGGGGAGCCAAGTGACCAGCTGGGAGCCCTGTCAGGAGAACATTTCCCCCATCGATATGCAAGACCACAAGGGCCTGCAGTACGTTCCAGAATTCCTGCAGCGGGATGAAGGGTTTCATTTTTCAAAGTGTAGATTCTGAGCCAGACGATTTGGTCTTCTTGGCTATGTATTTCTGGAAGGACAGGCTTCTGTCAATGGTGAAGCCTAAGGATCTTGCTGAGTTGTGGATCAAATCCTTCTACCTAGAAACATATGCACCTGCATATCATTGGGCCATTGTTGGACAAGTTATTTCTTTTAGCAGGCAGACTGATGAGGAGAAATTCAGTCTTGGGTGGGTTTAGTTTGAGGTAGGCAGTCGACATCCAGGACTTGATGATGGCTAGATAATAACAGAGACAAATTATGTCCGGTGCGCTATTTACCCTCTTGTACAACTGAGTATCATCTGAGTATTAGTGGATGGCTATATTGGCATCTTTGAGGAGAGTGCCCAGAGGCTCCATGTAAAGGTTAAAAGGGATTGGTGAGAGGATGGAGCCTTGGAGTCAGTGAGGACACATGTTCATCTGGATAGCCTCGTGTCTGCCTGAGAGGTAGGAAGTAAAACAACTCTGGACAGTGCCAGAGAAGCAAGGAAGGAGAGAAGAATGCGATGGCCGAAGGTGTTGAATACAGCCAAGAGGCCAAGGAGGACCAGGAAACATGAATCACCTTTTGCATGATTTGGAGAGCATCGTCCACCACCTGGATAGTGGGGCGGATCCCTGACTGATAGTCATTTAAGAGGTGGAGTTGTTCGATTGTGGCAAGTAGTTGTGTAGCAACTACTTTTATCAAGATTTTGACAATAAACAGGAGGTTCGTAATGGGCCTGTAGTTGGAAGTTGTATGTTTAGATTCCAAAATATCGGTCATATATATCAATGCAAATGTCTACAAGATTTAGCACACTTTGCGAGCCATACATTGTTGTAATTGGAAGAGCAATTCTGCTGTTTTTTTTAAAATCTGTATACATTTTCCAAACTAAATACACATATCGTTCAGAAGATAAACGCCCCGTGCGCGAGCTGATGAAATTCCAGCCCAAAATGCATCCGCCTGAGTGAGTTTGGAGCTGCGGAAAGAAAACAGCACGACCGCGGCAACGCACAAACAAAATGGCTGCGCTCGTCAGTGTTAAGCCGGGCAATGGAGTGTCGCACCAAGAGGGACCTGCAACTTGCTCCCCGGACTGCAGAGCGAACGATCTATTGGCCGCATCCGGCCAAAACAGCGGGACTGTCGGACGGCGGCCTCCGTGTGGGCTGCAGAGGATCTCTGGCTGGTGGTGCGAAGCAGACGGGAAACCCACCGGACACTGTTGCGAACAAATGAAAACAGCCCCCCAGGCGCAAGGTCGAGGGGAGTCAGCCTTCGGCCTGCATGATGGCTGTCGCACCGAGAGCCGGGGGAGAGCCGTGCTGGGTGGAGCTGTGAGGACCACCCCGCCGCCAGAACCTCGGTCAGTGGGGGAAGCCAGAAACTAGATGGGCTCCCCGGAAAACGGACGCCCCCTACACATGCGAGGGAACCTCACCGATCGGCGACGACCGCGGCCCCCGCGCACAAAAGCCTGGCGGAGACGGAACAAATCCAGAGAGCAGTTAAGAGAGCTTCCAACCCCAGAAACAACACGACAGCCCAGACGCAGACACCCAATCATCGGCACCCACCATGGGCAAGGACAAATCCAAAAAACTGATCTCCCTGAGCAGGATAGATCAATTTACCACGCTGACAACAAACGGCCAACCGGAGCAAGATCAACCATATAGAGGGCACAATATCGCTAAAAGACATCATGGCGGCCATAGCCGACTCGTGCGCCTCGATGGAGCAGAAAATGGACGGCATCAGCATGGACGTCTCCCTCCTGAGACACGATCTCCAAAAGCTGACATTGTGCACCGGAGAGGCAGAGCAACGCATATCAGGTGCGATTGATGGAATAAGAAACATAGAACAACAACTGGCCAGAGTCACGACGTGCTTGAAAACTATGGAGGAGCGAGTAGATGAGAGTGAGGGGAGATCCAGACGCAACAACGTTAGGATCCTGGGATTGCCGGAGAAAGCAGAGGGCCCACACATGGAGCTATTTCTGGAGCAGTGGCTCACAGACATGTTCGAAGCAAAAAGGTTTTCCAATTTTATTTCCATTGAATGAGCCCACCGCGTACCGACAGGCCGCCCACTACCGGGCGCCCCACCACGCACAGTTATCACCAAACTATTGAATTATCGAGACCGCGATGCACTGCTCCAGACCGTAAGGACGAAGGGCACTCTCACCTACAACGGATCCAAAATAGCATTTTTTCCAGATTACACCAGGGAAGTGCAGAAAGCCAGACAATCATTTGACCAACTCAAAAAACAACTGCAATCCCTGAAGGTGAAATATGGCCTAATGTTCCCTGCCCAACTTAAAATATACCATGAGGGCACAACGGTCCACTTCACTGACCCCAAAGACGCATGGAAGTGGGCAGAACAACACATCGAGGGAGATTGGACAAGGGGCAACAGACATGGAACACCACGAGTCCGACCTGGACCTGAACCGCCAGACCAACAACCACCAATACCAGGAAACGCTCCATAGTTGCAGGAATGAGAGCACCGACACCTGAAACACGTGCAAACAGAAACCTTTGAGACCCTATTGAATGGGATTTAAGGTATTGTACACCAACACAGTGCTGAACACATAATGGGAATAGCCACGAAGAGACACACAGCCAAGCGGCTAGCCCAGACGGAAGTACCCCCCTTCCCCTGGAATGCCACTCTGTGCCATCGCACTGGGGTATGTCAGGAACTCATACACAGGGGAATAACCCCAAATAGTCTATTTGTTAGCTGTTTTATTCAGCTGCCGTTAGTTGAGGTTTGTTGTTGACTGTTCGGGCGACAGATGCTTCGAGTTAGAAGGAGTATAGGGTGGGGGATGGGAAGTTTGTTTAATGTTAGCCTTGTTAAGAAAAGGGTCCAAAGATCAAATTCAGAACGCTTTGCCATAACACCACCAACACGAGACACATGTGCACTGTGCTATAAGCTATTGACTGCCCCTTATCTTTCACCAAATGTCCTCCACTAACACAGATGCCAGAACCCTGTGACTCCTAACCTGGAATGTTAATGGGATGGGAGGAGGGATCAAGAGGCGGCTCATTACACAACTCCTAAATCGGCACACGCCGGACGTGGCCTTCCTAACAGAGACCCACTTAGCGGGTACCACATGTAAACTGTTTAAAAGTACTAACTATACAATTGCAATACATGCCGGTTTCACCACAGGCTCTCGTGGGGTACTTATACTAATACACAAACGGTTGCCTCTGACCCCTGACCCTGGCACGGGTGACCCAAGACACCGGTGGCAGATACGCATTCATCACAGGAACACTCTGGAACCAGACAATAGCGCTGCTGGGGGTCTACTCGCCACCAACACTGATCACCGCACTGATACAGGACATTACATCTCTGATCTCTGGAGACAATTCAGATCTAATGATAATTGGGGTCGACTTCAATGAAGTCATGGAGGTGGGGATGGATCGCTCACACCCAAGAGGAAAAAACCCCTCTGTCCGAACTAAACTAACAGTGTTTGCCACGCCAATGGGACTGCGAGATGTGTGGCGCGACTTGCATCCAGATGTGAGAGAATACTCTTTCCACTCAGGGGTACACGCCTCTTTATCGTGAATAGACTACTTCTTTCTGCCGGGACCAGATATCCACAGGGGCTCTGCGGCAACTCTATTGCTGTGTGGTATATCAGATCACTCCCCCCTGCTGATTGAGCTCAACACGACTAGACCACATCTACCCCTCTCCTGGCGCTTCAACAACTACTACTTAGATTTCCCAGATCGTCTGGAGCAAATATAACAAACAACGAAAACATACTTTGAGATAAACATGGGATCGGTAAATGACCCAGTGATCCTGTGGGAGGCACTCAAACCGGTACTGAGGGGTGAGATGTTGTCATGGTCTGCTGCTCACAAAAAGAAACACCAACAGGAACTAGCAGATGCCGAAGCGCAAGTGACCCAGGCCGAACTAAACCACTTAGAACTAGACCAACCTGAAACAAATCGAGCATTGACGCTAGCTCAAAAACGTTTACAGAACGTTGCACTGGACAGTGCTAAGAAGGCACATAGGACAATGAGAGCCAGAATATATGAGACTGGCGATAAGGCCGGCAAAATGCTGGCATGGTTAGAAAATCGCTAAATGGGCAGTGGCCAGGTTAGAGCGATAAGGCCAGAGGGGTCACTGACCGACTGAGACATAGCCGAGGGCTTTGCATCTTACTGTGCAGAGCTATACAGACCACCCACGTCACCTATTGATAATTCGGTACTAAATGATATATCCCTCCCCACTCTCAACACAGACCAACAGGCCCTGCTTGAGAGCGATATTACAGAGGAGGAACTGATAACGGCTATGTCAGAACACCAGACGGGTAAGACACCAGGGCCAAATGGCTTACCGATCGAGATGTGGCGCACACTGGGTATGAACGAGATCGCCCCCACCTACTGTGAATGTTCCTACAGTCTAAGCAGCAGGGATGCCTACCGGCAGACCTCCGGAAAGCCACGATAATAGTGATCCCCAAAGCAGACAAGCCGCCAGACCTTTGCAGCTCATACAGACCAATCTCACTTATTAACAGTGAGACCAAGATACTAGCAAAAGTACTGGCTAACCGCCTACAACAGGGCATCACAACACTAATTCACCCCGATCAGTGCGGATTCATGCCAAAACGGTCAACCCGCATGAACATTCACAGGCTGCACACGGTAATAGAAAATGTATCCACCATTCAAGGCCCCCTAGCTGTACTGGCAATTGACTTTGAAAAGGCCTTCGACTCAGTGTCCTGGGAGGCAATCTGGGAAATAATGCGGTTTGGTCCGAAATTCCTGAGCTGGGTGCAACTCCTATACGAATCCCCCGAGGCACAAATGAGGGTGAATGGGTGGCCATCGAAAATGTTCAAGCTAGGGAAGGGAACCAGGCAGGGGTGCCCCCTATCCGCCATGATATTTGCACTGGCTATGGAACCACTAGCGGATCGTAGGCATACTAGACAGCTATGGTGCTTTCAGTGGACTAAAAGTAAACTGGCCCAAATCAATGCTGTTCCCAATAGGCAACACAACTTTCATACCACCAGTTAACTGTCCCTTTCGTATAGTAACAGAGAAGTTTAAATACCTTGGCAAACAAATCACTAATAACTTGAACAATTATGTGGCCAACAATCTCCACCCGATAACAACCAGGTTCACGGAAGATATCCGGCACTGGGCCACTCTCCCTCTGACCCTTCTAGGAAGGGCAGCACTATTCAAAATGTTGGCTCTCCCACTCTTCCTATACATATTGCAAAACGCCCCACTACACATCCCAGTGAACGAATTCAGAAAGATAGAAAACGCACTAAGGAAACTCCTCTGGAACAACGGACACCCGCACATTGCGTTGGGCACTCTTCAGCGTTCCATCTGGGAGGGGGGAATAGGGCTCCCTCGCCTACAGTCCTACTATTGAGCTAGCCAAATGGCAGTGGTCAATGACTTACTGCACGGGGACATCACATTGCCACACACTAGACTGGGGAGCACCGGAGGACGAGATAGACCTCAAACTGAACTTCTTTACAGGACGATATGTAACTAAACCCCCCAGTCTATGCTATCACACATCGCCTGAGTTTGGAAAGACACACACAGATTCATGGGGTGGGATGGGAAAGTCACCCCACTACAACCACTGTGGAACAACAGGAACCTACCTGAGGTGAATAAACGTCCGAGTTGGCGTATTTGGCTACAACACGGAATTAGAACAGTGGGCGATATCATCGAGGGGGGCAAATTGGTACCCTTTGAATTCCTGGAATCCCGATTTCACCTCCCAAGCACTGAACATTTCCAATATATGCAGATGCAACATGCTCTACAAGCCCACCTCCCAGCACTGGAAGACCTGGCCGAAAGCACTCCCCTAGAAAGAAACATAGTCCAGGCAAATATCGAGACTAAAGTCACATCTACATTGTATAATGTAATTACCTCCATTGCCACCACCGAACTAACCAGCCGGAAAAGCAAATGGGAAAGAGATATAGGTTGGTACAACCGGAAGACTGGGTGGGGGCCCTCATGTACCCTCGGGAGGTAGCTATTTCAGCCATACTCAGGCTTATTCAGCTTAAAATACTGCACAGGATCTACTACCCAAGGGTGATGCTATATTGCTGTGGGAAAACAACTGACCCACATTGTCTACGGTGCAAGAGGAAGGAGGGAGCCTTCTTCCACATACTGTGGGACTGCAGTTCTATACAAAAGTACTGGCAAAAATGTTGCGATGAACTTTCACGGGTATTGGGGAGAACGATTTACAGGGACCCAAAGCTGCTCCTGCTTGGGGTGGAGGAGGAGGGAGAAGCGTCCAAATACGAGAAGTTGCTCTTGTCGACGATCTCGGCAACAATTAAAAGGAACATCGCACAATTGTGGGGCTCGGAGACGACACCACAGTATGAACAATGGGTGACGGACGTCAACATATGCATTGCAATGGAACGAAGAGTGTACATAGCCCGGGGGTGTCCGAAAAAAGAAGACAAAATAAGGAATAGATGGGAGGAAGCTCAATGAGTGTACCAATCTGTACAATGGATGAAACACAGTGTACAAAAGCAAACCAATTTGACATACAGCGTGAGATGCAATGGACATTGTAAGACCCTTTTCTCTTCTTTTCTTTTCTTCTTTTCTTTTCTTGTTCTTCATTTGTTTAACCAAGAACTGTCTAATTGTTTATTGTAGATTGAATGTTAATATGAAGAATGTATGTTTTGCAATGTTAAAATGATAAAAGAATAAAATGTGTTATACAAAATAAAAATTAAAAAAAGGTCGCCATCAAAGTAGGTTGAAAATACAGCAAGTTGCACAAAAGCTACCCATCTTTTGCACACTATAGGTGTGAACCCTAAGGATCAGATCAGTGGCAGTCTACTTAGCATTCTTAAGTAGGGCCAAGAGGTCAGCAAATCAATTTAGCCAATTTTATTCAAAGAACAGAATTAGTCAAAAACAGAAAAAAGACATTCAAGATAAGCTCTGCTTTTAACAAATTCTGTTCTTTGAATAAATGTGCTACAATGGTTTAGTGACCTCTTGGCCCTACTTAAGAGCGCTAGTTCCTGTGGCGCTAAACCGGATGTCAAGGATTTATTTATAAATTGAGTCTCAAATGGTGCAATCTCAGAAGCCAGTTGTTTTGCCACATTTGCTGGTATAGGAAAAAGCACATTGTTTACGGCTTTCAGATTTTCCAGTAGCAACCAAACTGCATCCTCTGATACTGTTGTGAAATCAAATGACAGCACCCCAGGTGAACTCCCTGACTCAGCGTTGAGAGATAATTCCCTAGCGGCAGTGTTAGAGTCCTGGTTCCAGTGTGTGTTATCCTGAATCTTTTCCTGAATTAATCAAAACATTTTCCTGAAAGAAAGCATTGAATACATGGCCTGAACTATGGAGGTTTACGAGGATGAGAATAGATGTTTTGGCTAAACAACATCAGTAATTATAGAAAAAGGTTTTCTAGATTCATCTATTGCAGTCTCTATTTTATTGATCAAAAAGTCAGATTTTGCTTTACAGATTGCATTTCGGTATTCTTTCTGTAACAGAATTCCATGTTTTGTGTTTCCTCCACTCCTGTTCCATAGCTCTGGCCTGTGTATGTAGAGGAATAAGATTCAGGGCAAGGTTTAGACATTGTCTGGGGCCTTCGATGCCTTTGACACGCTGTTTTGGAGCAAATATTGTTCATGACCTCTACTCTCTTATCAAAGAACTCATTACAGTCCAGAGATGGGTTTAGGTATCCAATGCTCTTTTCAAGTCTGTACCAGATATTTTATCCAGAGTTGCTAATCTTGCGGGATTGAAAAAGGGGGATATTGTTAGGACCGGTTATCTCCCACATAGGGTGACTAAATAAAAACATCCTCGCGAAATGGTCTGACCAAGAGACAGGCAAAGTGTTCATCAAATTTATATTAGAACCTCTTAGCAAATGCACATCAAGGCCATTCCCATGAATAATTCACAGGGACACTGCCAGAGGTTTCATATCATGGAAGGATGTCCCATAGCTCCCTAGAATCTGTCATAGAGAGAGCATCCAAACAGATGTTGAAGTCACCAAGACATAATAGTTCTCTGTGCTCACTGTCTGTCTTTGTTAGGAATAAGTCCAGTTGTTCCAAAAATAAAAATTGGCTTAGAGGTGCCCTATCTGTGTGGACGCATCTAAGTCTAAAACTTCTATATGAGAAATGTTTAGGGAGACTATCGAAATGATGTACACCTCTCTTACCAATATAGTCGATGGATTGAATCACGTAACCATCTGGCACTAACAAGTGATATGAGGCTTTTGAGGAATCATTGATCCAAGTCTTGGTCAAAAACATAATATCCAGATCATTTTCAAACACGAAATTTCATGCATATGATGAATTTCCAACCTTACATTCAGTAGGGCTGCTTTAAGTGGTACAATAATGGGCTTCATTAAGTCTCAACCCTTTGTTGGGCTGGATTTTTCAATGCCATGTTCACAAATTTTGTTTAAAGTACAAAGAGTGAAATGGCTACTATTATTATTAAGCTCCAACAGTGTGGAGCAGGTGTAGGAAATGAAGGCCATAACCTCACTAATGTGGTACAACATACAGAAGCTAACTGTACTTAACACAAATCCTGGCCCACACTCCTCTTCAATTGAACAGCGTTTCCCCCAACCACGGAAAAACGGCTGCAAACAGGCCTAAACAGACGCATCAAATACTGATATGGGACGATAGTTAGCTGTTGACTCACGTACTACCTTCTTATACAATGGGAAGACCTCAGCCCTTGTCCAAGATCCAGGGATACATTTAATCGCGATGTTCTTGTTACAAAACCTCAGGAAATACGATGCCCAAACGTCTTTTTCGTTTTTAAATAAGTCTACAGGTATGTTTCGGGACCTGCATCCTTGTTGCTATTTGAGCAACAATTGCTGATTCCATTTCTGCCAGAGTAAAAACAACAGTTTCTTGGCAATCTACTAAGTTATCATTTGTGCTCACTCTCTTCTCATTAAAGTCTCTTGTCTCTCTATATAAGTAGCTAAAATGTTCATACCACAGGTCCTCTGTTTTGCCCCTCTCCACAACCCTCTCCTCATTGCCTGACATTGAAGACATTAGCCTCCAAAACCTGGGCTGATTTTTGTTTGCTATTGCCCCCAATACTTTGTCCCAATGGGCAGCCTAATGCTTTTTTTTTCTTTTAATGGTTTCCTTATAGTGATATCTGGCTAAACTGTGCTCGTCTCTCCCCACAATCTCCACATTTTTGGCGCACCAGATCAAGTGTGTATCAAAGTAGTGCGGAATGCACCAGGTATTTCTAGGTGTTGACATTGTTTTGACTAATGTGCAGGACTTTGTTATGCATGGTCTGATCACATCCTCCATGTCCTGGTGCATGATAAGCATCATGTGCTCATGGGGTGATGGTGTGTTTAGTGAAGAGTGCACGAATATCGTTGTAGCGCGACAGTTGTATCTCTTCTATATTAACGGTTGACCATTTTATGGATCGCCGTGCTAAGCCGCTGACACCCATAATGGAGCTTCTCTCATTTGTTCCGTTATACGCACAGGGACTAAAATCAATCGAGATAAGAGTCTTCAGGGGCCTGTGATCATTTTCCACTGTCTGTCCTTTGAAGACCTTTAATAGTGCCCATATCCTTACGTCCAACATCACATAGTCCATGTGGCTTTCGCAGGGATCCGCCACAAATGTATGGTTTGCAGGTGTGTCACCATTGGAGTTAATAAGTCTGGAACATCACATGCCAGATCTCCCTCCTCTGTCAATCCCTTTAATGACTCCAGGGGCTCAAATTGCACGTTGAGGTCACCAACTATCACTAGGTATGGATCTTTGGCTGATTTAATTCTCCAGCCTTCTAACAAATCTTCAACATCACTTACGTTACTTGTACGGGCCCTCAGATTTACTCTATTGTACTTATTTAACACCAGGAAATTCACGAGATTCCTTAGTTCGATATGTATTCCTTGTAAGTTTTAGCTATTGCAGTCGGGTGGATCACATTTTGTATTTAGTGATGTATCACCCAAACTGCTAAGCCTCCACTTGGTCTCCCCAGTTGACCATTTCTTGCTGGGCCATCAAAGCACATGTAACCCTGGTAGAGGATCTTTTCGATGGCCCAGGTTTCCTAGAAGCGTATTCGATTCTATTCCCTTATAAAATCACACCATCCTTCATCACTCATTTTTTAAAATTATATTACAGTTTACAATTAAAAAATACATTACTGTATGTTTACATACACTGAACGTCTATGCATTTAGCTGTAACAATTACAACTTGACGTTTGTATTTTGTAATTGGATAAAGTCACTGAAATGGATGTAATATTAGGTTTTAGTATTTGTATAGCACACATACTTAAGTTGTGTGCATTGTTCTATTTTCATAGTATACACAGTTGGTTTATTTTTTTATATTTTTTAAAACATTATATTTTATAAGGTTAATGGAAGTATTTTATAATTATCATTTTTATAGAATGAAAATCTTTTAACATATGGCAGCACAGTAAGCGTAGTTACACGTTTAGTTACACATATGCTCTAAAAAAAAGTATGTTTATTTCCTTTTATAAGCAGTACCTGGAGTTATAAATGTATAATGGAACATGGCTATTTGGAGAAAAATCCAAAAACAAAATGTAGATGAAATATACTTTTTTAAAACCTTATTGAAATAAAAGTTGTATTATACATTAGAACATTTTAAAAGAAATTAGTACTAAAATAAAATACTCTAAACACTTGTTACTTTCACATGAAAACTTTTTCTGAATGTTGAAAGGTACAAAAATCGGTAAATTATTTAAAGGGTCAATGAACATGAATGATTTTATTTGATATGTTTTAGGAATTTTCACATCCAAATTAGACATGCTGCTAAGCATAAAAATACAAATGTAGTTATTGGAAACAAACCTTCTAGTCATTTTAAAGTGTTTTATAATTATATGGTTGCTAATTTATTTTTATGATGAAAATCTTTTATTTTGTATACAATACCAATATTTTTAAGAAACATATGGCCAACACATTAAAGGTATTGATATGAGTTAACAGTTTAATTTGTAGGCTTATAACAAACATGTTTATTTTTTTACATACAGTTGCTGGAGTTGAAATCATTTTATTGGAGCATAACGTTATTTGTACAAAAACTGTGAAACAAATATAGGTGAAGTATGTTTTTATTAAACTTTCTAAAAATAAAGTTGTGTTATACATTACAAAATTTTAAAAGAAAATAGTAACAAAATCAAATATTGTAAAACACATGTTACTTTCACATAAGAAAATTATACAAAATAGGCAAAGGTACAAACATTTGAAATGTATTGAAAGAAATACAAGTGGTTGCAACATAAATTGTTTTATTTTAAAATAAAGATGATAAAGTGCAAACATATTAACAGAAATATTTAAATATTCACAGTATGCTCTATACTCAGCATTTTACTTTTTAAAGTATGTCGTAATTGGTAGTACTTTCATTTTTGCAAACACAAAGCTGCATTATTCTCCTACTGCAATAATAGTTCCACATTTTACACATCCTAAGCAAAAAATCAAGATACACTGCATCAATGGCTGATAAAGTTGGGTGTCAAACCAATCACCAAGTTGATATATTTTAGGAATTTGCGAAGGTAGAGGTTCATTCAATTTTTTTTTACTGTTCTTTTTTCTACATGTTCTTGTTCTAATGGGTATTTCGGTTGTGGTGACTCCAGTTGAACTGGGAATTTTACTTTTACTGGTTTTATTTGTTTTATTTTCATAAACATTTTTGTAAAATATATGTGCTCATACCTATTATGCATATGTGACATCATTGAAGAACTTCCCAGATGATATTTCTGGGGATTACCTTTTTTAACATTTGAAATACAGATGGTACAGATGGTGAGGAGTCTTGATGTAGTCCTAAACCCAAGATCTTAGGTTTACAGAGGTTGGTATAGATGTTTTTGTTAAAGTTTTACTTGTACTAATGACACCACTTAAAACGGTTCTATTGCTCTCACTGGTCGGACATTTAGTTCTGATGTGTGAACTGGTAATTGGTTTTTGAGGGCAAAAAATGTACTAATGTTTGAAATACTACTACCTTTTTAGTATTCGATTTTAGGGATTTTTTTACAGAAAGAGTTGTCATACTTGGAATATCACTTTGTTTTATACAATCGCCAATGGTATACATCTTAAAAAAGAAAATCAGAAGGAGAAGATTTGCCACACTTGAAATGTTATTAGTAGTAGTGGTACTCGATAAAACATTTATGTTTGTAGTGTGATGAATATCAGGGTATTGTCACTGCTTTCAATGCGGAAGCCCCTTCCCATGAGGCCAGGGAGGTGAGGCCGCTACCCGATGGTTCCCCTGGGCCTGGTACTCAGCGGGTGGATCTCACGGGGAGGGAAACTCTTCATGGGACCTGTGATGATCACCTTGAGAGAATGCAGTATTCCCTTCCTTCATTTCCATCCCCTCCTTCCTTTCACCCCACAGTACCCTGTGGTCCCCCACACCTCTATCTATCTGTGTAGAGTTGAAAGAACCAAGAAAATACTGACACAAAGATGAGTGCTGCTGAACTCTGTGACGAGGAGGAAAGGTGGAGCAATGAGAAATACCTATGGCCACCAGCATACGCAGTCTAGTTGCTGGAGACTGCCTATTGGTACACAAAGGACAAATTAGAAGGACTATGCCATTTGTCAAGCCTGTCCCCGAATAACTGAAAGGAATGTTTGAATGCCACAGACGTAGAGACACAGGAAGAAGCTGTAAACCGGGACGCCGGTTGAGAGAAGTCTCTAATGGTGCACCCAAGAATCATCAGGCTATGAGAAACCAAAGCGAAACCAGGTACGCAGAAGACTTGGAACGCCTCATGTACGGAAGTAGCGCAGCCTGACTCAGGCCGAATCAGGTACATGTACAACTGTGCCCAAAGAGTCACTTGTGTTTTCGCACCACAAACATAACTGTAAAAGATTGTATCCAGAATGAGAGAAGCCTCTTTCTGGATCAATAAAATGCCCAGTTTTTCCTTAGCTTAGTGTGAGGGATGGAAATAGATTTGGACAGAGGACAGTGGACATTTTACTTACAAGACAGCCTGACAGAGTCCTTAGTGTTTTTGTTGAGTTAGGGCAACCCTTCATAGGAATAGGGCAAAGTAGGTTGTTCTTTTTCTTTTCTTGTGATAATAATAGTCTTTACCAACAAGCATGCCACCACTGTGTCAGATTCATACTGCTGCACCCTTACGATAGTTTGTGATATTAAAGTTTGCTCATTTGACACAATGCTATTACCAGTACTGCAGCAGGTATTTGGTTTATTTTCCAGAATAGTTGGACTCTGCACAATTGCAATAGTACTAGCTGTAGTACCAGGGGATTTTTGTTTTTTCGTTTTCTTGTGCTACAGCACTGTCCACTGTTGTAGCATCTGTACAGGTGACAATGTGCAATGTAGGTTATTTTATTATGCTAGGATAGAAAAACATGTAATTGTAGTAAAAGTGGGAAATGTAGAATGACTACTTGATGAGGTGTGGCACATGCAGCTTGAGATGTAACATTTGCAGTATTCACCAGTACATCTGTATTTTCTATTGTTTTCTTTTAAATCTTTTAAAGGAGTTGTGGAGACTGAAGGAAAGACTTCACCAGGATACTCTGTAGCCAACGAAAAGACACTAATCGCATACAAAGAAAACTAGGGAGGCCAACAGGTTGGGGGAGGACTGGACTCCTCTGAAGAAAGACCCGCCAACCGAAGAACATAGAGGAAAAGGATAGTGGGCCCTGCAATACAGCTGTGAGGTTCCCGCAAGAAAAGCAATGCTGAGGGGTTGCTACAATATGGCTTCCAGGAAGGGTAGTTCCCTGTCGCTTTAGGGATGCTGTGCGAGTAGTCATGGTATATAGGGTGTTACGAAGCGTGGACCCCAGTCAATTTAGGTGTTTTAACAAAGTCCCATCTTCTAGCCTATGTGATGGGCTCGGCTGACGATTGGGGCGGAGTACCACCTATCGCATCCCAATATAGTTCATGGGGGCCTTACAAACCACCTAGAAAATACGAGACGATAAAAGAGAAAAACATCAACAAATCCAAGAACGAGGAGCACAGGACACCTAAAACCCCACTGAATCTGAGTGCATTCATCCGATTACCAGGAGTTGGAACCAAAGGGAAATGCGTTAGGGTCTGACAGACTACGCTCCTTAAGCAAGCTTTAATTGCTTGCTTTTGATTTCTTTGAAGACCCATCATTCCTTTGCCAATTCCATCGCAGATAAACATTTTGTACCCTACCTTTTGTATCTTGAGTTCTCTGTTTATCCCGGGTCATGACTGGATGATGAGTGGGGTTGCCCCAGAAAGGAGGGTACTAGAGAGCGTAGGCCCCTCTCAAGAAAAGGATGTTACAGGGGATGGGCTCTGTTAAAATAGGGACCATATGTGAGTAGATCAGCAGAGAGAAGCTACACCAAACAATGATGTCAGGCATAGGTGGAAATTGTTGATGCACACCGAGCACACACACAACACATGTGACGAAGGAGAGTAACACACACTGCTGAGTGCAGGAAGAGTATATACGGATACGGGGACAATGCCCAGACAAGCTGCTATGCATGCAGGAGGAGCATAGAGGTAAGTAGGCAAATAGAGCAGGCATAGTGAGAAGTAATGAGTGGGAAGAGATGAGCATCTAGCAGAGTAGTGCACATGAACTGGCCGTCATCTAGTAAGTATCAAGGCAAGGCATGCATAGCACCACGTGCATTAAAAACACAACATGACATCCCCATGGCTGGCGGGGTAAGGAGGAGGTCAGGTCACCATTTTCGGCACAGTGATTGCTGTGACTGCTAAAACTCCCTGCCTAAGCCACCATGTTGACAAAAGGTCACTGTCCCATTATCTAATCATTTCATTCATTTTTTTATTTTTTTATTTTTATTTTGCTTTTATCAATTTTATGATTTTGCAAAATGGTTTTCTATCTTCCTCTTCATTTTTTGTTTTCTTCTGCTTTCTTGCACAGATTTGTCTGTTTCGAGACCATGCTGTAGGCGGCCAGGTTTGCTGCGAGGAGTTCCGACTCTTTTTTGGCGTATTCTCCCAAGGTGGCTTTTAGGATTTTTGCCGTTGCTAGGGACCATGAAGTCCTTGAGCCACTCATTAAACGGGACCACCACACTTCTTCATCGTACTGAGAGAAAGGTTCAAGTAGAGGGCCGAGGAATGCTCTTCTCCATTTGATGGTCTTCGGGCAGTTTAAAAGGAGATGTTTCACTGACTACTTTTCTAATAGGATTTTGCACAGACGACAATGGTTTGTAGCAGAGAGGCCCCTAATGGCCCGGACTTCATTAGTTGGCAATAAGTTCAACCTTGCCCTTAGGAGAGTAGAGCAGAGAGCTCTATCCGGAAATCTTTTGATGATTTCAGTCATTGGCCCTCATTACGACCCTGGCGGAAAGGGGAAAACGATGGCGGAAAAGCAATACCGCCATCGAAAAGCGCTCGGTGCGACTATGACCCGTCACCGCAAAGTACGAAGCCATTAGCGACACCGTAGTGAACGCCAACGCTAACTGCACTAAGCACGCGCGCGCGCACCATGCCAAACCGCAAACACCACCATGGTGCAACGGTACGCCAATTCCGACCCTAGCGGACATGTACCTAACGCCATCAGGCATGGCGGAATGGACCATCCCGCCATGGCGAGAAATACGGCATCGTGAACCAACCGTAAATGGCCCACTGAGTGCCTGTACTCCACTCCCTGGCCACATTGCACAACTCCTGGCAGGCGCAATGTACTCACACCATGCAACCAGTGAAATCTACAATTCACCCATGCATGCCAACGTAGAAATGCATGCAGGTGTTCAAAGCGCCCCGTGAGTGGGCATCCATGTACGGCATGTCACCATAGCCGTACTGATGCAGCACAGGCATGTGAAGGTACAAGACATCAAAATGGAAATCAAGAACACATGACACAAAACAACAGTAGTCCCCCATCGCTTGCCACCAGCTCAAGGCAACATCCAAAACAGCATCCTGAGGGGGATTGCACCAGCCCTGTACTCTTGCCAGTAAACAAACCAACCATCAGCAGAAGCATGTACCACACAAGTTGGCAGAGTGACTGAGCAGCCAGGCACATCCCAAGAGGGGCCGATGGGAGCTGCAGGGCACAGATGGCATCAATACAGAAGCTATTCCAATGGACATGACCCCAGTCCCCCTCCAACAAACGCACGCAAACACAGGCACCTGTGACCAGCCACATTCTGAACATCCCATCATACCATCAATCGACCTGGCTGACAGGCACCAGTCGGCCAAAAGCCAATCCCCCGCCCCTGAACAGCACATCATGTAAACAGTCACAATGGCAGCCCCTATCCGTGACCACACTGTGCTACGTAGGCAAAAGCGGCCAGTACTGTACCACACAACTCAACTCAGAAGGCGGAACACAATGCAGATCATCTCGCAATACATACCGCCACAAATCGAAAATCGTCACATCACCTGCAAAGAATAACGCAACACGCCAAATATCGGAATACAATTTAAATGCACATCCAAATGACAAAGGCCTCACAGCAATTTGCAAAATAACACCAAAACATCCATCATCACCGAGGGCTGCATCTGCAATAATTGACCAGCTTCCACTTGTGTGACGCCCTGTACCATCATGGCACACAGGGCCAACATCAACGTTCCAAAAGGCAACATGGAAGCGGCAAGAACCGCAGGTCCGTCCCATGAGGCAGGCACTAGTCCAGCTGAAAGGCCGAAATGTTGCACCTAGCCACCAGAACAGCGTAAGGGCATGTGGCCCATTGGCGATCGTCCCATAAGATCGTAATGGTGCTCCACTGATTCACCCGAAGCTGCAGGTGTCGAGAGTAAAATCCATCTGGAGGAGTGGCGTACAGATGGCATCTGCAATAGGGCAGGAGATACCTGTCACCAAAATGAAACACAAATTAACCGATTGCACTACAGGACACATGATGCATCACTATCTTCATTCAACACACCAAATCCACACCCATATGCATGCTAGCCCACTCCAAAGGAATATACACACCCCTAAATCAGTATCGATACATAACGAAACCAATCGAGGTTAATACACCATTGGCAACGTCGGTTACTGTGCATGCGTCCGTCAAGATAGAACCCATGACATGGGATTAGTAACGTGCCTAGACACAAGTGTATGAAGGCGCGTCGAGACAGGGAGGATCCGACAAGGGCAGATAGACGTAAGTCCCACTATGGCAGCCTTGCATCACATAGCGCAGGGGAAGGGGATTGAATCAAAAAACACATGTACATGGCAGACCCTAAATGGAATCATCTGTCCATGCATCCATTCATCATTCCCTCATCCCGCAATGAAAACGCATGAACATTCACTCACATAATATGTGAAACTTCCATCGCGTCTGTGCGTAATGCAGTCTGCAAAAACCACTGTGCTCCTGGCCGGATCTGTAGTGTCGTGAAGCTAGATGGACTTGGGAACGTCCTGCCTTATCGTCCACTACGCTATTGCGCATCCCATTCAATTCATGTCATTCATTGCTTGCTCGTTATGGGCCCTGTCCCAAGGACATTCAACAATAGAACGTTACATTTCCAGGCAGACCTGTGGGCGTCTCCTCACCGCTACTTCGCAACCAAAAATCCTGGCCTTCGAATTCCTCACTTGCAACATTACGTCGAAAAGGCTTCTGTGAACGCTTGCATTCACAATTACATCAATGTAGTGCGGCTGTGTGTCATAATGCTAACTGGCTGCAATCACAAATGGGACGCCACGCCCGTCGGTGAAGTACGATACTGTGCTGCATGAGGGTCGGCCATCGATCGAGCCCTACATACCACTGACTCTTCACAGGTATGTAAGCGGCTGCAATCATAGCATGTGTAACAATGGGAGCATAGCATGAAAATCAGTCAAAGTACATCACACTGCCATCGGGATTTGATACATGATTCCAATCCCAAGATGCCATGCGGCCAAATGCAGCCTTACGTGCGGGACGTGCTCGGCCAGAAGGGATTGCATCCGCCACAGATTCATTCAATCAGCACAGGTGGAGGCCATACAGGCCGACAGCACATATATAGCAGACCCAAACCCCTCCCACAACCACTCCCACTCCAAAATGCTACCGGCAGGACTAGCGATGTTGGGCCTGGGGCACCAGATAGCACTGCAAGTGCTACAACTACAAGAAGACGACGAACAACAACAGGTACAACAACCGGGCGCACAGGGGAGACGGAGGAGAAGGAGGAGGAGGAGGGCAAGGCAGGGTCAGCAAGGCCCACAAGCACTGCCACTACCAACACGCAGGCGGCCCGCAATCCCACGCCTCCGAGCTGATCCGTTCAACCTCACTGCTGAGCAGATCCACACCCTCTACCGTTTGGACCGGGACACCATAATCGCCATTGTGGACATGACACATGCTGACCTCGTGAGCATGATAGATAGCCCAACCGCCATCCCACCCCTACTGAAGGTGGTGTCTGTACTCCACTTCCTGGCCACAGGCACCTACCAGCACACAGTGGGACAGTTGCATGGCATTTCACAGCCACTGTTCTCACGGACACTCTCCCAAGTGCACGATGCCCTCCTGAAGCACGCCGACGACCACATCACACTACCACGCACGTACCAGGAGATTACCAACGCAAAGGTGGGATTCCATGCACTTGGCGGCATCCCGGGTTGCATTGGTGCCATCGACTGCACCCATGTTGAATTGGTTGTCCCACATGCCATGGAGGTCCAGTACCGCAACCGGAAACAATTTCATTCAATCAATGTGCAAATGGTGTGTGACTCCAACAAGATCTTTACGCATTGTTGTGCCAGATTTCCAGGATCTACCCATGATTCTATGGTCCTGAGGAACACAAGAATACCACGCTACATGGAGCGACACGCAGGGCACAGATCCTGGCTACTCGGTGAGTCTCATTCCATGCATGACATCGTGGCCCATTTGATGCGTCAATGACCTTGCAGGAGGGGGGGGGGGCTACTTAGCACTATCATTCCACTGACACCCTTTATTCGTCCCATACAGGTGATGCCGGGTATCCACTGAAGAGATGGCTCCTTACACCAATCCGGAACCCACAGAACCAGCATGAGGAGGACTACAACCATGCCCACTCACGTACCCGTGTGGTCATTGAACAGGCATTCGGCCTACTGAAGGCTCGTTTCCGCAGCCTCAGCAGGTCTGGCGGGGCACTCATGTACAGCCATGAGAGGGTTTCTAAGATGGTCATGGCATGTGTCATGCTGCACAACATGTGCATACGTAGGAATGTGCCCATGCCCCCTGACGCTGTACTGCATGCACCTGAAGATGATGATGATGAGGGTGGGGATGTGGAGGCACCCCAAGGAGTCCATGAGGCACAGGATGCACGTGCAATCCGACAGAGCATCATAGATGCATGCTTCTAGCAACCACGCATGGTGCCTATTACACGGAAAGGGGACCTGTGGCACTGTGTGTGTGTAGTACAGGCACATAGTGGACTGTACGCCTATGAAGGCCTCGTACGCAAATATCAATGTCCACACATGTCATTGGATGATAATGAAGTGCTGTATTGTTAATGTGATTTGATTCATACACCCTATGGACCCGCCACCCAGTGAAGCCCAACACACCCCCTCCACCCTACTTCCTCCCCCCCCAACACCAGTGTCCAAATATGCATGCTGCCCGTGGGTAGACGCTATTGCAAGCCCCCTCTACGGGTATCAGGGGCACCCCTGCCCGTGGAGCGCAGGTTCCTGCCAGATCTGCGTTGGGGGCTGCCCTGGACGGAACTTGCCACGGATGACGTCTCTGCCTGCTCGCGTCCATGCATGTCTCTGAGGGTTTGTGAGAGCTCCGAGAGCACACGGCGCACAGCAGCAAGTTCAGCACAAACGTCTTTGGACGTCGCATTCAGTTCCCCCCTCAGGCTCTCGGTGCTTTTCTCCATTTGTGCTCTCAGGCTCTCGGTGCTTCTCTCCATTTCTCCCCTGAGGCTCTCACTACTTTTCTCTATTTGTGCCCTGAGTGTCTCGGTGGATGTTTCCATGGCTGCCCTGGAACCCCCGCATTCATTCGCATGGTCCTTGAGTAGCGTGGACACTTCCTGCTGTTGCTCGATCAGCAGGTCGAGGGACTGTTGCCTCTGCTGGGCCATGGACATTTGCGGTGGTGTGACAGGGGGGCTGCTCAACACATGTTGCCTTGGCACAGGACTTGTGGGGGTTGGCCAGTCGTCGTCTTCTGGGTGCCCCTGCGTGGTTTCGTCATGGTGTAGGGGATGGGACATGCAGGGGGATTGGGAAAGGTCATGGATGGTACCTACGTCGCCAGCACTGTTTTCCGTGTCGGAGCATGCTGGCATGACAGCTGTGTCACCTATGGTGCTGCTAGCACCAGAGGCAGTGCCATCAGATACGTTCTTTGGGGGGACCTGTGGTGCTGGGGTTGTGGACTTGCTGGCTGCTGGGGTGCCTGTTGCAGTCCCCTCCAGTGTGCTGGCACTTGATTCCTGCTGCTGCCGTGTCTTGATCCTTGCACCTGAGGTGGAGGCTCTTGGGACGTTGGTCCTGGCCCTCTTTGCAGGCGTGCTGGTAGGGGTGTCCTGCAGCTCGTCGTTGGTATCGGACCCTGTGGTGGAGTAAAGAGGGGCGAGCGTTAGTTATGGGTCTGTCGGATTTGGAATGGCAACGTATCAAATGCATTGGGGTGGTACATGAGGCTGATATGGGA
Organism: Ambystoma mexicanum; assembly: GCF_040938575.1. NCBI lineage: Eukaryota > Metazoa > Chordata > Amphibia > Caudata > Ambystomatidae > Ambystoma > Ambystoma mexicanum. The sequence goes on along the minus strand of NC_090935.1, from coordinate 56,335,590 downwards.
CTGGGCCTTGGAGGTGGTCTCATTTTCGTGTGGATTGAGGATGCATTCATTTGGCTGCCTGCAGTTAGGGGGTGCATGCTGCACATGTAGGGGTTGTTTATGGCATCTTGATTAATTTGTTTATTCATTCTGACTTTTAGAGGGCGCTGTCAGGGCAAAGTATGTATTGCACTATGGGGTCACATGGTACTGCACATGTTCGTGGTTTGTGGATTTCGCATTGTTTCTCTTGGCCAACCTACCTGATTCTCCGGATGTCGGCACTCCTTTCTCCATCCCTCCGACTCCCTCTATGCTCTCCATTCCTATGGTGGAGGCGCAGATCTCCTCCCAGGGGGTCAACTTGATGGGCGACTCTGATCCCCCCCCGGTAGCTGTGGCGATGTTCCTGTTCGCAGAAAGTATGCTGCGTACGCGGATCCGCAGGTCGTCCCACCGCTTGCGACATTGCTGTGGCGTGCGGGGTGTTGTCCCCACCGCACTTACGCGCTGTGCCACAAGGGCCCATATGGCCTTCTTGTTGGCAAGGGCCGTCCTGGTCATTTGACTGGAGAAGACGACGGCGGCATTTTCCTGCAGGGTCTCGGTCAGCACGGTCAGTTCCTCTCGGGAGAAGTGGACCTGCCGCTTGCGATCACACGCTTTCTTGGCTACCTTTCCCATATTTATTTTTTTAACTGGGGTTGCTAACGGGTTGGGATGTGTGTCAGGGTCGGATTTTTAATGGTTGTGTTGGGATTCGGATTTTATAGTTGTGCGGCGTGCTGTTTCCCGTTCCGGCCACATGCTTTTACTTCCGTTTCCGTATATTTACGGTGCCCGTAATTTGCGGTGCCCGCTCATTACGGTGCCCGCTCATTACGGTGACCGCTAAGATGGGTGGCGGTATTGCACCTGGTGCAGCGTACGGCGGCGGTAAGGGCCGTTTTGGGGTCATTTCCGCCATCGCAGCCTTTCGGATTCCGCCATGGCGTAATGCTCGTGCCCGATGGGTCGTAATTAGCCGCACTTTGCTCCTTCGTGCAATGGCGGAAACGCTATTTACGCTGTTGCGGTCCGGTCAGTCAATTTCCGCAAGGGTCGTAATGAGGGCCATTGTGTTCAATTTTTTCGGTTGAGATTAAAGGTGTTTTAGGAGTTTATTTTTTTCTGCAATTGTTTGAGTTTCAATCCAGTCTTCTTGGTCCATTTTCCTTTTTACTTTGGTTGGATTTTGGATCAATGTCTCTTCTGTGCATGCGATGTTAGCCAGACTTGTTCTTTGTTTGGCGGCCCATGTATTCAGCATCTTGCAGCTATCGTTGTTAATTTCTGTGTTTATCAGATTATATAGCGGTGGAGATTCAGGCATGAGCACTTTCCTGAAGAGGGACATTTCTCCTGCGTCTTTTACTGCTTTCAGGGAGCGCAGGCCCAGTTCTCGTCTGATTGCTGCAATCGATGTCGAATTCGGAAAGTTGAGGTCTTTCCGCCAGAAGTACCCCTCCGTTTTTTCCCAAATTGTCGGTGGGATCGTGGGCAAGGCTTCTCCTCCATAAACCAGACATGGGACCACTTTGCCTTTATAGAATTTTAGGACCGGTAACAGAGAGAACCGACTGTATTTTCTGTCGATGATCTGAGCCTGGGTTGTGAGCTTTCGTGTTTTTTCCCACAGATGTTTTTGCAATGCAGCTTCTGTTTTGGAGCTGTCTATCATTAAGCCGAGGTATTTAAAGTTTTTGATGACCTCCAGGGTTGCTTTTTCAATGTGCCAACTCGATTATTTTGACTTCTTTCCAGGTGGTTTTATCAATTATCAAGATTTTCGTTTTCTCCTTGTTTATCTCCAGATTGTTTGCGGATATGTAAGAGGCCAAATTATCCAGTTGTCTTTGGAGGCCAATTTCTGTCTGGTCAAGGAGGATAATGTCATCAGCATAAAGAAGTCGAGCTAAGGGTGTTTGGCCAATTTTTGTCGGAAAAGATCTTGTTTGATTTGCACTTTCTTTGTAGTCGCCTAGGAAAGAGATGAACAGGGCAGGGGCCAATGGACATCCCTGCTTGACTCCTCGGAATGTTGGTATTACCTCAGAGAGTAAGCCTTGGTGGGTCAGTTTAACTCTCATAGAGGTTACTGTGTGGAGGGCTTTGATCGGTTCCAGTATTGTGGACAGGCAATTCCAGGAGGACAATTTGGACCATAGCATCTCTCTATCGACTTGGTCGAATGCCTGGGTGAGGTCTATGAAAGCTAGGAAAACCTTTCCTGATCCTTCCATGAGTTTGTTCTTTAAGATACTAAGGATCATGATGTTCACTGTAGTTCCACAGTTCTTCACGAAGCCCGCTTGGAAAGGGTCGTTGCATTCAGCAGATTTTGCGCAAGTTTGAAAGCTCCTTTGTAGAAATGAACCATAGATCTTTCCGATGGTGTCTAGCAAAGCAATTGGGCGGTAGTTTGCAGGAACCGACCTGTCTCCTTTCTTGTATATGGTGGCGATCACGGAAGTGGACCATGAACCTGGAATTGTTCTCGACAGGGTACAGTTTTTGAAGACTTGGCTGATAAAGGTGGCCCATTCCAACGGGTGGTTTTTCAAATTGATGTTGGTGATTCCGTCGGGTCCCGGTGCTCTTGACGATTTTAGCCTTTTTATGGTTGATAAGATGTCATCAATATCAGAGAAGTCCTCCCAGGCGGTATGTTCCGATGACTCATCTATAGTAAGTGAATTCACGTTTGGGAGCTTGAAAATAGAAGAGAAGTAAGTTTTCCAGGCGTCCTCTGCGACACAGTTTGATGTTGGAGCGGCCGTGGGGTTATCGTTCTTTTTTTATCAATTGCCAAAAGGCTCCCGAGTTTTTGTCTGCCAGTTTCTTTAGCATTTCTTCGGCGTCTTGTTGATATAGGGCTGATATGTGAAATCTTAACCAAGACTTGTATCTTTTTTGTTCTACCGTGTAGATTTTCACTGCGTCACTTGATTTTAAAGTTGCCGCTTGTCTCTTCAATTTCTGTTGATTTCGCCTTTTAATTACCAACGCCCTTTTGTACTCGTGCATCGGGTGGACAGAGAGCCTTGCTTTTTTTTGTTGTTTTGAATAGTAGGGAATTAGCAGAGGTTGGTAGTCTGCTAGGTGAATTAGGGGCCCAGTTTCCCTATATTGTTGCTTTGCGTAGTTTCTAGTAAGTTCTCTGATCCTTTCAGTCGTGAGTCTGAGCCGATTTCCTTTGGCTGTAAATTCCTGGGCTTCAGACAGGAACACTCTTGTGCTAAACTCTGATGGCCAGCTGATTTTCAAGATGTTATGGTCGCTGGTGGAGGTCTGCAATACTTCGAATGCGGCAATCCGAGTTAGCATGCCCTCAGATGTGAAGATGTAGTCAATGGTTCCCTTTTGCACACCTCTTTCCCAAGTCGGGATGGGGTTTGCTGGGGGAAGGGCCTCCTTGATGTTATGAAGGTTTCTGGTGTTCATTAATGATTGCCATTTCTGCCCTCGAGACTCTGTCTGAATTTTTGCTCGCTGGTGGGTGTTGTTCTGTCCGTTTTTCAGGCACTTCGCGTTTAAGTCACGACTTATTATGATTAGTGCCTCTTCCTGAGCTGCTAGGATTCCATCGATTTCTGTTTCGATGATTTTAAGGAATTTCTCATCGGTGATAGACTGCGGATTCCAATAAGTAGTGATTATGGGCAGCCATTGGCTCTCCTTTTTTTTTTTTCTCAGTCTTTGATACAGAGGGGGGCGCCCATTCCACCAGCACCGCTAGATGGTTTTGAGTAGCGGCTAAGCGTTTCTTGATTGACAGACCAGCTCCGGTCCGGACTGCTACCAAGAGACCGGAGGACGGGCGGCCCAGTCGACCTTTGCTGGCAGGTAAGACCATTACTGAGAAACCATCGATTCCTGGTTTGTCAAGGAGCCATGTTTCTTGAAGCGTTATGATATCGTATTCCGCAAGGTTGACTTCGACTGGTCTTGTTAGATGGCTAAATTCTCTAGTGTTCCAAGACATCATTGTAATAACGGAGCCATCTTGAGTCTTTGTGTATTGTGAGGCTGCTGAAGATGGTTGTTGGATCTTTTCTCCGTTTGGCAGACTCACTGATGTTAATTGCTATTTTTTCATCGAGGACTTAGGAGCTTTAGGCAACCACGCTAGTAGTTGTTTAATAGGAGCAAATGTTGACGAGGTGTTTGAGGATTGAAGAGGAGACCTCTCGCACTTCTTTTAGTTTGTCATTCGCATTTTTGATTGGTGTTTTAGGTAGTCCATGTAGAGCTGGGCTTGGGTTTCTTTCTTCTCTTACCCACCCCGAGGGGTTTTGATTTCCTTTTCTTTTTGAACATTTGACCTCTTCGCCGAGGTCCTGAAAGGTGGCCGTCCGATGTCTTGCTGGATTAGCTTGTTCGTGGGCGCTACAATTTGTTTCCGTTGGTGGTGGATTTTGAAAGGAACGCGAGTTCGACGAATGATTGGTTTACTTGTCTGACGAACGTGTCCATTCTGTGATGGTATAGCCACGTTTGAGGAGGTCGATGGAGTCTTCTCTTGAACCTCTCCTCACCGCGTGAACTTTGACATGAAGAAAGGCATTCGCCCTGTGTCCTTTGTGGTAGGGCTGCTGTTGTCAAGTGCCTAAAATCTTTGGTATGTTTAAGGATTTTTAGGACGGTGCCTCTATTCAATGTTACTGCTTCAGAGTTTTGTGCAATCTGTTCTATCTTGAAAATGGTAGACGGGGGCAAATTATGCTGAAGCCTGTGGAGTCGTGAGGAGAATTTTTGTCTGTTAGGACTTCTTTGCTTTTTCGGGATGTAGCGTCTTCTGAGACTGTCCGGGCTTCTTCGGCTTCTTTGCTTAGGGTTCTCATAGTCCTTTGATTCCGTTTCTTTTTGACAATTTTTTGGAGATGAAGGAAAGTTTCTTGTCGCTTTCGGACCTCTCAGATGTCTGGAGTTATTAGCTTGGGACTCTTCAATGTATGGACCACTCGTTCGTCTTCTTTTTTCAGGAGAGGTGAGGCGGACTTGTTACTTTTTGTGGGTGTTGTTTGCTTGCCAAAGTGCCAATTTTGTGGGTCGACAGCACTCGTCGGCGATATATGTATGGTTAGGTTCATGAGATTTTCATCACTCATTAAATCCTCTGCTGTGATTGGGGACTTTCTTGGATTGACCCGGTTGGGATTTTCTTCTTGAGGAAGGCTGGTTGATACCAGTCTCGAAGGTTCGCTTTCCTTGTGGTCTTTCACTTTAGGCCTAACCGAGGGGCCTGTTTGCTGAGTCTGTCGTTTTGTTTCCTTAGGGTCGGAATGCTCTGTCGCTTTATCAGCCTGTAGTGAAGTTTTTACTTTCTCGAACCGTTTAGGAGACGTCAGTACGCCATCCTGGCTCTTCTTGTGATTCCGGTTTTCGGACAACTTAATTGGTGCCTCTTTTGATTGAAGGGGGGTGGTAGTAGTCCCCCGTGTGCTGGTTCCATTCACGGGTAAGTTGGTTAGGACAGGGTGAACTGGGTAAGACAGGTTCTTTTTTTGTTTGTTCTGATATTCAGGAAAATTGACAGAAAGCGACTTTTTTTCTGCCACTGGTTGGTTGGATGCCAACTGTTGCTCAAATGGGTTGACGGTTTCTGTTTAGGACCCTTGATCTATAGAGTCCTTGATCTGAATGGTTCTCTGGCTTGTCTGCTTCGGTGTTGGGGCCAATCTGGTGGGAGCAAGCAGAATTTTGTTGAACAGTTCGGAGTCCAATTTTTCTTTTGCAGCGATATAACCTTCCAGATAGATCATTTTCGTGTGAGTCATTGCCAATAAAGTTGTTTGATCTTTTAGTGAGTCACTTATTGCCTCATATAGTTTGCCAAACGGGGCAAGGGCTATTGTAATCGCAGACATTAAGGTTGGTATGTCTAGTCGTTTAGGAGGTGAATCTTTCTGAGTTTCGGCTTGTTGCCGCTCTCCTGATTGACTTTTTCTTCTTGGTGTAACTGGAGGCAGAGTCAAGGGAGGAAACTTCTGCTGCACGCTTCTTTTTTCCCGTCTTGAGTCCTTAGAAATTGGTGATAGACTTACTTGTTGTGGTGAGAGCCTTAAAGGGGAGCTTGTCTGGTTTCCCTCTGCGTTTGCTTGAATTAAGGATGCAGAGATGTCTTCAGGTTGAGTTTGAAGTCGCCGAGCACTCTCGGCTTGAGACGTGTTAGGCGAGAGAGGTTGCGAAAGCAACAATTTTGTAGGAGTTGGTAATGGCAAAGGGTTCTGTATAGGGAGGTTAGGATTGGTTTGCGCCCGGTCCTTGCATTGAGCAGCATCCATGGAATTAGTAGATGGTAAATTTGCAGGTACTGGTGGAGTAATCGAGCGCAAAGGCATCTGATTTCCTGCACTTGCACACGGGAGACTAAAGGGGCATTTTACTTTGTTTTGTTCGTTGATTTCTGTTAAAGCTGGTAGACTTTGATTTAGGCTTGTTGGGTGCTCTATGGTGACTTCAAGAATCTCTGCGTCCGTGAGTTCTTTTAGGACGTCGTATTTTCTTTTCCCTTGGCTCACGAAGTATTCCTTCAGGGAGTTGCATATGACTGTTTTAGACAGTGCCTTCAGAGCAGATGTTTTTTTCTTTTTGTTCTGGACGTTGTGTTGGGTAATTTTTGTTTTTTTGTTATTTTTTGACGTTGCTGAGAGTGACACTTTTGGTCCAGATCTTGATTTATTTTTCTACTTTGGTGGAGGGGTCGCAGACAGCGAAATAGAAGACTCCATTATTTCCAGTTCTTCTATGGAATCGTCCATTTGAACACTGGATTCAGAGAGAGGAGCGCGCATCTTTCTCCCCTCTGACGTTGTCAGCGTGATTTCTTCCGGGAGCCACTTGGCTACGCCTTCACTTGGAGGCGGTGCCGCGTCTTCGGAGGCGTGGAATAAAGCCTTGGTCTGCCTTTGCTCTGATGAAGATCCGAGGAGAGGAGACCTCCTTTCCTGCTCCACTCTGGCCAGCACCACAGGCTCGGCGGTGTTGCTTGAGCCCGGGACTTTGACCGGGACCTCCATGGCCTCGAGCAGCGGTTCACGAGCACCCGCAGTCAGCAGCGATGGAGCGGTGAGTTTACTTGCAGGTCGGATCGGGAGCTGCAAATCTTTTCTTTGAACAAACCCGACGGGACAACTCAGACCAGCTGGCGAATCCCTCGCAGGTCGCCCTTCGGCAGGCTGCACTGGGGGCGAGCCGGGAGTTTGAACCGCCTCGATTGGCTCTGACTTTGGTAACATGTCCGATGCTGTTGTCGATACTCCGCTCTGTGTAGCCTCACTTACAGTCGGGGTATGCAAATTGGTGTACACGTTCAAGTCAACCAGAGCAGATGAAATCTGGAGAGGGGGGTTTGTGGACCCCACGCGGACAATCGATGAGGGCGCAGTAGCTATAGCTGGGGTACTTGCACCCTTTGGGTCTTTGGCGAGTGTCAAAATCAGTGGGGGGCATCCACGAGATCCTGGGGTCAATCGGGCCGAGTGGACCCTGCTTGGCTCTGGTCTGTTGTAGGATAGGCTGGCGCTCCGCAACCAGCGCCTGTCTTCTTCCGGATCCGAAGGGGTTTTAGTTTCCATGGCTTGGAGTTCTGCCCGTCCTGCCCACGGACTACCACAGACTGCAGCTACTCAACTCTGCTGCCAACTCCGCGGCCGCTCCGCGGTTAGTATGGGGTTTTATGGACCTCCCACACACTGGAAACAGCAACTGAAGAGAGACTCGGGTCTCTGTAGAGGTGGACAGGGTAGACTGCCACAAACTGCAGCTACTCAACTCTGCTGCCAACTCCGCTCATTCATTTATTTAATAACGCAGATCTGTCCTTAATGGATCCCAGGCGGTACATGACGGCCATGCTCCCCGGTGGTTAAAGACAATTTAACACCTGCCACTTTCGGCAAACATCGGCCGGTACTCAATTTCCCACTTTCTGATAGCCACTCCTATACAGTCTTTTTTTATGCCTTTCAAGCAGTCGATCCTAAAGCTAATGATCCTATCTTATTTATTTATTTATTGGACATTTGTTAGGCGCTTATACAATTAGCAAAAACTGTTTCAAAGCGCCCCCAGGGCAACAGGGTGGGAACCGGGGAAGGTAGACAATTAATTACAACAGAGATAAATAAATAATTTAAATGATATTACAGACAATGGGAATAAAAGGGAGGGTAGATGCACCTACTATGCCTTGTGAGTGTTCAGAACATGCAAGTGCAGGTGGGGTGGTAAGGGATAGGTGCTGTAGTGCTCATGGAAAAGTTCTATGGGTGAAATCCTTAAGAAGAGACGAAGAACGTAAGTGCAAACTCCCGTGGGAGCCTAAGCTTAAGTAAGTGCAGTAAAAATAGACAACGGCTTGGATGAAGAATGTGGGGGTACAGGTCCCCGAGGATACATAAGGGCCCTGCACATCAGTCAAGCTACTGTATGATTAGCAGGGAAGAGAGGAGGAGAAGGAAGAAGTAAAGAGAAAGGTCTTGAGACTTTTACTGAAGTTAAGGAGGTCCTGCTCAAGAGGGAGAGGGAGGCTATTCCACAGAAGGGAGCCCGCCGAGGAAAGTGATCGACCACCAGCTCTCTGTTTATCAAACCCCTTCAGATTAAGGGAGTTGGTGCCAGAGGAATGCAAGGGTCTAGAAGGGAAGCATTGCAGATAGAGTGCTCCCCGGCCCTGGATAGCCCTGTGGATGACACAGAGGGATTTGAATTTAATTATTGCTGAGACTGGGAGCCAGTGAAGGCTTTGTAGGGCAAGAGAGATGCGGGCTTGAGGCCAAGCTTAAGTCTTGCTGCCCTATTCTAGGCTAACTGGAGGGGTCGCAGGGTGGACGAAGGAAGATTGAGGAAGAGGCTATTGCAATAGTCTAGCCCGGAGAGGACCAGAGCACGAGTAATATTGAGTCTCTCTGGGAAAGGAGAAGGAAGAGCTGAAAGTGGGACTTTTTGGCGATGTCCTGAATATGAGGTATGAAGGAAAGGGAGGAGTTGAAGATGACTCGAAGGTTCCTGGATCCAGAGGAGGTGGCAGGGGGAGCCCATGGAGGAAGGCCAGAGAGAAGGAAAAAAGTAGGGTGCTGGGGACCCAATAGTGATAATCTCGGTTTTGCTGGCAGAGAGGCAGAGGTCATTAGCAGTGCACTAGGTTTGGATGGCAGTGAGACAGTCAGGGATGAAGGAGGGTGCAAGGGCGTCAGTGGGAAGTTTGAAGAAGAGTTGTGTGTCATCAGCATAGCACTGGAAGTTGTGGGAGATGGAGGAAATGAGGCATGCCAGCAGAGAAAGGCATATGTTAAAGAGCCTGGGTGAAAGAATGGAGCCATGGGGGATGTCACAGGTAGAGAAGGAGGTAGGGGAGGAGAAAGATCCCAGAATGTTTTTTAAGGAACAGTCAGTTAGGAAGGAGGGAAGCCAGTCCAGTTCCTGCTCTGAGATACCAAGGGTATCATGGAGCCTTTTTATGAGGCTGGAATGGTTCACTGTGTCAAATGCAGAAGAGAGACCAAGGAGGATGGGGACAGCAGGGGAGTTAGAATCCAGGGATACAAGCAGTTTTTCATGAGTGTTCAGGAGAGCGGTTTCCGTGCTGCTGGATGCTCGGAATCCAGACTGGTGGTCGTGTAGACCTCCAACAAGTTTGGTGTGAGAGTTGAGTTGGGCGGACCAACTTCTCAAGCAGTTTCCCCAGGAAGGGGGTGATAGAAATGAGGCGGTAGTTGATTGGGCAGGAGGGGTCTGCAGAGGGTTTATTAAGGAGGGGGCACACCAGCGAGTTCTTGAGCGAGGATGGAAAAGAACAGGTAGTAAAGGAATGGTTGCAGAGGTCAGGAGGGGCAAGAGAGAAGATGTTGGGCCTCATTACGAGTCACCCGGTATGGAAATAGTGGTGGCGGTAAACCCGCCGCCACCGTTATTTCCATACCGGGTGATTCGGAGTCCTACAGGCAGAGGTGTCATTCCCGCCAGGTCTGACCTGGCAGGTTTAACACCGCCCACCTGCAGGCGGACGTGGAAACACCGGCATCATCACAAGATGGTGCCGGTGTTTCCATGGTCCCCATTCCCATTGGGAATGAGGATTTACCGAATTCTACCTCCGGAATTCCCGGGTCACTGGGGTTGTAATGCCCCGGTAATTCCGGGAATCACGGAGGCGGAATGGTAATTCGAGTCCGGCGGTAACCGAGCCGGAAAAACCGGCAGGTTACCGCTGAACTCGTAATGAGGCCAGTTGTCCTTGATGGTTCTGGAAGAGCATGCAGCAACCTGTTTGGAGGAGACCTTAATGGAGCTGACAACTGGTGACTTCTTCATGGGAGAGAGGAGCGAAGAAGGAGAAAGAGAAGGGTGAATGGTAGGAGGCAGCAGAGGGGGGAAGGTTGGGTTGGAGGAGTGCATGGCAAAGCTGTTCTGTATGTCCTGTTTTTTTTTAAAATGAAATGAGAGGCGAGTGCATTGCAAAGGTCCTGGGAGGGAGTAGGGTCAGAGGATACTACAGACAGGTTGGCAAGTTCCCTGCCGTTTTTGAAGATTTCATCCGTGTTGTTAGATGCATTGGACACTTGTGCCCAAATGTGGGCTCTCTTTTTGGCATGGATGGAGAGTCTGTAGTGTCTCTGGATCAGTCAGCAGGTCAGTTTGTCAGAGGGTGAACTTGAGGTGTGCCACTTCCTTTCGGCAGCTCTGCACTTAGGTTTTTGCTAGCAAGTTCAGAGTCGTACCAGATGTTACGCTTGGAGGCAGGTTTCAGGTGGATCCTCATGACTTGGGCAAGGATGTCAAGGGTGTTGGTAGTGGACAGATATAGGTTGCCGCGGGCAGAATCAGTGGAAGAGTCTGGGTTGGGTGGGCAAGGGAGAATGAATGTGGAAGAGAAGGCAGCTGCTGACACTCGTTTCATCGGACAGATGTTTGTGAACGAGGTTGGCAGATGTATATGAGGAGTTGATACAGGGCCATAGAGACCCAGATGAAAGGTGAGGACAGAGTGGTCAGACCAATAGAGGGGGGTCACCAGGGGAGAAGAGAGAGGGAGGTTGGAGTGGATGATGGCATCTTGCATGTGTCAACATGTGCATTGGTTTACTCTAGAGCCTTTAAAGCTTAAACATACTTGCCTGTGATTAAAATCTGCATAGAGTAAATCCTGACTGGAGCTAATCACTTAGTGCAGAAGGAGACCTTGAACAAATCTAAAAACGCTATTATTAAATCTAAGAGAAGCTGTCTAAATGACCTTGGTTGCCAGGGCCACTAAGAAGCCTGAAGAACTCTTTCACATTATTCGGACCTACATCATGTCTGGGTGACGCTATTCCTGCCGTCACAAGTAAAAGTCATCCCGATGTTTCGGCACATTGAGTCCCTACATTTGCAAATGCATCCATTGCTTCAGAGCTCATTCCTCAAGCTATGAAACAGGCGGCTCTCACTCTGTTGCTAAAAGCAATTCAAGGCCTATCGCCAACCTTCCATGGTTGCGTAAGAAATTGGAAAAAGTGGTCACCGACCAATTCCACACTTATCTGGTACAGTATGGACTTTGTGCCATTTCACATCCACATTCTGCCCCAAACATGGACGAAGTCTGCATTGTTGACTAAATGGTCTGAAATTCCGATTCAAGCTGACAATATATATTTTTTAACTCTTAACGTTTTCAATCTCTCTGCTGCCTTCGATACCATGCACCACAACCTTCTTGTGAACCGATTTCTCTAATTGCTTGGATGCAAAAATATTTGCTGGATTCGTTTTGGAGAATCTGGAGTGTTCTCCCTTCCAAGGTCCCTCTTTTGAGTTCCCTGTCAGCCTCTGTCATAGCCCTTGTAGCCCATGAATTCAAATGTTCTCCTGGTCTCCTGTCTTGTTCTCAACAGACTGTTTATTCTCACCCAGGGCCAATTAAGTTTTCTTGACCTGATCTCGTCTGTAATAAATCTTCCAATGAATGGATGAATGAATCCATAAATCAGCCAGTCAGCCAATTAATCAACCAAGGTAGCATGCAGAATGCCATAATGATACTACCTGGCCATGAGATGGCAACAGCTGGAAAATGGCGTGATTATGTAGAACAAAGCAGTGCCTGACAAATGCCTAATACTCATATAAAATCCAAAACTGCTAGCTTGTTTTGAACAGGACAGGAACAGATATAAATGAAGTGGTTAAATGCACACTTGGTTAAGACATTTCTACTTCACTAGTAGTGCATTTGAAGCTAATATTAGGCCATCACCTCCCAGAAGACATCTTAGAAATAACACTGGCAGGTCAAACATGTATGTTACTGCTTGATAGAGCTAGCTCCAAGAGATCACAGAAGGATTGGCCATAGTGATTATCATGGCTATAGGCAGTCACTGGGTGGGTAAATAACCAAACAACAAACACGAGCTGTGTGTACCTCCTCACATCTGTCTCCTAGCTGTACTACTGTGTAACAGTTTTGGGTTTTAACCTAAACAAAACAAGCATTGACAATGGCAATAATTTTGGCATTTACTGCTGTTCCTTGCATTTTGCATTTATAGGCACCAAGGTGCAAGGGGGAGAGTGGAACGTTTCAAAGGGGGATGCGATAAGGGGTGAAGGTGTGCAATGGAATGAGAAGGGGACTAGAGCAGGGGGGGAAGCCATTGTCAGAGGGTGCCATTGATTATGAACAAGAGAAAATATGAGAATGAGAGGAGAGGGTAAGAAATAAAGAGAGTGTGAGAGGAAGGATGAGAGGGGATAGCGAGAGGGAGTAAGATGGGTGGGTGGGTGTGCCAGGGAATAGAGGCGGTAGGATGGGGTGGGATGGGTGAGTCAGTCCCGCAAGCAGCTACCCTGAGGAGAGGGCAGGAGCCCCTCCTCCCCCGCAGTAGCTTCTACCCAGGCGCAGGATTACACCACATGCATCGCACTTCGCCATCCACGGCACCCTGCCGCAGAGAAAGCCATCGATGAGCCATCCCCGTGGTAAGGCTCAAGTACCCCAACTGCACCCTGCCTCCACTAAGAAAATTGAAATTTTAGGTGCCAGCAAGCAGGCCGCGACGTTCCCGTACTGCCTGGCCCACCTTGCCTGACCTTACGATGTCGGGCGCAGCGCGGCATCAACCCGACGCTGCTGCCTCATGCTAGGCTACTAGCAGCTATCTCATGTGGCCATATCCGCCGGCAGGCGGAAGCACCAGCGGCCACACGAAGGCCCATACTAAGGCCCCTGTTTGCTTCCTGTTCGTGCCGCGGAGCGTAAGGGAGTGCCCTATCCTGACCGCCGTACATATGAACGATGTATCTTGCACCAGCATAATGGACATCTGCGAAGACTAACTGAGCTGCCGCCCAACCAATCATATCTTTTAATTTTCTTACACCCGCTGAGTACCAGCAACAAGTACTGCTACGGCATGTATCTTATGCCCCACGTAAGTTACTATGTAATTCCATTTGTAAACTAGACACGCCCAAACCGTATACTACTGCTGCATACTCCGTACCACACAGCTATTACAGGAACTGTAAAGATTGTACCTATTCCCAAGTCAATGACCTCTAGCCACACATTATTATGCCTTGTTCGCACAGTAGACTGTCATAACTTCCTATTATTATAATTGCCTATGACTAAGTGACTCGCCATATATCTAACAGCTAAATCCGAATTTGCCCACGGCAAGGTATGTGCGCTACGGCACCTTGCGTATTCACACCCACCATGCTCTAGGCTTACCAAGCAAAATTCGATTCTGCCTATTGTGACTTACTATGTTTTTATACCTCCTGCTTACTCTTGCACACCGTGTTTTAGGCCCCCCAGCTAAAGTTTAATTCTGCCTAGTGTGACTTACTATGTTTTTATAACACCTGCTTACTTTTGCACACTGGGTTTCAGGCCCCCCAGCTAAAATTGAATTTGCCCATTGTGACTCACTATGTTTTTATAACACCTGCTTACTTTTGCACACCGTGTTTTAGGCCCCCTAGCCTAAATCCAATTTGCCTAGAGTGACTTACTGGATCACATGACACTCTGTCTGCCTGGCATATTGTGCGTAAGCCCACCAAACAAATTATATTACAGCCAGATCCACGGCTATTATGTTAGGCCAAAGCTTCTCTCTCCCCATCCGGATACTAGTTGCCTTACAACTCCTTGCCAATAGCACCATAGTCCATTTTAACAATACCATACCAGAAGAGATTAGGCCCCACCCATCTAACTTGCTAATTATGGCTCCCTACTCTAGTAGCATTGCCCTCCCCATTCACCCCTCGTGCAAGTCTTCAGGAGACTACACTACGGTCCCATGTACTACGACCAATAAAAATCTCAAACTACGCGCCAGACTTCCCAAACTATACGAGCCTCTGACTAGATCTTTACCTCCCACCAACATGAAAACAAACTGCTGGTGCATTACGACGTCCAATACTGCTAAATGGCTTACTCCCCCCCCATGCCACCGTTATTCAGACTACTACACCCCGCTCCATGGTTATGGCTCATACTAGCCTGTCTCTATGCTCTACTACTACCGAAAGAGACATTCAGCACCTTAAAGGAGCCCTCCTTAATGCAAGGTCTCTGGTGGCTCATGCCATGGACATAGCCAACCTAATCACAAAAGACAGCCTGGACTTCCTAGCCATAACGGAATCCTGGTTACATGATGCTGCAGGACCCGCACTTATGCTTGCCATCCCGGAAGGATATACCATCTCCAGACAAGACAGAGTTGGAGCCCGAGGCGGCAGAATAGCTATCATTTACAGAGAGCGCTTATCCATAAGAATAGTATCTCCTGCGAATTCCTCTCTATCAAACCCCCGTTAAACAACTCCCAATCACTCACCATGCATATCATATACAGACCTCCTGGGCCAATTGGAACATTTGAGAAGGACCTGCATAACTTACTTGCCAGTAATCTCAAACCTAGTTCACAAGTATTGCTGCTTGGTGACTTTAATATAGGCTTTAACGATCCTTTGGATAAACAGGGCCTACAAATTGCTAACTCCCTCAATGCTTTAGGAATAACGCAAAAAGTAAATGAACCCACCCATATCAAGGGTAGAATGCTCGACTGGGTAGCTGACTATAATTGTACAGCTACCATCACCTCCACGTCCACCCTATCATGGACTGACCACCCCCTTGTGTCCATGACTCTGTGCACCTCCAGACCAATCATTATAGCTCCTCATGTAGCACCACCTTGTCTAACTAGAATGAAAAAGAATATTACAGTGGACAGTGTGATCCCTAATATTCTACCTACCTTAAACTCTCTTCCGGATAATCTCGAACCTAGCACCTTGGTGCAGGAATATAACAAGATTATGCTCTCCACACTGCACAAAGTTGCCCCTCTTAAACTGAGACCTAGCAAAGCCAAAGCACACCTTAACAAGTGGTTCACTCCACAACTAAAGGATTTGCGACTACTAAAAAGAAAATGTGAAACCGCCTGGTGTCTTTGCCCCTCCAGTGAAAATAAAAAGAAGCTAACTTCCACGCCATTACACTACAAAAATGAAATTTGTCTGGTAAAAAAAAAAACTCATACAATGAACGCATCGCCAATTCCAACTCTAGTATGAAAGAACTATTCACAATATTAAGAGAACTAGAGTCCCCATTTCCACACCAGACATCTGTATCAAAAACAAGGCTTGGTGCTCAGAGATCCAACAAGCCCTAACTGATAAAATAAAAACCATACAACTCAAAATAATACATAAGAAAGACGTTCTGAACCTACCACAACTAACTCTCTCCCACTGAATAAAAAAACCATTGATCAAAATAACAGATTCCGTTTTACTAATACCTCCATCCTAGGAGTTGAAAAAACTATCCTCTCACTCAAACCTTCCAATTGCAAAGGAGATGTCTGCCCAGCACACATCATAAATGATGCCGCTAGAGACCTCTCTCCATTCATATCCAAGTTGATCAACGCATCATTTGCCTCTGGCACCGTCCCAGTTAACCTCAAACAATCCTGGGTTCTCCCACTTTTGAAGAAGCAAGCTTTAGACCCACTCATCGCCTCAAATTACCACCCCTTTACAACGGTACCATTTTTACTTAAAATTCTGGACAAAGTTGCTTACTCGCAAATCCAAACATACCTTGAGCTACACAAACTACCAGGGGCCAGACAATCAGGATTCCGCCCGTTACATGGGACGGAAACTGCATTGATAGACCTGAAAACTCAAATCGATGAGCTGAGAGACAAAGGGAAGACAGCACTACTGCTGTTACTTGATCGCTCAGATGCATTCGACCTGGTGGATCACAAGGTCCTTTGCAGGCATTTTGATTCAGCAGCCCATTTCTCTACAGATGCCGTCAGGTGGATAGAATCATTCCTGAGTGACAGAACCTTCAGAGTATTCTCCCCTACAGCAGCGGCCGATCCTTCCCTATTGTATGCGGGGTCCCTCAGGGCTCATGCGTGTCTCCAACTCTGTACAATATATTCACCAAGCCATTGTATGCGGGGTCCCTCAGGGCTCATGCGTGTCTCCAACTCTGTACAATATATTCACCAAGCCATTGTTCGATGATTTGGACCTTCTGGGTGTCACCTATACGAATTACGCAGATGACACACAGATTCTCCTCCCACTTTCCGGGGATCATGGCAATGACTTGGTGCTGGTGAATAGGATCTACCTCATCATTCAGGCATGAATGGCCACACACGGCTTATGCCTGAATGATGACAAGACGGAGCTGATAATTCTTGGCACCCCTTCCAACATTTCTAAACTAGGTCATGAATACGCGTCTTTCATTATTGATGGCAACAATACTATAGTCTCAAAGGAGGAAAATACCCTAGGTTTCTACCTGGACGCCACTATGTCTTTCAATAAACAACTTAAATCCCTGGCTTCTACTACAGCCTATACATGCAAGCTTATCAGAGCTGGTAAGCCCTTCCTTTCCAACGACAGTTGCATTATACTGGCCTGAGCACTAATCCTCTCTAGATTAGACTACTGTAATGCTCTCTACAGCAGTGCCAACAAAGCTAGTATCCAAAGATTACAAATATTACAAAACAATGCTCTTAGAGCCACGTTAGGCATTAACAAAAGAGTGCACATGACTGCAATCAAACGCCAATATAAATGGCTATCCACTCATAACAAAATACAATTAAAAATCGCCTCCCTGACACACAAAGCATTACACAATGCTGCCACTAGATACCTAATTGATAAAATATCAAGAATAACCTCCAGTAGACCTACCAGAGTTATCAATACAAACTGTCTGGTGGTACCAAGATTCAAATCTTCAAGATCGGCGGCAATAGCTTCCCTGTGAAGGCCGCTAAAATCTGGAACTCATTGCCACATGAGCTGAGAGCTGACCAACCATACCTACTTTTCTGAAAGAACCTTATCACCCACCTTAATCTGACTGAAGACTAGACTCAACTGAAACCACCATACACGAGCTCACCTCACCTCCCCATTATTGTAAACTATTGCATACTACTGTACACTTTTATGTAAATCATTTTTTTAAATCTACTGCTTGTATATGTTGAGCCCTAAATATTTGTACCTATGCGCCACTTTATACTGTCTGCCAATATGTAACCTTGTAAGCCTTGCATAACCTTGCTGTGCCCTGCTACCTCTGGGTCTGGTGCGCATAAGAAATTCAATAAACAAACAAACAAACAATGAAGGGTGTTGGGTGTTGGGTGGGTGGTGGGGATGGGTGGTGGCAGATAGAGTCAGGTTGGGTGGCTGGGTTAGAAAGAGTGGAGGTAGGGTGGGTGGGAATAGAAAGTGGTGGTAGGGTAGGTGGGATAGAAAGAGCGAGGGAAGGGTGGGTGGGAGTAGAGAGTTATGGTGGGGTGGCTGGGGTAGAGAGAGTGGGGGTAGTGTGGCTCGGAGCAGAGAGTGTGGATAGGGTGGGTGGTGGTAAAGAGAGTGGGAATAGGGTGGGTGGGTGGGGGTAGGGAGATTGTAGATAGAGTGGGTGGGAGTAGAGCGAGTGGGGTTCGGGTGTGGTTTGGTAGTCAGGAGAGTGGGCGTAGGATGGGGTAGAGTGACTTGAGTTGGGGGTAGAGGGATGGCAGTAGGTTGGGGGGGTGTGGGTAAAGAGAGCGGGGGTAAGTGGAGAGATTGGGGTAGGGTGGGTGGGGGTAGATAGAGTGAGGCAGGGTAGGTAGTTGGCGGTAGAGAGAGTGGGGGTACTGTGGGCGGTAGTAGAGAGGGTAGGGGTAGGGTGGGTGGAGTAGAGAGTGGGGTAGAGAGAGGGGGTGGGGTATGGGGTAGAGAGGATAGGGTACTTGGGTGGTGGTAGAGAGGGTAGGGGTAGGGTAGGTGGGGTAGAGAGAGTTGGTAGGATGGATGGATGAGATACAGAGAGATGGTTGGGTGGGTGGAGTAGAGAGAGTTGGGTACGGTGGGTCGGACGGGATAGAGAGGATGGGGTACAGAAGGTGGTGGTAGAGAGGGTTGGGATAGGGTAGGTGGGGTAGAGAGAGTTGGTAGGCTGGGTGGATGGGGTAGAGAGAGTTGGTTGGGTGGGTGGGTTAGAGAGAGTTGGGTAGGGAGGATATTGGTTAGAGAGAGCGGAAGAGGGTGGGAGTTTATGGAGGCAGTGCGATTTGGGTAGGGACAGTGGACAGAGGTAGAGGAAGTTGGGTATGGGTGGTGGGTGGGGGTAGATAAAATGGGTAAGTTTGGTGTGTGGGGGTAGAGAGAGTAGGGGTAGAGTGGGTGTGGGGGGTAGGGTGGGTGAGGGTACAGATACTCCTGTTGGGTGGGTGGGAGTAGAAAGAGTGGGGATTGGGTTGGTGGAAGTAGATAGATTGAGGGTAGGGTGGCTGGGGTATAGAGAGTGGGGGTAGGGAGGATGGGGTACAGAAAGGGGGCATAGGGTGGGTGGGGTAGGGAGAGTGGGGTAGGGTAGGTATTTCAGGTAGAGAGAGTGGGGGTAGGGTGGGTGGGGTAAAGATGATGGGGCTACTGAGGATGATGTTAGAGAAGGTGGGGGTAGGGTGGGTGGATGATGACAGATTGGAGTTAGGTGGGTGGGTGGTTCACGGTAGATAGTGGGTCAAGGGTGAGGGGCGAAGGGTAGGTGGGTCTTTAAGGGTAGAGAGAGTGGGGGTTGGTAGAGGGAATGGGGATAGGATGAGTTGCTGGGATAGAGAAACGGTTGTGGAAAGTGGGGTAGACAGTTGGTAGGCTGGGTGGTTGGGGTAGAGAATGTTGGTTGGGTGGGGTAGAGAGAGTTGGGTAGTGTGGGTAGGTGGTGGTAGAGAGAGTGTGGGTAGGGTGGCTAGACAGGTAGAGTCAGTGGGCTATGGTGGGTTTTGACAGTAGAGAGAGTGGGGTTAGGGTGGATGGGTAGAGAGAGTAGGGATCGGGTCGGTGGGGGTAGAGAGTGTGGGGGTAGGGTGGGTGGATCAGCATAGTGTGGGTGAGGGTAGCGAGTGAGGGTAGGGTGAGTGGGGTTAGAGTGAGTGGAGGTAGGTTGGGTGGGTGTGGGTAGATGGAGTGGGGTAAGTAGAGAGATTGGGAGTAGGGTGGGTGGGGGTAGAGAGAGTGGGGGGAGGGTAGCTAGTTGGGGTAGAGAGAGGGGGCAGGGTGGGTGGGGTAGAGATGATGGGGCTACTGACGGTGGTGGTAGAGAAGGTGGGGGTAAAGTGGGTGGGGTTCAAGAGAGTGAGGGCAGGGCATAGATAGTGGGGGTAGGGTGAGTGGGGGTAGGGTAGGTAGGACTTTAAGGGTAGAGATAGTGGGGGTTGGTAGAGAGAATGGGGATAGGATGAGTTGCTGGGATAGAGAAATGGTTGTAGAAAGTGGGGGTAGACAGCGTTGGTAGGCTGGGTAAATGGGGTAGAGAAAGTTGTTTGGGTGGGTGGTGAAGAGAGAGTTGGGTGGGTGGCTGTAGATAGAGTTGGATAAGATGGGTATTGGGTAGAGAGAGTGGGGGTAGGGTGGTGAGGGCAGAGAGGGTGTTGATACAGTGGGTTGGTAGGGTAGAGAGATTGTGGATAGTGTGGGTTGAGGTAGAGAGAGTAAGGGTGGGTGGTGGTAGAAAGAGTGGGGGGAGAGTGGGTAGGCAGGGGTAGAGCCAGTGGGGGTAGGGTGGGTTTTGGAGGTAGAGTCAGTGGGGGTAGGGTGAGTGGGGTTAGAGTCAGTGGGGGTAGGTTGGGTGGGTGTGGGTAGAGGGAGTGGGGCTAGGTAGAGAGATTGGGGATCAGGTGGGTCGGGGTAGAGAGAGTGGGGATAGGGTAGGTAGTTGGGGATAGAGAGTGGGGGTAGGTTGGGTGGGGGTAGAGAGAATGGGGGTACTGAGGGTGGTGGTAGAGAGGGTGTAGGTTGGGTGGGTGAGGGTAGAGAGAATGGGGTAGGGTGGGTGGATGGGGGTACAGAGGGTGGGGTGGGGTTTGTAATGTTATCAGAATTTATTAAGCGCAACAGTTACCCAAGGGCATCTTGGCGCTAGAGACCAAAAGTAACCGGCAAGGAGAGGGTCAAATCTGATTTTAAAAAGAAGAGTTTTTAGGAAGCGGCGAAAGGAAAAATGATTATCCATCCTGCGTAGAGAAAAAGGGAGGGAGTTCCGAGCCTTTGCTGCAGCAACGGAAAACACACCATACCTAGCCAGGAGTATTTTATCCGGGGGTCCCGAATTGTTAGCGAGGATTGATAGCGAAGTGCTCTGAGGGGAATGGAGGCAGGGAATTCTTCGTGGAGATATTCAGTTCCCAGTTTGTGAAAAACTCTGTGTATAATACATATTGATTTAAACACCACACGCTTTTCGACAGGAAGGCAACGCAGCTGACGTAGAAAGGGAGGCGTATGAGAACCAAAAGTAGGATGAAGCACAGCTCTAGCTGCCATATTGTGCAATAGCAGGCTGAGCCCGATAGAGGGCATTACAGTAGTCGACACCACTCATATCTAGAGCATTGACAACAGGAGAGTGAAATTGAGAGGGAATGTAAGGCAAGAACGTGCGAAGGGTTCTTAATTTAAGGAGGCAAGATTGACGAACAGCTGCCATCTGATCAGATATTGACAAAGATGCCTAGAATTTAACGCCCAGATCTTTCACCACAGTAGTTGGCACCGGTCCGAAGCTAGCAGGCCAAAAGTCTGGGGTTCCAAAACAGGGAGGGGGAAGCAGATCCAACAACCAACACCTCTGTCTTCTCACTATTCAGTTTCAGACAGTTCTTAGTCATCCATCCGCCCATGGCCACCAGGCATTCCCTAAGCCGGACAGCCACCTCAGGGCGTGACAGATCAAGGCATAAAATAATCTGTGTGTCATCGGCATAGGAATAGCAGAGGAAGCCGTTGCAATGGAGGAGGAGGCCCAGAAGTGGCTGGATGTAGATATTGAACAGGAGAGGTGGGACTCTGCAAGACAGAGGTACTGGTTTGGAGGAGAAGAGGGAGAGAAAGATAGACTGAGTGCAACCAGAAAGAAAAGAAGAGAACCAAGTAAGCACCTGGCAAGAAAGGCCTGCAGATGATAGTCGGGCAAACAGGGTGGGGTGGTCCACGGTGTCTAATGCTACTGAAAGATCTAATAAAATCAGCGGCTCCACGCCACCCTGGTCAGCCAAACAGGCCAGATCCTCCACCGCCCATACAAGGACAGATTCGTTACCCCGACCGGGGCAAAAGCCAGATTGGAAAGAATCAGAAAAAAGAAGATTCAAGAGTGGAACTCAGTAAAGGAGACACCAAGGATTCAAGCAGTTTTATAGAGAACGAGAGAAGCGAAATGGAACGGAAATTGGACCGAACTGCAGTATCCAAAGAGGTTTTTTTGTTCTTTTTAACAGAGGGGTCACCTGCGCGTTATTGGGATGAAGCCTGAGGAAAAAGAGTCATTCATAGCTGTTGTGATCCAGGAAATAATATCAACCAAAATATTTTTGATAATAGAAAGAGGAGTAGGATCCAAAGGGAGGCAGATTTTTTATTAATAGTTGACAGAACATCTGGTAGGAAAAGGACGGAAAAGTGGACCAGTCCGAGTTCAGAATGGTCTTCAAAGAGGGTGCAGTGGACGTATAGAGATGAGAGCAGGACCCAATGATCTTGCTCTGAATGGTGGCGATCTTACCATCGAAAATAATTGATAAAGAGTCACAAAGATCCTGTGACGGAATACTATTTGAATGAGACTGAGCAGATGAGGACAATGACTGGACTAGGTTAAATAACGCCTTATGTTGAGCTTCTACCTTCATGGAAAAGTAGAGTTGTTTAGCAGAAAGGACGGCCTTCTGGTAAACAGCTTTGGCTTGGCGAAGGCAAACTTTGTCAGCTGGCCTATAACTAATTCTCCATTTCCTTTCTGATCGCCTGCGAGATATATTAAGAGACTTAAGGTCATCAGTATACCAAGGGTCAGGTGGGCGAGTTTCTAGTATGAAGTGCCTAATGGGAGCAATAGAGTCAGCCCATTGGAGGGTAGAGAGCCGGGGTATGTTGGTGGGAGTAGAAAGGGTGGGTAGGTGGGGGTAGAGAGCAGGTGTAGGGTGGGTTAGAGAGCAGGGTTAGGGTAGGTGTAGAGAGAGGGTGTAGAGTGGGTAGGGGTAGAGAGAGAGAGGAGTAGGTTGGATGAGGATACAGAGAGTGAGGTAGGGTGAGTAGGGGGCCGCCGATGGGCCAGTGAGAGTAGGGGTAGAGTGGGTGGGTGTTGGTAGAGAGAGTGGGGTGGGGTGGAGGGCAGGAGGGGGTTGGAGATTTTGGGGTTAGAGAGAGCAGGGGTAGGGTGTGTGCCTGTAGAGAGCGCGGCATAGGTAGGATGGTTGGGGTAGAGAAAGTGGGGGTAGAGTGGCTTTGGGATGGGGTAGAGAGGGTGAGAGTAGGGTGGGTGAGGGTAGAGGGAGTTGGGTAAGGTGGGTAGGTGTGGGCAGAGAGAGTGGGTGGGGGTATTTTTGGTGAGGGTAGAGAGAGTGAGGGTTTGGTGGGTGAGGGTAGAAATTGTCAGGGTAGGGTCGGTGAAGGTAGAGAGTGGGGGTAGGTGGCTGGGGTAGAGAGAGTGGGGTAGGGTGGATGGGGTACAGAGAGTGGGGATAGTGTGTATGGGGGTAGGGAGTGTGGGTATAGTGTGGGTGGGTCAGCATAGAGAGATTGAGGATAGGGTGGGTGGGGGTAGCGAGTGAGGGTAGGGTCAGTGGGGGTAGAGTGAGTGAGGGTAGTGTGGGTGGGAAGGGTAGAGAGAGTGGGGGTTTGTAGAAAGAGTTGGAATAGGGTGGGTCGCTGGGATAGAGAGAGGGGGTAGGGTGGGTGTGTGTAGATAATGGGGGTAGGGTGTGTGGGTGTGGTAGAGGGAGTGGGCATAGGGTGGGTAGAAGGAGAGGGAAGGGTTTGGGGTTGGGTGAGTGGGGGTATCGTAGATGGGTGGGGTAGAGAGACAGAGTAGGGTAGGTGGGTGGGAATAGATAGTAGGTGGTAGTGAGGGTGGGGTTAGGGTGGGGTGTTGATAGTGAAAGCAGGGGTAGGGTGGGTAGGTGGGGGTAGAGAGCAGAGGTAGGCTGGTGTGGCTAGACAGGGTGGGGGTAGGGTGGGTGGGAGAGAGAAAGCAGGAGCATGGTGGGTAGGTGGGGGTGGAGAGCAGAGGTAGGGTGGGTGTAGAGAGCAGGTGCAGGGTGGGTGGGGGTAGAGAGAGGAGTAAGTTGAATGGGGATAAAGAGAGTGGGTTGGGTGGGTAGGGGGCTAGTGAGAGCAGGGGTCGAGTGGGTGGGTTTTGGTAGAGAGAGTGGGGGCAGGGCGGGAGGGGGTTCGAGAGAGTGGGGGCAGGGCGGGAAGGGGTTCGAGATAGTAGTTGTAGTTAGAGAGCGGGGGTAGGGTGGGTGCCTGTAGAGAGAGTGGGGTAGGTTGGATAGGTGGGGGTAGAGAGAGTGGGAGTAGAGAGGAGAGAGAGTGGGGGTAGAGTGGGTGGAGATAGAGGGAGTGGGGGTAGGGTGAGTGGATGCGGGTAGAGCGAGCAGAGGTCTGGTGGGGGTAGAGCAAGTGGGGTAGCATGGCTGGGTGGTACATAGAGAGTGTGGGGGTAGTGTGGTTGGGTAGGGGTAGAGTGAGTAGGGGTAGGGTGGGTGAGTTGTGGTATGGTGGGTGAGTGGCGGTAGAGATGATGGGGCAAAGATGGCAGGGTTTTGTGGGAGAGAGGGTGGGGTATAGTGAGTGGGGGTAGAGAGGGTGTGGTGGTTGGGTTGAGGTAGAGAGTGTCAGGGTACTGCGAGCGGGGGTAGAGAGAGTGGTGGTAGAGTGGGTGGGGGTAGGGTAGGTAGTTGGGGTAGAGAGGGTGGGGGTAAGGTGGGTGTTTGTGGCATAGAGAGTGGGCATATGGTGGGTGTTTGGTGGCAAAGAGAGTATGGGTAAGGTGAGTGGCAGTATGGTGGGTGGGGGTAGAGAACTTTGGGATAGGTTGGGTTGGTGGGGTAGAGAGAGTGGGTGTAGGATAGGCGTGTGGGGGTAGAGAGAGTGGGGGTGCTGAGGGTAGAGAGGCTGTGGGAAAAAAGTGGGTTTAGGCGGGTGGTGATAGGTTAATGGAGGGGCGTCGATAGGGTGGGGTTGGTGGGGTAGGGTAGATCCCCATCACTCGCTACCCCCACCCACTCAACCCCCACTCTCTCTACCCCCACCCTACCTCCACTATCTCTACCTTCACAACACCCACCCGACCCCCACCCTCTCTAAAGACAGCCAGTTAGGGTGTGTGGTTGGTGTAGAGAGAGCAGGGGTAGGGTGGGTGAAGTAGAGAGGGCCGTGGTATGGTGGGCGGGTCTTTGGGGCAGAGAGAGCAGGGGTAGGGTGGGTTGGGCAGAGAGTGGGGGTTGGTAGGGTGGGTGTGGTAGAGAGAGAGGAGTGGGGTGTGGGGCTAAAGAAAGCAGGTTTAAGGTGGTGGTGGTAGAGAGGGTGGGTGAGGGGTGGCCTTGGAGGGGGTATGGGTAGTGGTTATATGGTGAGTAGGGGTAGAGAGAGTGGGGATAGGATAGATAGTTGGAGTAGAGAGAGTGGGGGTAGGGTGGCTGTGTGTAGATTGGGAGTTTGGTGGGTGGTGTAGAGAGTGTAGGGGTAGGATGGGTGAGGGTAGAAGAGTGCAGGTAGGGTGGTTGAGGTGGGTATAGAGAGGGGGGTGGGGGATGGGTGTAGAGAGAGTTGGGGTAGGGAGGGTTGGTGGGGGTATTGAGGGTGGGGGTGAGAGGGTGGTAGTAGGGTGGGTGTGGATAGGATGGCTGGAGTACAGAGTGGGTTTTGGTGGGTAGTTGGGGTGGAGAGAGCAGGGGTTGGGGTGGAGGTGGGCATGTGGTAGAGCGCATGAGCGTAGAGTGAGTGGGTGGAGGTAGAGTGGGTGGGGATAGAAGAGTGGAGGTAGGGCGGCTGAGGTGGGTAGAGAGAGTGGGGGTGGGGATGGGTGTAGAGAGAGTTGGGGTAGGGTGGGTTGGTGGGAGTATTGAGGTTGGGGGTGAGAGGGTGGTAGTAGGGTGGGTGTGGATACGGTGGCTGGGGCAGAGAGCGGGTTTGGTTGGATAGTTGGGGGTGGAGAGAGCAGGGGTTGGGTGAAGGTGGGCAGGTGGTGTTAGAGAGCATGGGAGTAGAGTGGGTCGTGGCGTAGGGTGGGTAAGGGTAGAGAGAGTGGGGTTAGAATGGTTGGCTGTGTGTAGAGAGACTGAGGGTAGGGTGGGGGTATTGAGAGTGGAGGTAGGGTGGGTGGTGCTGAATAGAAATCGCTTGGGGACAAAAACATGTCGAACAAAGCCTCGAACAGACTTGTTAAAGTAGCCCAAAATAGCCAAACGAAAGCCCAACCAGCTCACGTAATGTTTGTGGGGCCGGTGGTTTTCTAGGGGTAGAGAGTGCGAGTGGGAAGGAGGGCGTTAGTGAGAGTGGGATTTGGGTAGGTCGGTGTTTGTAGAAATGCAGCTTTGGAAGGAGAAAAACAGATCTGCCTTCAAAGGTAGCCTACAAATAGCCCAACTGTACATGAAAAATAGCCCAAAATGAAATCACTGTCCAGCTGTGAAATCAAAAGTCAGGCACCCAGCCTCCTTATTACATAGATAGTGATTGGAGCAGAGCTTGAGAGTGAGTTCCTCACTGGGCAGTAAGTACTGCAGAGGAGTTTGGAAAAAGACATATTAGTGAGTTGGTATATTTTATTCCGTGGCATTGCTGGTTGCTATGCCAACCAGATATTCTCAGGTCAGAGCCCCATTTCCCTCTCTCTCTTTTGCAACAACGGGTTTGACTAATATGTGGCTCTGGATTGCCACACAAATATGCCAGACCCAAACAAGCACAGCATTCCAGTGACAATGTACTTACTCTTGTACCCTACGCCGTGATACCCATGGGTCTGGGCGTATAGCAAATGCAATAAATACACAAATAAACCCTTCATATCATTCCAGGGGATTGCAATTGACCCCTGAGGTCTTAGTGTATTGTTGACCTCAAAGGTCATCAATGTTTATAATATGACCACAATGGAATAAATGTTTCGGCGTTTGGTCACACAATGGGAGGATTCGAGTTGTTTCACGCGACTAGAGAGCTATGAAGCCATGTGTTGTGCTTTATGATTTCAAAGGTGACCACGTGAATGTAGCGTGAGGTGGGACACTGGAACTGTTTGGTTATCAAAATGTCCTACCTGGATCAATCGTCCAGTCAGGGGCCCCCCTCTCAGGAGTTCTCGCCAGTCCTTCTCTGGAGCTTCGGCTGTGCCTTGCCTACCCCATGATCCCCATGATAGGTGCACAGATTTATAGCCTTGCTCCCAAACCCTGACTCACGGCCGCTCCCGCTCATTTCCTGGCCCGATGGGTGAATTCCTTGCTGCGTCAGCATCTTGGCCCGCTCCACGGCCTCACTTCACCTCACAGAGGTGGCTGAACTCTGTCCCACCGGTGCACTTCTCTCCTGAGGCATCACTGCCACTTGCCTGCAACAACTGAGACCCCTGGCACATCACCTGAGACAGGCACGCCAAGTTAAGAAATGGCCAAGACAGCATCGAAGAAGAAACACTCACAACTCATGACACCATGCAGCATTAACTC
This sequence comes from Ambystoma mexicanum, assembly GCF_040938575.1. Taxonomy (NCBI): domain Eukaryota; kingdom Metazoa; phylum Chordata; class Amphibia; order Caudata; family Ambystomatidae; genus Ambystoma; species Ambystoma mexicanum. The sequence goes on along the minus strand of NC_090935.1, from coordinate 56,308,489 downwards.
AAGACAGCATCGAAGACGAAACACTCACAACTCATAACACCATGCAGCATTAACTCACGCGCGGCTACACCTCTGCCAGCTGTGTCTGTACCCACACCCCGTTCCTTTAGGTTCATGCTGCTAGTTTGTGTTGTGCAATTCTTGCCACCCTGCGAAGGGTTGGGTGGATGTGACATTTGGAAGCGTGTTCCTTCATGGGACGGTTTTGCAACCTCATGCCTGGAGCAAGGTTGGGCAGCGGGGCGTCTGCCGGATTCCTCCTAATCGAGAACAAGAGTGAACAAACGTTGCCTAAGCAAGGCAGTCAGAGTAGGGCCCAAGCGGGCAAGGCCCACCCAACAACTACACTGCCAACTACATTAGCTTCAGGCCCCACTAGAGAACCCTGGCTACCCCAGTCAGCGCTCAGTTCTTGTTTTGAACATTGCATTTTTTCATATACCAATACATAGCCGTAATTACACCAAGACAAATTAAGTCTGGAATACGCTCCACAACTGCCTGTTTATTTACCAACATCAGGCACACAGACAAAAGTTTGGACCGCTCCAAAGCGAACGTCCTGTACTAGCAGATAGAGTGGCGTCAAACGCGGGAAAAGGTCTCATAAAAATGTCACACTGCTTCTGAGCAATCGTGATGCTAGATACCTTGTCCTTCTTTGCTCTACTGCAGGGTCGTATTTCTGTAACTTTGCCCGCATGTGCGATTTGAATCAGAGTGTATTCCACACTCCGCACGCACTGCAGAGCTACACGGAACTACCTTTGCCTTTGGATTTGTAGTCCCGTGTTGCCCTCTTAATCCCGACACCGGCGCGCACGGGTCAAGCCAGTCAGCACCACACCGCCACCCGGCAGCGGTCCCGTTCCTCGGCACCCAACTGCATACACCGTGATTAATGGGAATCCGAGAGGTTCTCACTGCCATGGAAGTGGCAAAAGGTACGTTGAGCAAACATATCCTTGACCAAATCCGCACCAAACTTGCAGGCCGATTCATGGAATTAATGTGCGCGGAAAAAACGGCGCACGCGTGCGAAAACGTGCGATTCGCAGTGAAATAGCGAAAATCGCAGTCAAAGTGCGATTATTGTACAGAAAACATTGCACATCTATTCATGGAAGTCCGTGCACGTGCAAAATGTGGGATGTGCGCTGAAAAATGGCAGGTGGGAGCGTGCTCGGGGCTCTGGGGGCAGTAGTTCGGCCTTCTGGGCAGGAGCGTGGTCTTCCGTGTGCTTACGCATGGCCAGCTTGATACGGAGTGATTTGGCACGTGAAAATTCTGCACGTCAGCGTGTGAATCGAGTAAAGGCCATAAGCACGTCAGCACACATACGCGATTCCATTGGACCAAAGGCCCTTAGCGCGTATGCGTGTCTGTGACGTATCACACACGGGCGTTGCTTTTCGTGGGGTGCGGTGCGTGTGTCTTGCAGGCGTTGGGGTTCACACGCTATTACTTCACAGCGGGTGGGTGTTGGCTACGCGTTCTTCTACACGCAAGGCAGACGGTGAGTGGAACCCTGCTGCCCCAGGCCCGATCGCGTGTAAACCCACCCGCAAGCCCCTGAAATACACGTACCCCGCTCCCCCAGGCCCGATCGCGTGTAAACCCACCCGCGAGCCCCTGAAATACACGTACCCCGCTCCCCCAGGCCCGATCGCGTGTGAAAACACCCACGAGCCCCTGAAATACACGTTCCCAGGCCAATCGCGTGTGAGAAACTTCTCGCGCACTCCTGAAATACACGCGCCCAGGCCAATCGCGTGTGGAACTTCTCACGCAACCCTGAAATACACGCACACGCTCCCCCAGGCCAATAGTGTGTGGAACTTCTCGCGCACCTCGGAAATACACGCGCCCAGGCCAATCGCGTGTGGAACTTCTCGCGCACCCCTGAGATACACGCGCCCAGGCCAATCGCGTGTGTAACTTCTCGCGCACCCCTGAAATACACACGCCCAGGCGAATCGCGTGTGGAACTTCTCGTGCACCCCTGAAATACACACGCCCAGGGCAATCGCGTGTGGAACTTCTCGTGCACCCCTGAAATACACGCGCCCAGGCCAATCACTTGTGGAACTTCTTGCGCACCCCTGAAATACACGCACCCAGGCGAATTCGCGTGTAGATCTTCTCGCGCACCACTGAAATACACGCACACGCTCCCCCAGGCCCGATCGCGTGTGAATATTCTCGCGCACGCGTGTTCCCAACACCCGTAATACGTGTTCCCAGCTTTGCGTTTGCTGTTTGCCAGTCCGGTAAACTGGTACAGTGTTGGCGCAGCCCTTTGCAATGGTTTTGCGATCTTGATGGCTTTTCCTTGCGCGAGGGCGTTCTTGGGGGCGTAACTGGCGCTGCTGCAGGGTCGCTGCGCCACTCTGCACCACGTCTGCTTTTGGAGGCGAGAATCCATGAATACGCTGTGCGCGGAAATTGATTTTATTGCACACGGCTGGCGCAGACATTCGCACGGGCACGGTGTGCGCCAGCCGCGTGCGACACTTTTGTGAGGAATTACATGAATCGGCCTGTTAACCTACTCAAAGTTTCAGCAACTGATAACAACATATTGCCTTTAATGGAAAATTCCCGCAACCATACTCTGGTACTTAGCGATCCCAAGCCCATATTTGCGCATTCTCCGCAGCCCACCGTTATGCCACTCCTGAGCCCACAAGCTTCTATCGTAAATACCAAACCTGAACCCGCTACTATATTCCCTGATAATGTGCCACACACGTCCGAACCTCTTCTAACCGCTAATGCTGGGATACCATCAAAAGAAGTACTTATCTCTCAAAAACAACCCAAAAAAAAACCCTCACCCCCACACCAATATTAAGTTTACTCTCATAAATACCAGATCCCTAGTTAAACATGCTCTAGAGATTGCCACATTTATTGAAGAACAAAGTATCGATATCTGTGCTATCTCTGAGACGTGGGCACACATCACAGCTGGGCCCTCCCTTAATTTAGCCATCCCCCCAGGCTATGAAATGATCAGAAGTGACAGAAAGGATGGCCGGGGTGGAGGCTTTGCGCTCATACATAAGTCAATTCATAACATATGGGTAGGTAGGGACTTTGTTATGGAAGGCGTTTATTCCCTCTGTGTCAAGACTAGTCTGAATGCCGAGAGCACACTCGAAGTGAAAACTCTAGGAATATACCTCGACTCCTCCCTAACCTTCCACAAACAGGCTAGCTCGATGGCATCCTCCACGGCCTACACATTTAAGCTTATAAGAGCAGCCAAACCCTTCCTTTCCACCCAGAGTTGCATTACACTAGCCAGAGCCCTGGTATTATCCAAACTGGACTATTGTAATGCCCTCTACATAGGAGCCAGCAAGCAAATCACCAACAAAATTCAGACGCTACAAAACAGCGCTCTTAGGGCAGCGCTCAACATTCCCAGGAGGGAACACATTTCCAATATCAGGAAATCCCATAACTGGCTCAGCACAACAGACAAAATCCTGCTTAAAGTAGCATCGCTCACCCACAAATTCCTGAACAACGCTGCACCACGCTACCTGGCAGACAGAATACGCAAACACACCCCCAACAGACCCACCAGAACCTCCAACGCCAACCTGCTCACTGTCCCCAGGTTCAAACGCACCAAAATGGGCAGCAACAGCTTCCAGGTGAAAGCACCTCAACACTGGAACTCCTTACCACCATCTCTCAGAACACCCCAACCTTACTCACATTTTTGACGCAACTACATTCATTGGATAAAGAACACGAACCATTAACACCTCTAACATCACACGGCTGCTTTCCGCTTTGTATGCTTATATGTAAATTTGTAAAATATATGTAATATATGTAATTCTTTAAATATATGTATTGCATTATCTCCTTCCTGCCAAACTGTATTCATGTCCTCATTGTCTCACTGTAATTATGTAATTCAATGTATAAGCAACCTGTAACCAAGCTTTGAATAACCATGCCGCTCATGCGCCCTCATACCCTCGGGTCTGGTGCGCAATACAAATCAATAAACTAAACTAAACTAAACTAAACACTGAACATACTTCTAATCTATAAACCTCCAAACATAACCTTCGTGAAAAAAACATCTCAACTTTTTTACTCTCCTCACTTAAAGCTAAAGCAAAATACTTACTTATGGGAGACCTTAATCTTTGGTTCAACCATAAGGACGACAAGAATGCACGCGGATTGCAAGATACTTTGCTTGAACTGGGCTTTACTCAATGTATTCATGAACCAACACACACCATGGGCCGTATCCTGGACTGGGTAGCTGGCCATGCAATTCAAATGAATGCAATCTCACTATCACCATGCCCATGGTCAGCTCACTTCTTTGTGAATTTTTCTATTACAGAGGATCCCCCCGTTAAACTTAAATGTTAAAACAATACTGAAATGTCATACCGTAACCCGTAAAATATCATCCTTAATAAAGTGGAATCCGTGCTTAGTACCTTACCCAACCATCCCAAAACAGACACACCAGAGGACTTAGTTAAAATGATATTCTCCAACCTAGAAATAACGGCCAACATCTTGGCTCCCATTAAGAAGAAGTCAGTAAAGCCAGAACTTAAATGTAATCTTTGGTTCACACCAGAACTACAATCAATGCACTCATTAACCCTTAAAACCTATCATGTATGGAAAACACTGGGTACACCTTTTTGCATTTTAGCAAATATAAAGCGACAGCCGCTATATATAAAAAGGCTATTATTTAGGTTAAGCAGAATTTCTTTAACAAAATAATTCAAAGTGCCCAACAAGACACTAAAGAACTCTTCTGTATCCTTAAAGAACAAGAAAGCACCAATCCCTCAACACCAGAGAGATAGATTACTGATAATATTACATGGTGCAATGTAATGCAACAAGCTATGCATACAAAATTGCATACCATCAAAGAAAACATAATGAAAACAGTAATATCTTAAAATGTATGAAGCACAAGCCATCAGAATGGTCTTTCCAACGATCCCCATTTGTTCCTATTTTTAATTTCTCTCCTATTACGGAAGAGGATTTGGAAACTATCATTAAACAACTTAAGCCCACTAAATGTAAGAATGACATATACACCACTATTCTGATTAGGACATGCTCTCCCACTCTAATCACCTCAATTTGCAAATTTATTAATGCATCTATTTCCTCAGGGTCTGTACCACAGGATCTTAAAAAGACTTGGGTGATGCCTATCTTAAAAAAAACCAGCCTCTCAGTCGATCTACCAAATAACTATAGATCTATTACTAACGCTGCATTCCTACTTAAGATTCAATCTTAAGATACAAATCGTAGACCATCTAAAGACGTACCCCATTCTGAATAACCACTAAACTGGGTATCGAGTTGGCTTCGGCACAGAGACTGCCCTTTTGGAACTTAAATCTAAGCTATTGTCCCGGATGGACCATAATGAGGATTCACTACTTATGTTACTTGATCTCGCTGCAGCATTCGACCTGGTGGACCATGATACTATGTCCACCAGGTTGCATGAAGTTGCAAATTTATCACCCTTGCCAAGTGGGTTGCTTCTTTTCTTAATAACCGGGACAGTAGGGTGTTTTGTGGCATGGCAGAATCCAATTCTGTTACGATCCCCTGTGGGGTGCCGCAGGGAGCTTGTACCTCCCATTGTTTCTACAATATCTTCAATGCCCCGTTATTTGCTATGTTAGACCACGAGAATATAATATTCACAAACTACGCAGTCGACACTCAATGTATCTTGCCGTTATCTGGCTCACATACCGCAGATGAATTGGCCATTAAAAAAGTCTTCTCCATAATTGAAACTTGGATGGTCCATAACAAGTTAGCCCTTAACACATCTAAGACTGAGCTTCTTGTGATTGGATCCTCTCATACTCTAAATAAACTTGGCTCAATTTATGAGAGTTTTCAGCTGGATGTAGATACTATCATTTCTTTAAAAAAAAGTGAAAACACTCTGGGTCACTTTTGACCAAAGATTGTCCTTGAAGCAACATGTTAGCAGCTTAGTTTCGTCATGTGCCTATTACATAAAATTACTAGCTCATCTAAGACCCCTTATATCTCAGGAAAATGCAGGGACCATCACAATAGCAATAATTGGGTAAAAAATCAACTATTACTGTAGCCTACTAATGGGCATAGAGGTTTATAGTGACTTTTTCGACAGTCACTATTTTGAAATATAAATATGTCAAATCAAAATTGCCAAATGTTTTTTTTTCGAATGCCTTTTTTTAAAAACATTTTTTGGGGGGTGGAACCCCACCCCAAACCCCTGTTTCTTTTTTAGAAAACATCTTTTTTTGGCCAACTAAACAAAACTAAACCCTTAAAAATAAAATTGAAAATGAAATTTGAGAAAACATTTTTTTCGGCACTTTTGATTCGACATATTTGACATAATGACCTGGCCATAATGAATGGGCATAGACAAGACTGATCGAAACAAACTGCAAGTGTGTCAAAACGGGGCAGTCAGAGTAGTCATGAAACTCAAACGTAGAGATCATCTCACTTCTGCGAGACGCACCCTGCACTGGCTCCCCATGGAGTCTAGAATTGTGTTCAGGACTCTAACCATAACAAAAAAATGTAAACAAGGGAAGATGCCCGACTACCTACAACAGCTCCTTCCTATGAGATCTACTAGTCGAGCCCTAAGATCAAATAGCCAACATCTGTTGGTTGTTCCTAAATGCTGTACCGTAAAGGTAGCCAACTCAGCCTTCTTTTCCATTGGGCCCATTGTCTGGAACTCTCTTCCCCTGGAGATGAGATGTGTTGAGTCACTCGAGCTCTTTAAGAAGAGGCTAAAGACTAATCTTTTTTACTTAACTGTTTTTAATCCTCTATCTATAATGTTTAGTCTCTACTGATCCTCCTTCATGATTTTATGCTTTTATGTTTTTTATGATTGATGGATCTTTATGTTGTCTTGTAGCGCCCTCACGCCTTAGGGTCCATGGCCGTGCTATATAAATGTTTTAAAGTAAAAGTAAAGTAAAGTAGGAGTCTGGGTGGGGCAGCCAGTGGGCAAGACTGAGACACTTCACAGGAGGGGCTGGCTACAGTGGGAGAATCTCAAAGGGAAGGGCCCAGGGGAGCACACGGGAAGTGCAGCCTCATAGCATCCATCTACTAGTATCATCTACCTAGCTAGGTGAGTCCTTATGCAGAGCCACAGGCAGAGGCCTAGGGGTTGCCTCATAAAGCCCACATGATGCCTAATGGGGTCACCAAGCCCGGTGATAAAGTAATATAGAGTGACTGGCGCAGAAGCGACACCTGTCTCCACATGCAAAGGTAAAGTCATATGGTATGTAAAGGCTAATTGAGACAAGCAATGGGTTGCTCTCAGACTCAAACCAAACATCACTTGTAAAACATCTTAACCCTGTCACCCCCCACACCTCTCTCCTCACCCTCACAGCACATTAAAAGCAATGCCTGATAAGACAATCATTTAAAAGCAGAATTTGCTATACATTAAACCAGCCTTTGGAGCAGAGCTCTGTAGAACACCACAATCTTCTACAGTTATTCACAACAGAGGGCAGGAGGGAAGGCCTCTTTACATAGAATTGTGCAGCCAATCCCTGTACCATATGCCTCAGTCTCTCCATAACTAGAATGTCCCAGCTTCTAGGTAACCATGCCAATTTATTCAGGGAGTTCTTGACCGCCCCTCAGTCTTAGAATGCACCAAGAAGATGGCTTAGTATTAGACAAGGTTCAGGACAGTGGTCCGCGGTGGGAGCTGCAGTGGACGCACTAAGAAAAACAAATGCAGGGTATTAAGGTATATGATATCCTACTATATTCTGATGGTGAACTTCACTTCAATCCAAAAGCTGCTCAGTGCAGGACAGTCCGATCAAAGAAGAAAAAGGGATTTCTCCTCTACGCACCTCCTGGAACATTCTTCTGATCCGATAAGAAACATTCAGCTCTGGAATGTAGGAGCCTAATATCAGAGAAATATGAGCTTTTACTGTGTTTCGGACGGCCTTAAATCAGACAGAGGATGTGGTTGCCCTCCCCCATATCTATAACCAATTGGACTCATCCATCGAACTCCCGAGGTCCATCTCTCAGGAGAGCATATATTGCCAGGCACCTGCTGAGTCTAAGAGTTGACTGAACAGAGAAGAGGTCAGGCTCTCTGTGGACTGGGCAGTCTGCAGACTCTTTTCCCATGCTGTTAGATTCCTACTCCCACCTCTTTATTATCCCCGATTCATGAACCAGCGTCTTACATGTATGTACCTTAAGCAATCACATTCCATCAGGTTGTATCCTTTTTTAATTTGTATCTATTTATTATTAATGTGTTTAGTTATTTATAAAGTTTACACATAGAAAACATTTAATACATATAAACAATAATCAATTTCAATATCATGCAAATTTTACAATATTCTTTTATTGATCCTAGGGCTTTCGCCATGAAACATGAATAGATACCTGGACTTCTGTATATATTCAATTGCAAAATAAATTCAGTTTCAGGGAGGGTCCTAAATTGGAGTACAAATGCTTAGGTTCTATCTCATCTTAACAAACGCAATCTGGCACCGCCAAGGCACATGCAGGTTCAACCATCTATGTAAGTATTGTTTGATTGCTCCTAACAAAAAATGGCCAATTAGAACAGTGGTGAAACCAAGCAGAAGAAGGGAGGACATTTCCTGCGAATGCTAAATTATTGTTTTGCCCAGCCGTCTTTGACGGAGCACATGAATGGTACCACACTTAGACTTTAGATTTCTTTAAAATGCATCAGCTGCTGGCAGTTATAATAGAGCATGCTAATCATTTAGTAATGTGTGTAAGCATAGATAATGAGGAAGGAGGACAAGATAAGGTTAAGCAATGGCAGAATGCTTTCTTTATATATAGATGCACAGTTCTGAGTAAGGATCCCCGAACCTGGGCAACCTGTAATAGTCCATAAATGCTTAATAAGCCTTGCTTCTTGGTTAAAATGTTCAACCACCCCAATGTACCTGAAATGGAAGAGTTTCTTTGACGGTTCATCAACGGTATCCTTAGAGGGTGGACACCCTTTGAAGAAGGAGCCACTGGGCATCGAGATCCTTGAAGAAAAATGGAACACTTGCGGTGAAACAGCAGCTTCGACCTTTGCAGTGTTCTTCGATGATCAATCGTTTCCTCGATGGTGGAAGTCCTGGAAAGAGGAGGCATGCGGGAAACCTCAATGCAAAGTTTTTGGTGCTGCAAATTAGACTATGTGATGGATGCAGGCCCGTCAGTGGGTGTCAGGTGTGGGAAGTCGCGTTCGGCGGTCCTCTGCAGCCACAGCACGTACCTCAGGATAGCTTCCTCGATCGGGACTCGACCACGGGCTGGACCTCTGATCTTCAGTCTGTCAGTATCCTTGGGACATCTTTGTTGGCTTCGGGTGGCGGAAAACTCACTGGTGGACTTTCCTTGGTAGCCAGCGACCTCGACCTTCTCCGGCGGGACAAAGTGGTCGGCAGTGATGGCAAGGGAGCCCTCTGTTAAATGTTCTTAGGCAAAGTGGAGCTTTCTCGGCTCCGGGCGTCGAGCAGCACGGCGTCAAGGTGTCCCCGCTTCTGGGCAACATGATTCGACTGGCTTACAGCAGTCACAGAAATCTTCCGAACCCCTGTCGACCTCAATGAACTTCGACAACCTCGATGTCAGGCTCTATCTTCAGGTTTCTCGGCGGATGTCAAAATCATAGAACTGGCTCCCAGGGTCCCTCAATGAAGAACAGCAGTTTTTGCTTGATGGTCCATCGTAGCTCGGGGAGAGGTCTCCTAGCCAGTTCCTCTCTTGGATCAGATCTCGACAGACTCGACAGCTGTTGGATTACATCAAAGGAAATGCACCAGCAATCTTCTCCTCCAGCTGGGTGTTAGGATCGATTTTCTATACTCTGGCCTGGTGGACAGATGTATAGAAGCCAACCTATGTTGTGACAGGAACAACTCTGGGAAGTGGTAGCCAAACCAGTTTGGGTAGCAGTGACAGGCAGTCTGGGCTAAGATCTTTAGAGGTGGTGAGCTTGTAAAGGGTCCACAATGAGGTCACACAATGGGAATCACAGAATACACTTAGACAGAATGTATAAAAATGCAGTTATTTATTTATGGCCAGAACACACAATAGAAAAATGACTACTAGCAGGTAGACTTCTCACACAACACTATCAAACTAAATAAATATATACATTCACTTTGTTATAGGGTATAATGCACATCAGAAACGCCTGCAAAGGCAAGGTTAGAATAGTATTATGAAGTGCAAAGCCTGAGCTGACATTGAATCCAGAAGCACGGACGGGCCAAAAGGAAATTTCTTCCCACAGCTCCCCAGTATACGAGGAGAAGGACGTGAATAATGTCCGGCCCCCCATAGTTTACCCACTTGGGATCCAATCTTGAGGGACACGGCACCACAAGCACAGGTACGGCCACACGCAACTGTCAGCCACTGAGCAAGGGGGAAGGGTTGCACTACGACGATCTATGCCATCCCTCCCATTTCCACCACCACAAGTCTCAGATTACCAAGACCAAAGAGAAAGAGAAGCGCCAGAACCAGGTTTTTCGGTTGACAGCTAAGCACAGCTCAGCGCATATCTGTTTTGTCATGAGAGTCTCCAGAAATTGTTTTATTTTCCACTGTGGGCATGCCCTGGAACTTGGGTTATAGTTCCCGGCAGGCAGAAAGACCAGCTGGGTCTTCAAACTTGACGTCCTGAGGAAGGGGATAACAATAACATCAGCCTCCTCCGAAACATGAAGACAATAAGGAACCACAATTGACTATTTCTAGTTTCATGCATGTGCTCTACAAGTGTCTATCACTTATTATTTCACGCTGGTAAGACAAAGATATCTTGTACTTCAAAGACCCAGACACAAGACTCACAAAACCACAAGACCAATAGGACAACTTAGTAAATCCTGGAACAACTACCATGAACTTTATACTTTGGAATGGTTACATGCATTAATTGAAGATTCAGTCTGTCATATTGAATGCATTTATTTGTAGAAAGAACAGATACAAGTATTAATGAATAACTGTGTAATCTATCGTTCAGTTATAAATGATTTCTTTATTTATTTTTTGCCTATTTTCTTAAGCATTAAGTTCAACAATGAATTATAATTGATGAAAAAGCACGATTTTGATTAAGGCTACAGCGAGGGATGAGATTTGATTTACACTTGAATTGCATTGTTTTGCCTTCTTTAGATTTCACCTACTCTATATGATACATAGAATAATTCATTGTTTTGTCTTCTTTAGATTTCACCTACTCTATATGATACATAGAATAATTCATTGTTTTGTCTTCTTTAGATTTCACCTACTCTATATGATACATAGAATAATTCATTGTTTTGTCTTCTTTAGATTTCACCTACTCTATATGATACATAGAATAATTCATTGTTTTGTCTTCTTTAGATTTCACCTACTCTATATGATACATAGAATAATTCATTGTTTTGTCTTCTTTAGATTTCACCTACTCTATATGATACATAGAATAATTCATTGTTTTGTCTTCTTTAGATTTCACCTACTCTATATGATACATAGAATAATTCATTGTTTTGTCTTCTTTAGATTTCACCTACTCTATATGATACATAGAATAATTCATTGTTTTGTCTTCTTTAGATTTCACCTACTCTATATGATACATAGAATAATTCATGTATTGGGTTATTTTTCAATTTGTTTTCTTTTTGTTTTTTTTGAATTTGGTTTTATTAGTTTTAACACAAACAAAAAGTAACAGAAACAAAACGATAAAGTACACATCATATGATACACTATTAGTAACCGTCGGTTGCATATCAATGACAAGGCTCATTATACCATAACGAGGTTCGGAACATTTGTCCCAGTTCAAAATGTGAGGTGTCTTTACCGTAACTAAAGAACTTAACCTTCACCCCTTCCCCCTCCCTTGCTTGTTCTAGCACACATCCAGTGTTCGTTATTGAAACGTGGGAACATTGAAAGTACAATAGTCATATCTCCGCTGTGTGGGCGCGCGATGAGCACTCATTTCGGGAACCCGTCGGTTATTGCTAACTGGATTCCGCATTTTTATCAGGGGTCTTCAGGGTCCTCCGATTGGGAATTGTGATCCATTGTTAAGTGTTTATTTTTAAAGTCCATCCATAGGGCTTCACATTGAGCGGCCTTGCCGTGTAGGGAAGCAGTTATAGTTTCCATTAAGTAAATATTTGTGGCTAAGGCGATCCATTCGTTCTTTCTGGCCACCACTGCGGATTTCCATTTGATCACCAGAAGCGCCCTTGCCGCTAGTAACAGGTGAGGGGTCAAGCCCTTCACTCTGGTCCAGTCGTCTTCATCCCTTTCCAAGCCGAAAAGTATTAAGTAGGGGTCAGCACCTCTTTGGATGCCTTCTATTTCCTTGATCCACCCTAGGACTTCGCTCCAGAACACTTTGATGCGCGGGAAACCCCACCACATATGCCAATAATTGGCTCTCTGTCCACACTTCCTTCAGCATGCTGGGCTCATTGTTTGGGACATTTTGGATAGCCTGAGGGAGCTTGTATTGACAGGATATTGATGTTTTGGAGGCCGCTCTACACATCATATCTCATTGTTCGGGTTGTATTTCTTCCCCAAAGTCTTTCTCCCATCTTGACCTCAGGGATTCTGTGGACCCGTCTCCCGAAGCTATTAATTCCTGATACATTACTGATATGAGACCTTTCATGTCTGCTTTAGAGTCCAAAATCTTCTCGAAAGGGCTCGAGTCTCTGTTCAATTTGTCTTTCCATTCTGCTTTCGTTAGGACCCCTTTCAGTTGGATATACTGGAATGTGGATAGGGAGCCTATGCCTAATGCCTCAGTCAATTCTGGTAGAGTGATGAATGAATCTTTCTTCTGAAGCTGTCCTACTCTCTCCAAGCCTGCCTCATACCACGATTGGTATCTGCCCACGTCGGTTATATGGTTGTTTATGCCGGGCGACCATAAGTGACTGAGCGGGGACGGCCAGGTGGTGATATTACGCATTTCTTTGCCTGCACGCCATATACTCCATATGTGTCATGATGCCCGCTCCCGGGGAGCCGGTTCAGGCCCTGCGTCCCCGAAAGCGGACATCCAGTCCCCAGAGAAGGACCCAGCAACCCCATATGTGGGGCCCTTTGGACATTGTCCTGGCGCCTATGGCGCCATTCTCATAAAAGACATCAGTCCAGGCGCCATAGGCGCCAGGCTCATTATGGGAGTGCTTGGGTGCACTTACCTGATGCAGACCATGCTGCAGGATCCCGGCCTCCTTGAGGCCTGAAAGGAACTACTTTACCTGTGGGACTAATTTACCACCCGGGCGTGGTCGGGGAAGGATACATACCTGATTGGAGGAAGGATACATACCTGGAACTTCTTCCAAGGCTATTTAAACCCCACCCGAACAGCCACACGTGCTTCGCGTTGTTCTGCATCTAGCAGCTGGACGCTCACCGTGTCTGCTCCTGCATCCTGACTTCTGCCACGCCTGCCAGCATCCTGGATCACCTGCAAAGGAAGAGAAGAAGAGAACAGAAGAAGGAAAAGTCCTTACCTGCTAAAGCCGCATCCCGGAGACATCTCGCCGACAATCCTGAAAAGGAAGACTTTTATTTAAAAGCACATCGCGTCGATCGCTGCAGCGCCGCATTCCACTCACCTTTACAGGGCGCCTCCATGTTCAGCAGCGATCATCCGGAGTCACTGCCACGCCCCAGCGCCTAGGGAGAAAAAGACAAGAACAAAAGGTGAGAGAGAGAAGGGAATACGGAAAGCTAAATCTCCATGTTAAGACTTACCTGTTGATTCATTCCCTCTTCATTTCGGATCCGCGCCGCATCCTGGCATTTCCGGACCCCGGCCCCTAAGGGGAAAAAAGAGACATCAGCGTTAATGAGCGAATGAAAGACATTACCGAAACGCTCATTAAAGACTTACCTGATTTCTACAAGGATTTCACCTCTCATCTCGGGTCGGTGCCTTTTCCCCGGCATTCCGTACCCCGGCCCCTATGGGGAAAAAGACACTAGCATTAGCGCATTAATGCATGGACACAAGGGGAATCTCTCATCAAAAAACTTACCTGGAAGCCAAGCAAGTTTGGTTCTCACCAATCCGAAAATCCAGTGAAGTAACTGGATACCAACGCGCCCCTGCATCAGAAGCAGGATGGAGAGCTCGTCCTTCCAGACCCTAAGGTGAGACGCTACGGGGAATCACAGAAGGGTTTCGAGGAGGGTGAGAGGGGAAAGTGGGAGGCCGATTGCATTACCCCGCAGACAGTTAATCCCCTATTTTCGCCTACAGAAGGGTACCTCTGTGAGCCAGACAGTCAAGATTTGGGGGCCCGGTCCAGTCCGTCTTCCGAACCCTGCGCATCACCTTAGAAGAGGTCACAGCAGCGCAAACCAGGCCAGCGCCTCCGTGGGAGTCAGGTGAGCGTTACAATATGGTGCTTAGTATGGGGTGACCTTTGATTTTCCGTAGTACCCTTTTGTGAGGGGTCCACAGCTATTCTGATACTGTGGCCGGGGACAGGTAGTAGTTGTCCATTTAGACCCATTGGAGGTTATGGTCTCTGAGGTGTGGGATTAAGACGTGCAACTGAGCAGCTTTGTAATAAGTTCTCAAGTCGGGGAGTCCGACCACCCCTTATCCTTGGGGAGCGTCAGCGTAGTATATGGAATCCTTGGTTTTTTCCCCTGCCATATGAATCTCATCATGATCTTTTTAGCTTCAGTAAAGAACCCTTTTGGTATCTCAATCGGCAGCATTTGGAAGGGGTACAGGAAGCGGGGAAGGCATACCATCTTGGTCGCATTGATTCGGCCGAGCCAGGAGATCGTGAGTTTATTCCATTTCTTCAGGTCAGCTGTGAATCTCTGGAGGAGTGGAAGGAAGTTGGCTTCAAATAAGTCGTTTAGGGATTTGGTAATCCGTATGCCCAGATATTGAGCGCAAGGTGCTCCATCTTAAGGCCTAGTGGGAGGAACTTGGCGTCATTCTCTTCTACAGTTCCTTGAAGGGGGAACAGGATGGACTTGGTCTTATTTACTTTGAAACCTGAGAATTGGCCATATTCATCCATTAGTCTAAGGGCATGGGGGATGGACTCAGAGGGGTTGGATATGTGGAGGAGAATGTCATCCGCATAGAGTGCTATTTTATATTCTGTCGGGCCTAGCCGGATCCCCTCTATCGCAGGGTCGGCTCTGATCTTTTGTGCCAGGGGTTCTAGCGAGAGTGCAAATAGAATTGCAGAAAGGGGGCATCCCTGTCTAGTCCCACGTTTCAGTTCGAACCACCGGGAGTATTCCCCGTTTACGAATATTGATGCCATGGGGGATGTGTATATCGCTTGTATTCCCTTTCTAGTTTTGGGGCCTATTCCAACCTTTTGCAGGACTGCTCCCAGGAATTCCCACTCCACCCTATCAAAGGCCTTTTCTGCATCGACTGACAACAGAACAGGGTCATTGGGGAGATCGTGAGACACATGGATAAGGTGTAGTGTTTTGCTCATGGAGTCAGCTCCCTGTCTCCCAAGTATAAACCCGACTTGGTCTGGATGGATCAGACGGGGCATCAGCGTCTCCAGTCTGGCTGCCAGTACCCTGGCATACATTTTTGCGTCAAGGTTAAGGAGGGAAATAGGACGGTATGATCCGCATTTTTTAGGGTCCCTCCCCTCTTTGGGAATCACTGTTATCAATGCTCTTTTAAAGGAGTCTGGGGCCACACCTGTGTCTAATATTTCATTAAATAACTCTGCTAGGAAAGGTGTTAATTGCCTAGTAAATGTTTTATAGAAACCGGCGGTGTAGCCATCCTCCCCCGGGGATTTGCCCAGTGTTAGCCTTTTGATTGTGTCCTGTATCTCCAGTTCAGTGATTGGGGAGTCAAGTAACTCAGTGTCTGTGTTTGTTATTGTGGGCATAGTGATTGATGATAGGTACGAGGTTATGTCCAGTTGGCCAGGGGTTATTTCGGAGGTGTAGAGCTTCTCATAGAAATTATCAAAGGATTCAGGGATAGTGCGGGGGAGAAGGGGAGAGGAGGGGGAGTCCTCAATTATTTAATTCACCTTGCGTTCTGCTCTTTGTTCCCTGAGCCTGGCAGCCAATAAAGCGTCGGCTTTATCTCCTTTCTCATAGAATTTCTGTTTTAGGAACCGCAATTTGCGTACGACTTGATTATGTTCTAGGAATCGTAGTTCTTCCCTTTTTTGCTGGGCTATTCTCATTTTTCCAGGGTCTACCCTAGGGTCCTTCCTCACTTCTTCTTCTAATTGCCCTATTTCAGCCCGTAACCTTTGCTCTATGATCTTCCGCTCCCTCTTCTTGGAGGACCCTTCTCGTATTAAGACACCTCTCCATGTGGCCTTCCCCGCTTCCCAGACCATTTGTTTGGACACCTCTCCGTCGTTATTAATTTTAAAATATTCATCAATTTCGGTCTCCATAGCCATCTTGAAGACTGGGTCCTTCCAGAGAGTCTCGTTGTGATGCTGGAAATGCATCGGAGGGACAGGGCCTCCATATCCTTGTACTTTATTGCTTTTTATCGTGTGTTCTGTCGTGTTTTCCGCGCAGGAGTTCATGTGGGACTCCTGGCGGTGCAGCTCTCTCTCTTTTGGTTCGGTGAATGGACCAGTGGGATACCCTTATGGCACCCATGGGTGGGGGTAGAACCTTGTGTCCCTAGTGTATGTTTTTGGGTACCTGTGGGTGGCCCGCAGAGCAGGGTATAGGCTGGGGGCAGCTCCATGCTGAATTTGACAGATGCGCAGAGTATCCACCATTTTGGGATACTCCGGCTCTGCCATTGGGATCCGTTGATTCGGGATGGAAAACAAGATGGCCCCGGTGGCCTCTTGCTTTCTATTACCCTTTACCTTGTTTTCCCAAAGTCCTGGGAAGCCCTGACTCTGTCCCTTCCCCCTGACTGGCTGTTGGGTGGAAATGTCATATATGGTGTTGTTGTGAAGGTCCGGCCAGACTAGCTGGAGCCTTCCCGGTGATGTATGTTGTGGGTACCTCCTGTGGGTGGGACCTGGGTGAATAGAGTGTGTGACGAATATGCATTCTGTGTTGTGGGTGTCTAGTATCTGGTGGTTGACACAATGACTGAGACAACCCTGCCCGAAACCGGTATGAATGCAGCTTGGAGTGTTGAATGGCTTGGTACTTGTCCCAATACACATAACTTGTTGTGAGTGTCTGGAGAGAAGTGAATGGCCTGAATACCTCGTGTGCCTGATTGGCTGCCTGCCTACATGAATGCCGTAGTCGTGATTGGATGCTTGAGTGTGACCCAGCGGAATGAATGGGAGATCAACAGTATATCTGGTGACCTCTCACTGCTAGGAATCGTGTTCAGAAGCTGAAGTCCACTATGACGACTAACTGGATTAACTGACGCTTGACCTTGAAGCCCTGCTGGACGAGAAGAATTGCTGTTGCTCTCCTTCACAATCTGAAAGCTGCTGTGCCTCCAAGGACTGACCCAGAGAGGACCTGGTAAGGCGCCCTCTTCCCGAGCTACAAGGGACCATCGTGCACAGCTGATCTTTGCCAAAGCTCCCTGGTAGACCTTTGACAGGCTGCCTACCCGAGACGGGGACTGCCGCGGAATCCCAAGGAGAAGCGCCCGGACTGTTGTCCACCACTGTCGACGACCTCCGTCGCCGACTGGAGCCGCTGCGCTCCCGTTTGCCTAAGAACTTCCATTGATCATCAGATGCTCTCGTCTGCATCGTCACCTGCTTTTCTCCCGCTGGAAAAGGCCCGACCGTTGACGCGCCGAGGAGCATCCACCGGTGGGTTTCCCGCCACCTAAAGACCACAGAGACGCCGACGACTCAACGCCCTTGCTGGGCCACAGTTCTTCATCATCTCTTTGCGGTCCAGAACTATCGTCAACGAGGTGCACCGCACGCCTCTTCCTTGCAGGACACCAACGCTCTGTCGTCGATGAGCACCGCTAGGAACAAAGCTGCCACTTCACGGCCGTAGTTCAACCTGTTCACCGTCGGACGTTCGACGACCCGTGACTCCCGCCTTAAAGGGAGGGCACTCAAGAAGGGCCGTCGATTCCCCGACACCGAACGCCGAGGTCCTCGACACCTCTCGATAATCTGTGGCTCCTGCCTGAAAGGGAGTCACTCAAGAAGGATCGGTCGATGCATCGTCGGAGACCTCTACTCCACCAGGTACATTGGGGGGTAAAACCTTAATAGGAGGGAGTGAGACTATCGGACAATATATGGACTGGGCTTGTGCTATATATCTTTATTTACAGGTTGCCCAGGTGGGGGGAGCTCCACACAGAACTGTGCCTAGTGGTAAGGGTCAGCATTCTGACTATTGTTTCAACCATCTTACATTCCTGCCTATCTCTATTGCTGGTTTCCTCGTTATTAATCTGTGTGACATTTTAACCGTACCGTTGATGCACTTTAATGAGATTGGATAACATTAGTGGTACCACTTTAGAACTGTATATATTTATCATTATTGACTTCAGAGTACAAAGTGCGTTATTGTGATCGTGTACATACCTTTGAATATTAATTATATAAAGACTGTGTTTTCAGTAATACAGTGTGTGTACATTCCTTTGTGGGGGTTCGGGGACTACACTGTACTTAAGAACCAGCCTGCATCACCTCCTGAGAAGCTAGGCCTTGATTGCTCGACCACGTACCAGTAATAGAGAATCTTGGCTGGGGTCCTCTGTGCCTCTCCTCTACCATATAGAGAGTGGAAGTACAGACACCCCCTACCAGTCTTTACACTCGTTACACCTCCACTTCCCTCCCATGACAGGCAGTTCGGACCAGGAGATATCTACTAGTACCATGTCATGATCTGACCAGGTTATCGGCATAATATCTGAGTGTTGGGCGGTGGTTGTGAGGTCACTTGTGAGGTATATGTAATCAATACGCGTTAGCATGTGATGGGGGTTTGAGTAAAAGGTATATCCAGTTGCGTCAGGGTGCATAATTCTCCACACATCCTTCATGTTGTACAGGGCCATTATCTCAGCGAGTGCAGTGCGCCCGCCTTTATTTTGGTTTCTTGTTTCGGGGTTACCTGGTTTCCAATCCATATCCGGGTCAGCCCACTGATTGAAGTCTCCCCCCAGGATTACATGACCTGTGGCCTCTAACATTATTTTAGGGATCGTTTTCTGGAAGAATGCATTCTGTCCAGTGTTTGGTGCGTATACAGTGGCAATAGTCACTTTTACTCTGGCTATTTTCTCTGTTATCAGGAGGGCACGACCCGCCACATCGGACCATGTCCTATCCACTTCAAATTGGATTCCCTTCCTGAGTAGGATGCCGACTCCTCCCTTCCTGACCGGCCCGAACCCGCTTCCCCAGGATGCTCCGTTCGTCCCCTTTGGCAAATTCAGTCTCTTGCAGGAGGAGTATATCAATATTAGATCTGCGAAACTCCCTAAGCACCAATGACCTCTTGGTCGGGGAGTTCAGGCCTTTCACATTGATGGACCCAACTCTGAGCGATTCTCCCACTCTGAGTTCATCATTTGATGCCATCGTTGGGTCTCTTCGCGGTGTCACTCACTTCCGGCGCCCAGACAATTGTGCGGTCTCTCAATTCCACACTGGAGTCGATATTGTGGATTGGTTCAGATGGTGCTGTTACTGTTCCCAAATTTCTCTTCTCCCTTCCCCCACTATTCCCCCCCTTTCTGAGTCCCTGGTGTTCAAATGAGTCCAGGAGCTGAAAGTCTGCCATTTTTGGCAGTTTGACGGCGTCCGACTCGACCATGATGGAAATGTTGCGTCCAGTATCGGACCACCAGTAGGTCTGTTGCCTCACGGTCCCATTCAAGCATATCATCATAACATATCTTTGAGCCCCCCCCCAACTACATATATGTCAACAATAACATTGAAAAAGGAAACAAGAATATAACGATACGTGTGTCCTCTGGCGTTTTCTTGGGATATTCGTCTCCACCCTTACTTCAGGGAGGATTGCCAATGCGGGGCGCTGCCGTCTTTGCAGCTGTCGTGTCGTTCCATGCCAATAAGTGCTTGGCTCCGAACAGTTCAATCATGAAATTCAGTCCGTTGGTTCACCAGGTTCGAGAGGTCCGTCTTCATTTCCCATTATCAGGTGTGTTATTCGGGCGTCTGTATTTTCTTGATCCTTTTACTCTCTTTCTTCTAGGGCCTTGGAGTTCCCATTGGATTCCGGCGCGGTCAGTCTCACCTATGTCGCCTTCTCTTGGTGCCGTCCTGAGAATATCCGCAATACAATCCTTGATCTCCCCCTCGGACCGCAGAACAATTTTCGTGCTACCGTGTTCAAATGTGAGGGAGAAGGGATATCCCCACCTGTATCTCGTGCCCCTCTCCTTGAGCCATTTCGTCAGGGGACTGCAGAGGTGCCTTAATGGCAGCGTGAGTGACGACAGATCCTGGAAGACGGTAATGTGGGTACCGCCCATTGTGAGTAATTTGTTTTCTTTTTAACCAGAACATTATTTTTCTATTCATACCAAAAATGAAAAACCTATCGAATTTCTATTGAGTATTTCCCATTTTATGATTAATGTTATATATGCAAGAGGTATGTGAGTGGTTCTTTTTAGATGAATTGTCCATATATTTCCACAAATAGGGGGCGTGGCCAACTGGCCATGGAGTAGGACGTGCTCTGTGCCGAGCTCCTGCGAGATCCGCCGTAGATCCGACTAAGTACGCACGAAAATTCGACTGAAAAGCCCAGAACCTGGAGATATGGGCGTTGGAATGCATGGACTGAAGATGCCATGAAAAGCAAGCTGTTCGCATCGGCAGATCAAGAGTTAAGCGAGAGTTGGAGGAAACGGCCGTCTGGATGCGTCGTTGGCAAGATGGCGGAGAACAAAGGAAAGGGACCACGAAACTCCCCATTGACCAGTGCATGAAGCAAATGACCGGAGAGATCTGACCAGCCGTTTCCCAAACAGCATCGGGCACACGGAGTAGCGCTAGTAAGCGCAAGCAATTGTAGCGACGGGGACTTGCTACAAAGTTGCGGCGAGACGGTCTCGGGGGCCGCGATCCCCGAACAGCTGATTTTCGCTGCGGCTCGGGGCTGCGAGAACGCCAGCCGCCCACGACCAGCACCGAAGCTCCTGGGAAGTGAAGCCTGCGCGCAAGCAATTGTAGCGACGGGGACTTGCTGCAAAGTTGCGGCGAGACGGCCTCGGGGGCCGCGATCCCCGAACAGCTGAATTTCGCTGCGGCTCGGGGCTGCGAGAACGCCAGCCGCCCACGACCAGCACCGAAGCTCCTGGGAAGTGAAGCCTGCACACGGAGTAGCGCTAGTAAGCGCAAGCAATTGTAGCGGTGGGGACTTGCTGCTAGGTTGCGGCGAGACGGCCTCGGGGGCCGCGATCCCCGAACAGCTGATTTTCGCTGCGGCTCGGAACTGCGAGAACGCCGGCCGCCCACGACCAGCACCGAAGCTCCTGGGAAGTGAAGCCTGCATCACGAGCGGACAATTACAACGCAGCCCCCCGCTGCTCACAAGCCACGAGCTGGGCAGTTCGTTTCTAGGGGGCTGGGCAGCGGAAGGAACTTTTGTTGTGAACCGGGAGTGCCTAGAGGCAGTGCAATTAAGTGCGGGCCTGATACCAGTAGACCGCACGGAGCCCACGGTGCGACCCCTGCACTAGATTAACCATTTGTGCAACATAGGCCCCACGCTCGGAGGTGTGAGTGCTGCAGCTGGGCCCCAGCGTGTGTCTGGCTGACACTATAGCCTGTCTGAAGCGTTCATAAACGAAGCACCATACGAAATTCTGCATGGGCGACTGGAGGCCCTGCGTTCAGGTGTGTGCACCAAGAGTGAGTGCAAGTAACTGGGCCCTGCAGTGAGTTAAGCTGCTCCATGTGACTCTGACCCGGGTGTCATAGGAGTTCAAGTATATTGGTGGAAGGAACCCAACATACGTGGGAGGCCGCAATCCATTTGATCGGCACTTTGATTTGGCAGTAGACTGTTAACATAAGCTGGTGCTGCATATGGGCGGAAGGTACCAGCATGGCGACGAAACCTGCCAAGACCAAGGCCAGCCAACCCACCATAGAAGTGTTCACAAGGACGCAGAGGACCCCTACTGTGCTAACTCAGAGCAAAGAAGGGGCTGGCGCAGAAGACGCTCCGGAAGGAGAGAAGCAGCAGATCCTGGAGGCGATAACAGAGATGAGCGCGAAATGGGGCCTAGCAATGGCAGACTTACGGGCTGCCCTGGAAACTAAGATCGATGCGGTGGGGACCGAACTAACCCTGTTGAGACAGGATGTCAGAGCGCCAGCAGACAGGACCAGTGGCTTGGAGAGTGCAGTACAAACCAATACGGAAGTTGGCAGTAGTAATGCCAAAGAAATCCACGTGCTGAAACAGCAGGTTGCCAATCTGGAAAATAGGGTTGAGGAAGCGGAAGGAAGGGCGAGGAGGAACAATATACGTGTCGTTGGCCTGCTGGAGGGAGAAGAATGCCGGGACCCTACAAACTATATTGAAAATATGATTATTCAAGCAATAGGGGCCGAAAAATTGTCCCAGGGGTTCACGGTGGAACGCGCGCACCGCGCATTGATGCGGAAACCACGACCCGGGGCCCCACCAAGGCCTATTATCGCTAAGATATTGAATTATAGAGACAGGGAAAAGATCCTGGAATTTTTTCGTAAGGGCGGTA
Source organism: Ambystoma mexicanum (assembly GCF_040938575.1). Classification (NCBI taxonomy): domain Eukaryota; kingdom Metazoa; phylum Chordata; class Amphibia; order Caudata; family Ambystomatidae; genus Ambystoma; species Ambystoma mexicanum. The sequence continues at coordinate 56,285,667 of NC_090935.1, read as the reverse complement.
CGATTGAGAGGGCGTCTACAACTGTTACAGTATACCCGGACTACACGATGATGGTACAGAGGCAGAGGTATAATTATGTGGCTGTCAAAAGGAGGCTGCGGGATGCAGGCATCAAATACATGCTTCTGTACCCGGCTAAACTTAAAGTGCTGCATAAGAACAAGGCGTTCTTCTTCGAAACCCCTGAGGATGTCGTGGCATGGTTGGACTTGCTGGGGTGCCCCGAGAAAGAGGCGGACCGGGACAGGCAAGATGGCGATTCTTGAAGGACATGGCTATTCGAACAGGGGGGTAAGTGGGCGGATGATCCGGTTTGCACTGGGAAACCAGACAGATAAGACACTGATTAAAAGGCGGGCCTTGGCTCGTAATGGACTGGAAAATAGTGGGAATGTATTTAAGGTAATTTAAACAGTGACACAATGCGTAATAATTGACGAAATAGGAGTAACGGAACTGGAGTAATCCTCCCCCAAACACTGTTAGTTAAGTGGCCGCTAGGGCTGCTTTACCCTGCTGGGCCCTGGACGTATGAGTGTGTTAGTCGGGGCTAGATGCGGGAGTGCCTGAGATCCAGGAATGGAGCTGGGCAAAAGTTGAGAGGGGCGTGGTTGGGGGATGGGGGGAGGTGGGAGGTGGGCAGGGAGGGGGGAGGAGTGTGTAGAGTATATATAGTTTTGGGGAATGGGGAGTTTGGTGTGTTTTTGGTTGTGGGGAGTTGGGGTTTGGAGGTGAGCCGGCGGGAGGAAGTAGAGACCTCAGGGTCGGATAGTGCCTGTGGGAGGAGGGAAGGCGCCTGGAGATGCCATGGGGGACCTTAGAATAATGACATGGAATGTGAGGGGACTAAATAGTTACCTGAAAAGAAATAAGGTCATGCTCTACCTGCGCAGGCAAAAAATAGACATTGCACTGCTACAGGAGACCCACCTGACCCGGGAGAAAGCAGATATGGTGGCTAGGAAATGGAAGGGAGTGATGGTGAGTTCATCTTACTCTGCCTATGCTAGAGGTGTGCTTATTTGGGTGGCACCGCATGTCCCATTCCAACGGTTACAAGAGGTGGCGGAAAGTGATGGGAGGATGGTCATCCTGAGAGGGATGGTGGAGAATAGGGAAATAAGCATAGTGAATACATATGCCCCGAACCAGAATACGGCGGCATATATCCGGACGTTGTGTACCAACATAAGCAAATGCGTGGGGAGTGCAGTGATATGGGGGGGGACTTCAACTGCGTACTTGACCCGAGGGTGGATAGGTCGGATAGGAAGGTAGATAGACCTGCTCCTGCGGCCAAGGCATTGCAGATATTACTAAATGACTTTGAGCTTGTGGACGCATGGAGAGAGTGTCACCCTCTGGAGAGACAGTACTCCCATTATTCTGCCCCGCAACAATTGTACACGAGGCTGGATTATTTTTTTATCACGCCCGAGGTATCTGCAGAGATGGTACAAATTGAATATAAGGCGAGAGTACTCTCGGACCACTCGCCCCTAATCCTCGCTTGGCGGTATCGCCCCTTGAGAGCGAGGATCCCGACATGGCGCCTGCGAGCGGAAGCATTGAAAGATCCCCTCTTCAGGGAGGGTATAAGGGAAGAGATCGTACATTTCTTTGAGGAAAATACGGGTAGTGTGGACTCAGCGGGAACGCTGTGGGAGGCCTTCAAAGTGGTGATCAGAGGGACAGCTATTGCAAAATCCAAAGGTTTACAGGGTGGCATTCTGGCTGATTTACAGGAGACGGAAGAGAGATTGGAAGAGGCTTTAAGAGGTGAAGATGACGCTAGACGGGGGCCAGAGTTGATTCTCATGCTGCAACAGAAATGTGCAGAACATTGGGACAGATTGTGTAATCTGAATTATAGAAAATACGTAGAGAGGCAACACGCGGGTGGAGATAAACCAGGTCGACTTCTAGCATGGTTGTATAAAAGCAAAAATCCCAAGGTCACGATCAGGACTATCACTAGAGAGGACGGCAGTGTAGCGGACACACAGGAGGGAGTCAACCAAGAGTTTGTAGACTATTATGGGGCATTGTATGCAGACCACGGTGAACACTGCTGGGACACGATAACAGAAACATTGGAGGATATAGGGTTGCCTAAATTAAGCGAAGAGGAGAGAGAGGAGCTGGACTCACCAATTACCCTAGAGGAGCTTGGGGAGGTGGTACGACAGTTACCCACTAGTAAGACGCCAGGGACAGATGGGCTACCGAGTGAGTTCTATAAGGCATATGCGGAAGAGCTCCTCCCCCCATTGCTGGACGTATTGAATGAGACATTTGAGACAGGGAACTTACCAGAGTCCATGAGAGAAGCGATTATATTACCGCTACTCAAACCTAATAAACCCCGGCACAACTGCAGTTCGTATCGGCCTTTGTCGATGCTTAACCAAGACAGCAAAATACTGACGGCTGTGTTGGCAAATAGACTGAGGAGAGTGATTGGTAGTCTCATACACCCTGATCAAACAGGATATGTCCCAGGCAGGAACATCTCGAACAACCACAGGCGACTCCAGCGAATTATTGAAAGTAGTAATGGACAGACTGAGGAAATGGTGATTGTGTCATTGGATGCAATTAAGGCTTTTGATTCGGTCAGGTGCCCATGGCTAATGGCGACCCTGGAAGGGTATGGAATGGGTCCAGGATACCTACGGTGGGCGCAGATATTGTACAGAGAACCGCTAGCTAGGGTCAAGACAGGATCGGTGATATCGGACAGGTGGCAGCTAGGCCGGGGCACCAGACAGGGGTGTCCATGGTCCCCAATGCTTTACATACTGGCCCTGGAACCTCTAGCGATATATCTTAGACAACAGTATGATATGATAGGCATCGAGGTGAAAGGGGAAAAGCATTTGATTTCTCTCTATGCGGATGACATGTTACTGTATCTAAGGTACCCGGAAGAGAATCTCCAATACATCCTGGAGGTAATGGATAGATATGCAGGTCTTTCTGGTATAGCAGTGAACCCCCAGAAGTCTAGCATGTTCCCGTTGGGCAGATATGCGGGTATACCCCGGGAAAAGTTGCCTGTGCTGCAGGTGCCATGGGCAGTGGATACGTTCCGATACATGGGGATAGACATTTACCACACGGTAGAGGAAGAGCATAGACATAACACTGAGACAGCCCTGGCTAAAATCGGAAACTGCATGCGTTTTTGGGTGAAGTTACCCTTGGCTATGATGGGGAGGGGAGCGATGCTTAAGATGGTGGTTCTGCCTAGGCTCTTATATTATTTCGCGAATATCCCACATTTGATCCCGAATAAGTTTTTTGCCAAACTGAATAGTATGTGCAGAGATTTCCTATGGCATGGCACGCGAAATAGAGTGGCGTTATGGAAGTTACAGAACTTCCACGAAAAAGGGGGGATAAAATTGCCCAACTACGAGGTATATTATGTGGCCAGTCAACTGCAGTATATCGCGAAATGGCTTTCGGACGAGGAACCCTCCGAATTCAGATTGCTTGGGCAGGATTGTGCACCCTTCTACTTAAAGGAAATGATGTGGGTACCCAGGGCAGACCTGAGGGGGCGTCCCAAGATGATGTTGCTGGGTTGGAAAATGTGGCGCCGAGCGTGTAGGATGCTGGAAAACGCGGCTCCATGCTCTCCGCAGATACCATTGGTCACGCTGATGGGGGCAGATGCTCAGTTACGGAAAATAATCAGAAACCATTGGGAGCCGGTGGGGCTTGTAACGATGGGAGACATTTGGCAGGAGGGCTCAATAGTTGCCTTTGAGGAGTTGCGGGATATGTCTGGGTTACATCCAGGTCAGTACATTGCATATTATAGAATAGTGAAAGAAGTGAAGACACTGTGGCCGGAAACTGTGCTAGAGGGCGAGCCAGATGTAGTAGTAGATATGATATACGACATAGCGGAGGGGGGGCACGAGATATCTAGATTATATGAGATGTTGATGCTCAGAGTGGGGAAAGAGGTCGTCCAACTGAGATTGGATTGGGAGACGGAAGTGGGGACCCTGATGGAAGACGAGGTGTGGGAACGGGTGCAAGGGTCCCATAAGAAAGTGTCTAGAAATGCCAGGTTGCAGCAGATACAACTATATGTCATGCATAGAGCTTATATGACGCCACGGAAAATATCAAGGTTTGCGGGTGCGGGCCGACAGGCATGCCCTAAATGTGACGAAGAGAATGCGGACATGGTACACATGTTCTGGTCATGTCCGGTCATTGCGCGCTTTTGGAGGGAGGTGGAATGTAAACTAGCCCAGAAGGATGTCACGATTGTTGTAGACACGGTATGGGCCTGTCTGTTGGGAGTGTTTCCGAGATCTAAGAAGTTAAAACATGTGAGCAAGCTGAAAGATTTAGCATATGTGTTGGCAAAGAGAAGAATAGCCATAGCATGGAAGACATGTCACAGTCCACGGGTGGAGGTGTGGTGGAAGGACCTGCAGAAATGGGCAGAGGCAGAAACAATGGTTTGGCAGGATGCGAGCAGGATCGGGGATCTAGAGGGGACAGAGTCCCTGATGGCCTGGAAATCACTAATAGCGGAACTGTTTGGGTCGATTCCGGACCCAAATGACTCCAGGGGGACGGATCACCTACCACAGGATGCAGATACGGAATGAGGAGCCGGTTGAGCTCAGACGGGGGGGCGGGGGGAGCAGTGCATTGATGTGGATTGTACAACGGTTTTTGATAACAAATGCTCTGTTTTGTTTGTACTGTTTTTGTTGGCTTTAATAAAAAATTAAAAAAAAAAATATATATTTCCACAAATAAGGAGTTAGGACAAGGAAGGACTAAACCGGACATCCACAAGCTAATGGAGTGTCGGAACCCAGCTACTTTTGACTTCTAGATACGGATAGGGACACACATGTTTTTGATGAACTAGAATAGTATTATGCACCCAAAGTCCACAAAGATGATCCCTAGCTAAAATTGTCCAGCCCTAAATTGTCTAGGGCCTTTTGCCCAATAGTTCAGGTAAAAAGTTCCAGAGAAGTTATGAAGCAGGAAAAAAATCCATGTAGTGTCTCTGGGGTCCAGTGAAGGGTTCTTATGGATAGGGTTCAAGTTAGACTAATGCCCAAAAGTAGCCCCAACAGTCAGATGTCTTGCGCAAGCAATGGCAAAGCCAAGATTGTTATAATTAAGCTTTATTATAAGCGCATTGACTTATAATGGGAGTATAGAAGTAGGTTAGAAACTCTGTAACTTACCCCGTACTTCCCCAGACTTGGCAGAACGAAGGAAGATGGCCCGACGTTACTTTTCCCGCCAAAAGTTGCAGTCCTCGATTCACATGGATTGCAGGTCTGAGCTGATCTCTGGTTTGTTTCTTTCACTGTTGCAAGGACTCATGATTGAAGAATGCAGCAAAACTCAATGCAAGACCCTTCTCAGGACTGTACTCGGGTCAGGTAAGCTATTTCGGACAGTGGTCACCGCAGCACGGTGACGCAAAAGCACTCAGCAGCCACGGTCGGACCTTCCCTCCTATCTCGGGTCCCCTTGAAGCTAGGATGCCGACATTTCACAGGAGGGAGTCTTGTAGGGCCAGCTGAGGATCCCCCTAGTTTCAGGCCGAAACTCAATACAGTAACGCCAGCAACACGGTAGCCCAAAAACGAAGCTGGTCACAGGACAGTTCCAGGCACTTCCGAAGGCTTCCTTTGGCAGGGCACTGAGCAGATGTCAGGAATGGATGGTCCTTCTACTCCACTCCAAGGGCCTCAGCTCCCTCGCAGGACTGCTAAAAAGCACAAGCAAGACAGGGCTCCTCCAGGACAGCAGCAGAAGTTGGTTGCCAGACCTCCTTTAGTCAGGTCTCAGGTGTCATGATGCCTACCTCCAAGGAGCCAGGCCGGGCCCAGCAACCCCAGAGGCAGACATCATTTTCCCCAGGGAAGTCTCAGCGGGCCCAAGTCGGGGCCCTTTGGACTCAGTCCTGGCGCCTTAGGCGCCAGGCTCATAGCGGACCCCAGTCCTGGCACCTTAGGCGCCAGGCTCATAGAAGAGGATATGTGTTTAAGTGCTTGGGTGCACACTTACCTGATGCAGACCTTGCTGCTTCATCCAGGCCCTCTTGAGGCCTGAATGGGACTACTTTACCTGTAGGACTACTTCACCAACCGGGTGTGGTCGGTGAAGGATACATACCTGATTGGTGGAAGGATACGTACCAGGAACTTCTTCCAAGGCTATTTAAACCCCACCCGAACAGCCACACGTGCTTCGCGTTGTTCTGCACCTAGCAGCTGGACGCTCACCGTGTCAGCTCCTGCATCCTGACTTCAGCCACGCCTGCCAGCACCCTGGAACATCTGCAAGGGGAGAAAGGAAGAGAATAGGTGAAGAAAAGCCCTTACCTGCTAAATCTGCATCCCGGAGTCATTTCTCCAACAGCCCTGAAAAGGAAGACATCATTTTAAAGGCATTTTGTTTCGATCGCTGCAGCGCTGCATTTTACTCACCTTTGCAAGGCGCTTCCATCTTCAGCAGCGATCTTCCGGATTCAGCTACGCCCCGGCGCCTAGAGGAAAAAAGACAAGAACAAAGGTGAGAGGGAGAAAAGGAATAAGGAAAGCTCAGTTTCCTTTTAAGTCTTACCTGTTGGATTATTCCCACTGCATTTCGGGTCCTGCCGCTTCCTGGCATCTCCGGACCCCGGCCCCTATGGGGAAAAAAGACAGACATTGAATGAGCGAATGCAAAGACATTACCTGAGCGCTCATCCAGAACTGTTTCACTTCGGGTCGGCGCCATATCTCCGGCACTCCGAACCCCGGCCCCTAAGGGGAAAAAGACATAAGCATTAGCGCTTGCTGCAATTAGACAACGAACATTATTATTAAGCTTGAACTTTTGAACAGAACTTTTACAGCGCCTTACCTGAACAGTCAAGCTTACCTGAACTCCCATCAATAGTGAATCCAGTGAAGTAACTGGGTTTCAACGCGCCCCTGCATCAGAAGCAGGATGGAGAGCTCATCCTTCCAAACCCTAAGGAGGGTATCCAACGAGCCAGGGAAGCCAGAATAGAGGGGCCCTTCCTGTCCATCTTCAGAGTTCTGCGCCTTCGACGCCGCGCCTCCGTGGGAACCAGGTGAGCGTTACAGAACGCGAAGCCTTACCACAATTTCCCACCTGGGCGCTATGGAGACTTCCGAGACAGATCAGCTGGCCCATCTTTTAGGGGAATTACGGGCAGAAGTGCACTCAGCCCGCCAGGAGACTAATGCTCTCAGAAGGGAACTAATCCTATCCAAGTAAAGAAATGATGATCTGGCCAAAAGGTTATTGCAGGGCCAGGCAGAGCACACTCCTTTACCTGTTTCCGGAGATATTTCTACAACAATGGGTTCGAATAACCCGGTATAAATCAATCTACCTGGACACATGCCTTTGGCCCCGCCGGAACGTTTTGCGGAGGATCCCAAGAAATATGCTGTTTTTATGAACCAATGCCGTTTACACTTTTTATGCAGGCCCGGGGCCTTCCCCAACGACCAGACCAAAGTAGCCTTTGTACTATCTTACCTCAGTGGCTGTGCTGCCGATTGGTCTATTCCATTGGTAAATCAGGATGATCCCATTCTCCGGGATTTCCAGGGCTTCCAGGCCAGCATGGAAAGATTGTTCGCTCGACACTCGCAGGGACAGGCCCTTGACAACGAACTGCTATCCTTACGACAAGGTAATCAGGATCTTTTGTCCTATATCGCCACCTTTAATAGACTAGTTGTGGAAACCGGATGGCCTGAAAATAAAAGGATCACATTGTTTCATCGAGGCCTGCGCGGAGAGCTTAAAGATGTTATAGCTCAGATAGTAGATCCACCCCAGGCCTGCGCAGACTACATAGACTTAGTGGTTCAACTTGATCACAGACTTCAAAATAGAAAAGCAGATCGGCTCAAGTATGAAACCAGAGTACCTATCAAGACCCACGTTAACTCCAAGAGTACTGACGTTTCCGAACCTATGCAAATTGGCAGTGTTAAAGGACCATTAACGCAGAAGGAACGAGAGAGAAGGCGACAAATGCAACTTTGTCTGTATTGCGGAACTTCCGGTCACTTTCTTCAAAGTTGTCCAGTTAAACCACCCAAGAAGGTGGTTGGAGCCACTGATAACGAGTTATTGACACCTGGTTCGGGAAACGACCTAGCCCGACAAGCGTAGGGGTCCGCTTGCCGAGCTTGAAAACAAACTCTTTGACCTCGCATTTTGTCATGCCAATGGTGCTTGTGAACCCAAAACAGCCTCAGCAGTTGCATGCTATAAAAGCATACATAGACAGTGGAGCTATTGGAAATTACATAGACTGTGAATTGGCTTCCAGGATTAAGCTTCCTCTCCGCCCGAAAGTAACCCAAGATGTAATTACTACAGTTGATGGAACCGAAATAGCCTCAGGGCCTGTAACGCATTCCACAGTTGAAATCACTCTGGTGGGTCAGGACGGACATCGGGAAGCAATCGTGTTTGATGTGATCAAGGCCCCACAATTTCAAGTACTTCTTGGTATCCCTTGGTTAGAAACACATAATCCGAGAATAGACTGGCGAGCAAAGAAGATAACTTTTCCTGATTGTGAACCAACCTGTTACCCAAGGAATCCAGCTATGGGTCTAGCCTCTGTAACTTCCACCCTCTTTCTTCTAGGGCCTTGGAGTTCCCATTGGATTCCGGCGCGGTCAGTCTCACCTATGTCGCCTTCTCTTGGTGCCGTCCTGAGAATATCCGCAATACAATCCTTGATCTCCCCCTCGGACCGCAGAACAATTTTCGTGCTACCGTGTTCAAATGTGAGGGAGAAGGGATATCCCCACCTGTATCTCGTGCCCCTCTCCTTGAGCCATTTCGTCAGGGGACTGCAGAGGTGCCTTAATGGCAGCGTGAGTGACGACAGATCCTGGAAGATGGTAATGTGGGTACCGCCCATTGTGAGTAATTTGTTTTCTTTTTAACCAGAACATTATTTTTCTATTCATACCAAAAATGAAAAACCTATCGAATTTCTATTGAGTATTTCCCATTTTATGATTAATGTTATATATGCAAGAGGTATGTGAGTGGTTCTTTTTAGATGAATTGTCCATATATTTCCACAAATAAGGAGTTAGGACAAGGAAGGACTAAACCGGACATCCACAAGCTAATGGAGTGTCGGAACCCAGCTACTTTTGACTTCTAGATACGGATAGGGACACACATGTTTTTGATGAACTAGAATAGTATTATGCACCCAAAGTCCACAAAGATGATCCCTAGCTAAAATTGTCCAGCCCTAAATTGTCTAGGGCCTTTTGCCCAATAGTTCAGGTAAAAAGTTCCAGAGAAGTTATGAAGCAGGAAAAAAATCCATGTAGTGTCTCTGGGGTCCAGTGAAGGGTTCTTATGGATAGGGTTCAAGTTAGACTAATGCCCAAAAGTAGCCCCAACAGTCAGATGTCTTGCGCAAGCAATGGCAAAGCCAAGATTGTTATAATTAAGCTTTATTATAAGCGCATTGACTTATAATGGGAGTATAGAAGTAGGTTAGAAACTCTGTAACTTACCCCGTACTTCCCCAGACTTGGCAGAACGAAGGAAGATGGCCCGACGTTACTTTTCCCGCCAAAAGTTGCAGTCCTCGATTCACATGGATTGCAGGTCTGAGCTGATCTCTGGTTTGTTTCTTTCACTGTTGCAAGGACTCTTGATTGAAGAATGCAGCAAAACTCAATGCAAGACCCTTCTCAGGACTGTACTCGGGTCAGGTAAGCTATTTCGGACAGTGGTCACCGCAGCACGGTGACGCAAAAGCACTCAGCAGCCACGGTCGGACCTTCCCTCCTATCTCGGGTCCCCTTGAAGCTAGGATGCCGACATTTCACAGGAGGGAGTCTTGTAGGGCCAGCTGAGGATCCCCCTAGTTTCAGGCCGAAACTCAATACAGTAACGCCAGCAACACGGTAGCCCAAAAACAAAGCTGGTCACAGGACAGTTCCAGGCACTTCCGAAGGCTTCCTTTGGCAGGGCACTGAGCAGATGTCAGGAATGGATGGTCCTTCTACTCCACTCCAAGGGCCTCAGCTCCCTCGCAGGACTGCTAAAAAGCACAAGCAAGACAGGGCTCCTCCAGGACAGCAGCAGAAGTTGGTTGCCAGACCTCCTTTAGTCAGGTCTCATGTGTCATGATGCCTACCTCCAAGGAGCCAGGCCGGGCCCAGCAACCCCAGAGGCAGACATCATTTTCCCCAGGGAAGTCTCAGCGGGCCCAAGTCGGGGCCCTTTGGACTCAGTCCTGGCGCCTTAGGCGCCAGGCTCATAGCGGACCCCAGTCCTGGCGCCTTAGGCGCCAGGCTCATAGAAGAGGATATGTGTTTAAGTGCTTGGGTGCACACTTACCTGATGCAGACCTTGCTGCTTCATCCAGGCCATCTTGAGGCCTGAATGGGACTACTTTACCTGTAGGACTACTTCACCACCCGGGTGTGGTCGGGGAAGGATACATACCTGATTGGTGGAAGGATACGTACCAGGAACTTCTTCCAAGGCTATTTAAACCCCACCCGAACAGCCACACGTGCTTCGCGTTGTTCTGCACCTAGCAGCTGGACGCTCACCGTGTCAGCTCCTGCATCCTGACTTCAGCCACACCTGCCAGCACCCTGGAACACCTGCAAGGGGAGAAAGGAAGAGAATAGGAGAAGAAAAGCCCTTACCTGCTAAATCTGCATCCCGTAGTCATTTCTCCAACGGCCCTGAAAAGGAAGACATCATTTTAAAGGCATTTTGTTTCGATCGCTGCAGCGCTGCATTTTACTCACCTTTGCAAGGCGCTTCCATCTTCAGCAGCGATCTTCCGGATTCAGCTACGCCCCGGCGCCTAGAGGAAAAAAGACAAGAACAAAGGTGAGAGGGAGAAAAGGAATAAGGAAAGCTCAGTTTCCTTTTAAGTCTTACCTGTTGGATTATTCCCACTGCATTTCGGGTCCTGCCGCTTCCTGGCATCTCCGGACCACGGCCCCTATGGGGAAAAAAGACAAAGACATTGAATGAGCGAATGCAAAGACATTACCTGAGCGCTCATCCAGAACTGTTTCACTTCGGGTCGGCGCCATATCTCCGGCACTCCGAACCCCGGCCCCTAAGGGGAAAAAGACATAAGCATTAGCGCTTGCTGCAATTAGACAACGAACATTATTATTAAGCTTGAACTTTTGAACAGAACTTTTACAGCGCCTTACCTGAACAGTCAAGCTTACCTGAACTCCCATCAATCCTCAATCCAGTGAAGTAACTGGGTTTCAACGCGCCCCTGCATCAGAAGCAGGATGGAGAGCTCATCCTTCCAAACCCTAAGGAGGGTACCCAACGAGCCAGGGAAGCCAGAATAGAGGGGCCCTTCCTGTCCATCTTCAGAGTTCTGCGCCTTCGACGCCGCGCCTCCGTGGGAACCAGGTGAGCGTTACATCAGGTTTCTTTGCGGGTCTCACAGCTGGACACTTGGCTCCTTCATCTTTCTCCAGTATCTCTGAAGAATGTGTGCAGGGGTCCTCTTCTTATCCTAAAAGCCAGGTAAGAGCTGAAACTCCCACTAGCCAATAGCAGGACTAGCCCACACACACACACCAGCAGTGGTCCAATCAGGATAGCAAAAGGACAAGTGCAAAATCTCGTGGCACGGCCATGTTTGACTAGTAGCCACTGTTAGTAGCCAAATGCGGTAAACGCTGCAAGGCTAAAACGAGAATCCCCAAAAAGTAGGAAAACGTCACTGCTGCCACCAGCTTATCCTTGTAGAACACACAGAGTAACCAAACAATCCTCTGAGTGTTAGTCTAGGGCAAAGCAAAAATACACCCATTGTACTTCAGGGTAAGCTGCGCTGCACAATGATAGAAGGTTACCACAAGTGATACAAAAGTAACGAAAAGTAGTAACATGACTAAGGGAAACAAGGTTTCCCAGTACTGACAACCTGCAGGACGTATCAGTTTCCCCATAAGAATAAGAGCAAATGCCAGTGTAGTGAAGTTGACTGCTTCACTGCACTGAGAAAAGTACAAGTCAGATTCAAAAATAAAAGCAAAATGTTTGGGGGTTCCATAAAAATGGAAGGAAATGTGCAGTAAAGAAAATCTTTCCTAACACTGGGCTTGAAGGATGAGCTTAAAGTTTCAACTTCAGCTTCTGAACAAATTGGTAGATGAGAGGTCGCCAGATATACACATCTGTCCCTCATTCCCTCCGGCTGAGCCAGGCTCAGGCAGCCAATCACACAGAAGGGCCTTCATGCAGGCAGGCAGCAAATCAGGCTCACAGACATTCAGGCCATTCACTTCCACCCAGACACCCATAACAAGGAATGTGGATTGGGTCAAGCACCCAGCCTTTCAGCACACCACACTGCGTTCATGTCGGTTTCAGGCAGGGCTGCCTCATTCATTGTGTCACACACACAGAAACCCTACCCTCATAACATAGAATGCATATTGGTCACACACTATATTCACACATTCACTGGCAAGGCTCCCGCCAGTCTGGCCTGGACTTCCCCACAATACCATATATGGGTGTTCCACACAACAGCCAGTCAGGGGAAGGGACAGAGTCAGGGCTTCCCAGAACGTTCGGAAAACAAGGTAACAGGCAATAGAAACCAAGAGGCCCCAGGGTCCATCTTGCCTTCTATAAGGAATCCACTTATTCCTATGGCAGGGTCTCGGTATCTCAAAATAGAGTATACTCAGCGCTCCTGCACATCAGCATGATGCTGCCCACCAGCCCATACCCCGCTCTGTGGGAAACATGCAGGTGCCCAAAAACATACACTAGGGGTATAGGTTTGTACCCCCACCCATGTGTGCCATAAGGGTATCCCATGGGTCTGTACACCAAACCAAAAAGATGAAGAGCTCCACTGCCAGTGGTCCCAACTGGACTCCTTTGCAGAAAACAACACAGAACACACATGATAAGGGAGTACAATATAAGAACAGGGAGGCTCTGTCCTTCCAATGCATTTCCAGCATCACAATAGTTAAGCTGCGGAACTGGAAACAGAAAGGAGCATGCAGGCCCTCACCAAACACTCCAGATGTTTCCTTTGCAATCCACAGCAACCAGCAATTTCCTGGTCAGAGTGGAGGGAGTATTAGGAGATAGATCTCAGCATAGTACATCAGGACGGGCTCACTTCTGAAAAAAAAGCAAACCTTTTCCTCTGTGTTAAAGTTTAGAGGGATTCCCCCATTGCCTACAGCAGAGGCAGGAGACATAAGTGTGTACAAACTAGCTTTGAAACAACTGGATTCATACACAAACAGAAACATGGAGAGAGTACAGAAGAATCTGTCACAGTTCTTTGACATCTTGCTATTTCTTGTAATGTTTGGTGCAGCCATAACCACAACTTATTAAAGATCAGTTAATAATAATACATACAGTCACCACCATAATCCCACCACCATGATCCAGAAGTGCCTTCGAATGTGTGGTGACTCTTCATTAGAGGAAACACAAGCTATTGCTAAAATGGTGGAACATGCAGAATTGTGTCCAAAGGCTATTAGAGAAAAGACAGTATGGCAAAAAAACTTGCAATAATCCTTGTGCCTCTCAAGTTAACCTCATCAACAAAAAATCTAAAGCAGAGGAAGGTAAACATGATTAATTCTAGAAAAAGAGAATGATTATGCTCCAGGCATCAGGAATTCCCGACAGGAAAAAAGAATGCTACACAGATCAGGACAAATATAAGTGTCTTGGGTAGGGCAGAAATAGCCCAAATGCGGTATCAGGGGTCACTTTTCAGTGGTTTCTCGTGGGAAAACGATTGTCGTGTGCGTGCAAGAGGAGGACATATCTGGCAAAGAACGCGTATTGATGTTTCGAAGAATTTGCATAAATGAAGTTGCTCCGCTATGTTGTGCAACTAGGAGGCATTTGAGTATCAATGATGGTCGATAGTTGCTCTCCTTATTTGATTATTACCATTGAGAAGTCGAAAAATCTTGATAAAGCAGAGTTTAAGGTGCCCTTGTACAAATATGACATAAGAAACCCTGGAAGGTTCACAGGCACAATCAAATCTATAGTTGTTTTAATTGAATTCAGAAATAGGATGGCCTCAATTATATAAGTATACATGGCAAAGAAAGGAGTAGAAGTTTTGGGGAGGAGATTCCAAGCAGCATTAAACATTAAACTGGATCCCACAAAAGAGTAACCCGTGTTATTCATGTCTTTGGTTGGTTGGCAGAGGGTACGCACACAGAATCATATTGAAGGCAGAAGCATGCCCTGATGCTCATAATGCACGGAACAGCTGATGTGGAGAAGGAACCGGAACGCTTATTTAGCGAGAACATCATAGAAGCTATAGAGTTCACTGAATGGCTGTGCCCTGTTGTTGTATACAATAAAACGGGGAAAATAAGGGTATGTGTGGAAATTAGGAACTTGAACAGTAACATTCATGTTGACCGATACCCACTGGCATATATCACAGATATGTTGAATTGCATGTCTAGTGCGGACACTATAATCACATTAGACTTGTCCACACCTAACCACCAGATTAGGTTAACCAAGGATAGTAAACACCTCACATCCTTTACTACCCCATTTGGGATGTTCCGATACTGCAGAAGGCCATTCAGACTGGCATCAACAGCAGCTGTATCTTTCAGAGAACCATGAGTCCTATCTTGAAAGGGGCTGAAGGCATTATGGTATACAGAAACGGAACAAAATGTCAGCCTTCACACAGTATTAGGGAGGCCTAAATAAAAGGGACTAACAATTGAAGTTACCAAAGTGTACATTAAAGGCTATAAAGTTGAATATCTAGGCCATATCATAAAAGCGCAAGGTTACAAACCAAAAGAAAAGGCACTAAAATCCATTAGAGAGGCACCACTGCTTTACAATAAAGATGTAGTACAGTCATTCTTGGGTTTAGCAGAATAGTATAACACATTTGTTTGAAACTTTGAAGAAATTACATTGCCCCTGTGCAAGCTGTTAAAAAAGTATGTTCAATTTAAGTGGATTTAGGAGTGGGAGCGGGCAATAGGATTAAAGAAGGGATTTGCAATGTGTCAGGGTGAGGTGTGGTTGTGATTGAGAAACTAGCCATAGTAACAGTGGATGCTAGTACAAAGGGGTTGGTGGATGTCCTGTGCCCCAAAAGATAAACAGCGTATAAAGGATAGTTTGCCATGCCTCTCATTAGATAACAGAGACAGAAGCTAAATATGCTGTGATTAAAAGCGAACACCTGGCCTGGGTATGGGGAATTCATCACTCGCTGTGCTACATATTGGGCATGCCTTTTGTAGTTTGCGCTGACCATAAGCCCTTAGCTGAGGTATTATCGCTCGAAGCGAATGGCCAGAGCGATTCCTCGCTTTGCCAGGGTGACTCACAAGACCCAAAAATTTGATTTTTGCATTGAATATGTGGCACAGGTCCAGAGCGTAGTGGCTTATTTCCTTTCACGAATGCCCATTACAAATTGAAAAGGATCATGCAGAGGAGATAGCAGAAGTGGTTGCTAGCATGTTACTGATTTTAATGGAGCAAACTCCACGTAAGAGACATAGACAAAGGGTGATGGCCTTTCTGGG
This sequence comes from Ambystoma mexicanum, assembly GCF_040938575.1. Lineage (NCBI taxonomy): Eukaryota > Metazoa > Chordata > Amphibia > Caudata > Ambystomatidae > Ambystoma > Ambystoma mexicanum. The sequence goes on along the minus strand of NC_090935.1, from coordinate 56,270,029 downwards.
AAGTGAGAGATGAGTTATCAGTTGAAGGTTCCTTGTTGTGTTGTGGGCGTCTACTTGTAGACTGTCCTTCCCTATAGTAAAAATGAATTCAGGTTGCCCATGAGGGCCACACAGGTATCACAGGCACAAAGGGGAAGGTCAGAGAAAGGTACTGGTGGCTGAGGTTGGATATGCTTATCAAGAGATGGGTAAGCGAGTGCTGGTCTTGTAACAATTATTACGTGAGTATTAAAGTGTGCAAACAAGAGTTGTCTCTAATTCCACCTCCCACAGTGGAATGGGAATATATAGGGTTCACAGTCGAGTTTATTGGAATGCAACAGTCTTGTGGTGTACAGCCCTTCAGCTCTGACTCCTTTCTCCAACCATACGCCCCCACCCCCTTCCAAGTTCCACCCACAATACTCCAGTCCAGGAGAAAGTATGGAAGGATAAATGTAAGAGATGGAAAAAGGTAGAGACATAAGAACATCAGAATACAACACACCTCCCTCCTCAAACTCCTTAAACCAAAATGAAGTGCCAGGAAAGAGAGATGTGGGAGAGGGGAGGGACAAAACAGAGAAGGATAGATATAGGAGAGGGAAGAAACTGAGAAAATGATGTAGGAGAGGGAAGAAACCGAAGGGTAGATGTAGGAGAGGGAAGAAACAGATAAGCAAGATTTGGGAGATGGAAGAAACAGAGCAGGTTGAATGTGAGAGAGGGAAGAAACAGAATGATAGATGTTAGAGAGGGAAGAAACAGAGAAGGATAGATGTAGGAGAGGGAAGAAACAGAGAAAGATAGATGAAGGAGAAGGAAGAAACAGAGAAGAGTAGATGTAGGAGACAGAAAAAACAGAGACTGGTAGATGTAGAAGAGGGAAGAGACAAAGAAGACTAGGTGTAGGAGAGGTAAATGATAGAGATATAAGGACATCAAGAATGTCAGCATTTAACAAAGCACTTGTGGTTGGAGGTGTGGGGGAGCTGATGCATACAGGTGAGGTGTAGAATTGGGAGTGCACATTCACAGCTGTAAGGCGGATTCTCACAAGACCATATACTATCATCATAGAGCTAAGTGAGGACTCAAGTCCGGCCACATGTATCATAGTCCTAGGAGCCCCTTCATATGTCCATTGTGAGGGTTCCATGTTATTTTCACAAAATAAATTACTTAGTGGTAATTGACTTTGTGGAAATAACTTTGAATATTTACTTCAATTATTCTTTTAGGCGTACCCCCAAAACCTACTTTCCCTCTAGACTACCACCCCTACTCCAAACCCCTCCCCACCCCCATTTACCCTTTAACCCACACATTATATATATGTATATATTATATATATTTACAGTGAGACAACTTTGTTAAAGGGACGTTATGGTTAGGTTGCACTAATAAAAAACTATGAAATTAATTGACAAAACGTTGTTGGCATGAGGTATGGTTGCTCAGTGTTGTGATGTTCTTGGAAGTGAATGTAGAAGTCTGGGATGGGAGATGGAATGTTATGGTGTGAGTGTGGGAATGCTTGTGATGAGGGTTTTAAGCCCAGGCAGTTGGAGAGCCCCTGCTGGGTGATGGGAGCCAGTGTCTGTTCGTAGTAACTGTTCCTGTTGAGCGTACCTGTTGTAACCTAAGAGTATGTAGATAAAGCTACTGGAACCTACCTTCAGCCTAGCAAAGTCACTTTTTCACTTAGCTTACCATAACTGGCGAATTACTGGGGGTTTTCGGTTTTACTTGTCACCATAACGTCCCTTTAACAATGTTTTTTCACTGAATTTCATAGGTTTTTATTAGTGCAACTTAACCATCCCGCCCCTTTAACAACTTTTTTTCTGTGAATTTCATAGGTTTTTTGTCCCTGAACATGTTTCATGTTACATCACTGTATATAAGTTATTCATAATTCCTCTTTAAACATATATCAAAGAACTGTAAACCTCCTTTAAGAAACATATTCTTTGCAGTACATGTGTGTCGTTATCAGCAGCGCATGCTGGGGATGCAAGTCATGGTTGAATTGCCAGGAAGCTCGACCGTGACCACAGCCCCATCAAACCACCCCTGTTATCCACTGCACCTACCCTGCATCCAAGTTCAGTGTTCGCTATGCTCTCATAATGTGACCAATGGCGAGTGCTCATGGCTTTCAGCAATGGCCAGTCTCCACAATCCATGGGGCATGGACTTCGGCCATGGCGCTTTCCCCAATAGGCAAATCAGAGTCAACATTTGTCTTTGCGGAGGGCCAGGCCCACTGCCCAGGCATCAAAGTTATATCATTATTTTTTGTACTTACTTTTTGACACTTTCAAAAAAGTAAAACACAGGACAGATTTGGAAAGGCTTGCTTTCAGGTCCTTTGCTGATGCTCCTCGAGGCAAGTTTGCTGCGATCCCATCCAGCACTTCAGGATGCTAGTGCAAGCAGAATTATTTTCCCATTTTAACCTAGAGCTTCTGCATGTCACATTCCCCAATAAGCAAATCAGAGTACACATTTGTCCTTGCTCAGGGCCATTGCCCATACACTAAAATTCTATCACAACTTTTTGTACTTACATTTTGACACTTTAGAAAAAAATCAAACACAGGACAGATTTTCAAAACCATGCTTTGAGGTCCTTGCTGATGCTTCCCGCAAATGTTTGCTGCAATCCTGTGCAGTACTTCACACTGTATCCACGAGCAGAATGTTTTTTTTTTCCCTTACAAACCTATCCCGAAAATCTTTAGCACATACCCTGTTGCCCATGCCCACTTTCACCCCATTGCCGGTCCCTCATGGCCATGGCCATTAGCCAGATTGTCCGGGTCATGGGTACTTGTCCACTTACTGAACCATAACACATATTTGACATGTCTCCATTTCATACCTCTGTATACTGAAATATAGAATGTCAGAGACAGTTGGTTTTATGTTGCATAAAATGCTGCAGGTTTATTATATCCACAGCAATCATCTATTTCAAAAGTACTACATGATTGTCATCCTAGTAAAACTATGGCAGATTGTTCCTTTTGTGCGGTGACCAGCCAACTACATCTTCAGTTCCTAGCTTCCCCCTTATCTCCAACCAACTTTGCTTTATTTGTTAGGCCAAAGCTCCCCCAACCACAAATGTCCTTGATCCGCCTGCCCTTGGAGGAGATCCTGAGCTGGAGGAGTGCTGCTTATGACGGAGAAGCAGAGCTCTCCTAGTTTCCTCACGCGACCTCGCCGCTGGGCCACAGAGAGGCGCTGATGCTGGCAGGGGCGAAAACCCCTCCTGATTCCTACTGAGCTCATTTTCTAGTCTTTCCAGTGCCACTGGTCTCTTCCACACCGCCACACCACCGAGCGGCCGACATCCCTCTGTGGCTCCCCTCTATTGCAACATCACAATTCCATCAACTTTGTGCATATGTTCAAGAGGAACAGATCCATACCAGTATTTGCCAAATGCGCACCATCTCTCTTGTAATACTCTGGAGACTTCAAGTTGATCAACCCGTGTCTGACCTAAGTGAACACTCTGCCTTTGCAAAATGTAGCCATTGATTCATTTAGCTTCCTTACAGACCTCTCAATTGCTGTCTGTGACTCTGCTCCCCTCCACGTTTTCCTTGCTATAATCTCTGACCACATGATGTATGCGTCTCCCAAGCGGGGTGCCAATTTTTGTAGCGTTCCCATCATTTCTCTTATCAACATTCCTCTTCCTAGACTCGTGAGATCACCCTCCTACCCTCCAGGTGTCACAACAAGACCCCAGGTTTAGGGTACATTTACAAAAGCCTTTCCACATGACCTTCCAATTACACCCATTTCATCCATGGAATTCCCTGCCATTGGACCCTGAAATGTCCTGCTGTCATTTGCTCCCTTTCCTGTGTCCACCTTGCTTTGGCCCCTGTCACAAACGAGTGGCCTACTACCCACAATGTTCTTCTGGCCCACTTTGATGCTGTGTAATGGGGAAAGGAGGGTGACGAAGACTGTGATGCATTTTATGAAACCGCACATACCTCTTGAAACAGTTAGAATCCCAACCCCCTATCTTCTTAATGACTTCAGCTGGCATGCCCGCCACTGCTGCTGGCTTGGCGGCTCCAAATGTGAAGGAGTGAGTGCTGAAGACCCCCTCCGTTGCCCCTGTGTGTTTTTCCATGCCAAATCCATCACTCCTTTAAATTGAAACCTATTCAGGGCCGATCCATCAGCGTGTATGAAAAGCGGGGACCCTACTCTGCGGGGAGATCTCGGAGATAAATATGTTTTGAGGCAAATCACTGGGAAGCACGGGCTGCCCTTAATGCATTGTAGCACTATCACCCTTCCTTTACCCATCTAAGAGCTATTGCTCCTCTTCTGACACCATGCTATCTTCCATCCTCAAAAAGCCACCCCACCCCCTTTCTTTGTTGTCTGGTACCAGCTCACTGATCATTGAAAGCCCCCAAAAAATGCCAAATGGTAGGCAGCCCATGCTCTGGACATGTGGTTGCACCACGCCAACCCGATAAAAACACGCACTGATGCTCTTTCTTTCTCCTTCCTTTGCAAACCTTCCTTGAACATAATACATGTCTCCCAACAGGTTTTGTATCTCTTTTCCGTATTTGGAGTGAGGGCATTCAGATGCTCCCAATTATCAGGGTAATTCATAGAATTTCGCACAAAAGTGGCGCACGCGGCTGGCGCACAGTGTCCCCGTGCGATACACTGCGCCAGCCGCGTGCGATAAAATCCATTTCATCGCACAGCGTATTCATGTATTCCAGCCTCCAAAACCAGCCATGGCGCAGAGTGGCGCAGCGACCCTGCAGCAGCGCCAGTTACGCCCCCAAGAACGCCCTCGCGCAAGGAAAACCCTTCAAAATTCCCAATTCATCGCAAAGGGCTGCGCTAACCCTGGACCAGTTCACAGGGCTGCCAAACAGCCAAGCGGGGAACGTGTATTTCAGTGGTTCGCGGGAAGTATCACACGCGATTGCCCTGGGTACGTGTACATCAGGGGTGCGCGTGAAGTAACACACGCGATTCCATCAGGGCACGTGTATTCCAGGGGTGCGCAGGAAGTATCACACGCAAAATCAGCAGGGTACGTGTATTTCAGGGGTGCGCGGGAAGTATCACACGCGATTCCATCAGGGTATGTGTATTTCAGGGGTGCGCGGGAACTATCACACGCAATTACATCAGGGCACGTGTATTCCAGGGGTGCGCGGGAAGTATCACACGCAAAATCAGCAGGGTACGTGTATTTCAGGGGTGCGCGGGAAGTATCACACGCGATTCCATCAGGGTACATGTATTCCAGGGGTGCGCGAGAAGTATCACACGCAAAATCAGCAGGGTACGTGTATCTCAGGGGTGCACGGGAAGTTTCACACGCGATTCCATCAGGGTGCGTGTATTCCAGGGGTGCGCGGGAAGTATCACATGCGATTCCATCAGGGCACGTGTATTTCAGGGGTGCGCGGGGAGCACTACACGTAAATTGGCCGTGTGGGTCCTCCCAGGTGTTCCATCTACACCCTCCACGGCCCCTGCAGCCAGCCCACACCACAGGGGACCACCCTGCACCCCTGCCCATGTCCCGCAGGTAGCCCATCCGCCATGGCCATGCCCCCCAGCCAAGCCACATGTCACCTTGCACTACTGATCAACAATGCATGTCTCCCAGCACCCTCACCACCCAGCACTGTGGGGCACCTGCTAGCAGGCCCCCACACATGTCCAACTCATGTCCCCCTGGACCCCCACCCCCCAGCACTGTGGGGCACCCTCCACCAGGCCCACACTCATGTATCCCTGCACCCCCACACCCCACCAGTCAGGGGCACCCTCCACCAGGCCCCCACTCATGTCCAACTCATGTCACCCTGCACCCCCACCCCCCAGCACCCAGGGGCACCCTCCACCAGGCCCCAACTCATGTCCAACTCATGTCTCCTTGCAACCCCAACCTCCAGCATCCAGGGGCACCCTCCACCAGGCCCCCACTCATGTCTCCCAGCACCCCCACCCTCCAGCATCCAGGGGCACCCTCCACCAGGCCCCCACTCATGTCTCCCAGCACCCCCATCCCCCAGCATCCAGGGGCACCCTCCACCAGGCCCCCACTCATGTACAACTCATGTCTCCTTGCACCCCCACCCCCCAGCATCCAGGGGCACCCTCCACCAGGCCCCCACTCATGTCTCTGAGCACCCCTACCCCCCAGCACTGTGGGGCATCCTCCAACCGGCCCCCACTCATGTCTCCCTGCACCCCCAACCCCCAGCATCCAGGGGCACCCTCCACCAGGCCCCCACTCAAGTCCAACTCATGTCTCCTTGCACCTCCACCCCCCAGCATCCAGGGGCACCCTCCACAGGCCCCCACTCATGTCCCCCGGCACCCCCACCCCCCTGCATCCAGGGGCACCCTCCACCAGGCCCCCACTCATGTCCAACTCATGTCTCCCAGCACCCCCACCCCCACCAGTTAGGGGCACCCTCCACCAGGCCCCCACTCATGCCTCCCTGCACCCCCACCCCCCACCAGTCAGGGGCACCCTCCACCAGGCCCCCACTCATGTCCAACTCATGTCTCCCTGCACCCCCACCCCCCAGCATCCAGGGGCACCCTCCACCAGGTCCCCACTCATGTCCCCTGCACCCCCACCCCCTGCATCCAGGGGCACCCTCCACCAGGCCCCCACACATGTCCCCCAGCCAACATGTCATCACAATCTAGATCCCTGGCCCCTATGGTCAGCCTCCAAATGCCAAACACCCACCCGAGTATTGCATCCACCCACTTAGAAATGGCAATAACATGATAGAACCCCAATTGCAAGTTTGGAAATGAACACATGTCCCTCACATACACCCAATGGGTGTCAGTGAATCTCAAAACCCATATCATGATATGCATGAAACCAATGAGATGATACTACACATTGAAGTTTGAACAAAAAATATGTATTAAAAGCAACATAAATAGAATCAAAAATAAACAAACAAAAATGTGAATTAAAAAAAAAAACAACATGTCCGTGAAATAATGCAAAACCACAAATCATAATCCAAAGGAAAGGTGTCCAAAGTCACAGTCCACAAAAGTAAATCCAATGGAAATTTAAAATCGAAAACCATTGCTCCATGGGTAAATCATAAAAAAATGAAAATCCAACAGTCAACTATATACAGATAAACAATCCAGGGTCCATGATCCCAACAGAAGAAATGAAACCTATCTAATAACACTACCTAATAAAAAAAACTATATACAAAAATGTGGCCCATTGTCCAAAAGGTCCAAAAAAAATGCAAAACCAAAGGAAACCTAACACTAACTACAGAACTATTTACAAGGGCAGCGGGCTAGTCCGACAGCTCACTTCGGGATGTTCCGGGCCAGGGCATCATCGAACTCCTGCTCAATGTCCCGGAGGCGGTCCTCCTCCATAGCCCCGAGGGTCCGCAGGGCCGTCGACATGTTCACCTCCAACTCCCTGCGGATTGCCTCGAGGCACTCGGCCCACCTCAGGGCCTTCCGCATGGAGTTCTCCGCCCTGACCATCGTGTGCCGTGCCTCTTCCGCCCGCTGCCGCTCCGCATCTATGGCGTGGCCCAACCACTGCCACACGGAAGACACTTCCCGTCCTGGGTCCTCCTGCCCTCCGGCCGATGCCTGCCCCTCCGATGTCGAAGGCCCTGAGCCATCATGGCTCCCACCTCGTTGCTGCTGCTTCTGTGCCTCTGCCCGTGCACTGCCTCCTGCTGCCTGCACATCCTCCACTGGCTGGGGTGCAGTCGTTGATGTGGCCTCCCCTGCTGGACGTCCGACTCCCGACTGTGGCAGGGATGCCTCCTCCACCAGCCTGGCCGCACCGTCAGAGGCAGCTCCACAGGGCACCCAGGTGACTAATGGGTGGGAAGATGGCACGGAGGACGACTGGCACATAGGGGGTTCAGTTGAGGAGGGGGTCTGAGCAAGCCCCATCAAACGGAGGAATCCGGCCTGGGTGACCTGTCCCAGTAGGCCAACGCGGTCAACGAGCCATTCGAGATGACGTGCAGTCTCCTCATGAAAAGACTGCAGTTCACCTCGCATGGTCCGTTGACGCAACGCCACACCAGTCAGGACAGGCTCAACCCGGACCCGGATAGCCACGTCCGCAGGCAGAGGAAGGCCAGTTGTTGTGAGCTCATCCCCTGCCTCAAAACGGGTCTGGACGTAGGCATCCCTGCTGGTGCAAGATGATGCAGGGACAGGATCAGGGACAGGATTGCGCACAGGCACCTCCGCGGCGGCCTGTGCTGCCTCCTGTCCCTGGTCCTGCACTGCACCACTAGCACCAGTGGATCCCCACCTCCAGACCCCGTCTCTGTTGCTTGCACGGCCTCCTCCTCCACCAAACCCCCCACCAACCTGGATGACTCCGTGACATCTTCCTCCGTTGGGCCCTGTGGGGTCCCAGCTGCCCCTTCTGATGCCGAGGAGTCCAACTCCGACCTCCGCCTCTTGGACCTCCCACCGGCAGCTGCGGCCTGGGACGTGGCACCGGACTCCTCACTCCCCGACAAGATCACAACCTGGGAGGGGAGCCGGGCCTTGCGTCTCCGGCTGGCGGTGCAATCCCCGCCGCTGTGCTCCACAGCACCTTCTCCGCCCTCTTCATCAGTTGATGCTGCAGACAGGGAGAAATAAAACACAGGCATCAGGGCATAAGCGCGTCAGCACACGTACGCGAATTCATTGGCCCAAAGACCAACAGCGCGTATGCGCGTCTGTGACGTGCGTGCGCGTGCGTTTACCTGTACTCGGTACATGTTACACGTCCAATGACTGCACGTCAGAGTGTCAGCACGTGTAATTGGAGGATGGGGCCTTAGCGCGTACACGCGGAAGTGATGCTGGACGTGTGGGCATGTTTAAAAGGTACGTGTAGAATGCCATTTCCTTGTATGTGCTTTTCGTGGAGCGCGAGTGGGTGAAATCTGTACTACTTGTCAGTTCACACGCGATTTACTTCACGGCGTTCCAAGTTCATACTCCCTGTTACCTCTGACAGCTTTTTCTCTTTTTGTCTTTTTCCAGGGCCTGTTTCCTCAAACAGCGTTCACTTCTCCTGTTGTCCTGTCTCTTCAGACAGCGTACAATTCTTTTGGCGGGGGTGTTTCCAAAGCGCACACACGCGTATTTTACATGCGATTTTTCCTGGCAGACCGTGAGTTGCGCACGTATTTGACATCTGTGCTTGCCCCGTGTGTTGCCTACCCCTTCAGAGGTCATTCTAGGCTGCGTGTGACACGCATAGGTTCATTTTTGTGTTTCTGGGTTCCACAGCGTAGTGCAGGTTTTTTTATCCGCGCACGTGGTCTAGGAGGGGTTGCATGCACATTATCTACCTTTTTCGGGGGTTCCTGTGCATTGCGTGACCCGTCATCTTCCCCCAGGGGTCACATACAGCCTTGCTAGAGCACTAGGGTACGAATTCCATCTAGTACCCTACCCCTTTGACCCCCAATTGCCCAGGACAATAGTTTACTGCAACTCCCATACGCACAACAACATCAGTGCCATGGTTGGGAGGTGAGCACACGGTAAGGGTGGCAAAGGTGGGCGAGCCACAAGAGGTGGCCGTGGTGGATACGGTAGGGACGTGGCCAGGACTTGCAGGGTGCCCATAGCCCCCCATGTGTGGGTAACCAGTCAGGGACACCCATGCCCGCCCCCCCTGGTTGAGGGTAACGTGGCGGACACCATCCCTGCTCAGCCCTTGTTGGACCAGCCCATTGTGGCACCAGACCTGGCACTGGGTGACTCCATGGCTGACTTCCAGGTCAGCAGGTCTAGGCCACGTGTGGCGGTGCACGTTGGTGTCACCAGCCCATGTGGATCAGGGGCAACTATGTCATCTGCTGCCCCGAGTAGGCAGGATGGGGAGGCTGCAGGGGCAGCTGCGGCTCCATCCACCCCAGCTCTGAGTGTCCCAGCCAGGACAGTGTCGGTCCTAGTCCATCCTGCTGACGTTCTCCCTGACCACATCAAACTTCAGCTAATGCCTGCACCAACTCCCATGGTGAGTGTTCATTCCCACACTCCTAGTCCACAGTCCACCGGGGCTCCTGCCCCTAGTGTCCAGAGCGGCGTAGGACACTCAGTATCACCACCACCTTCCAAGCGGAAGAGGAAGAGTGCTCGTCCAGTACAGGCTGATGCCCCAGACACGGCTACACAGTCCGGCCGACCAAGGAAGCCCTGCTTCAATCGGGTCGAGCTTGATGCACTTGTGGAGTATGTGTCCGCACATGACAGCGAAATGGTGATTACTGCAGGATGCAAGACCACACCTGCACAACGTCAGGCACACTGGCAGACCATTGTGGAACTCATAAGTGCCCTTGGATTCGTGAGGGGCACAGCTAATGATTGCTACAAGCGCTAGAATGACCTTAAGCGCAGGGAAAAGAAAAAGCTGGCCTCAAGTCATGCCGCAACTCTAGTGACTGGAGGTGGGTCTCCGGCAGAGGACATAGAACTCAATCCACATGAGTATGTTGCTGGGACCTATGTCACGGAGGAACAGATCCAAGGCGTGGGAGACCTGCCATATTACGAGGCATTGTCTGGTGAGTGCACATGCATGTGTGTGTCATCCATGTGCATGGCGTGTGTGCGAGTGATTCTGATTGAGTGCCAGGTGAGGGGGTGTGTGCCTGAGTGGTGTGGGTCACCCATGTGCTTCATCCAAAACATTCTGCGCACCAGGATTTGGGTGTTGCAGTATCCCTTCTGGCAACAGTAGACATTCAGCCCAACCTTTTGCCAGTTGCCCTTGAATTGCCATCTTGCCACAACATAGTTGCATGTTATTCTGTGTTCATTCAGGCTGATTGTCTGCATTCCACCACTTTCACTAGGCATTTCTCAGTCCTATTGTCACATGTGTGACATGGCTAGGGTACATGCCATCTGTGTGATGGCATGTGTCATGTATGTGTATTGGACATGCCAATCACACGCCAATGTGTGATGGCACTGCTAGGCAGCATGCAGCAAATTTGTTGGTCTTCCATCTTGGTGTCATCAATGTGTGCCATTTGCCTCCCCTTCATACGCAGTGACAGTGCATGCATGGGAGGGTTATAGTCATGTGGGACATGTGTCAATGAAGTACTGTTTCTGTTTCTTCTCAGCCCTAATTGTGTTCCATGTTGCTAATGCCTGTTCCCATTTCTTTTCTTTCATGTCTTTGCAGGGGATGACGCACTTGATACTGCTGGGTTGTGGAGATGGTGCAGACCCAGGAGGGGTCTCAGGCCCGGCCGGGCACCAGTGAGGAACGTGGTGTGGTGATGGGTGAGAACCCACACTTGCTGCAGGCTGTCATCTCAAGGGGTGTCTCTGGGTGCACCTCCCCCAAGCTCTATTCAGGTGTCGATTCGGATGATGAGACCTATGTGCCGTCACAGGTAAGTGTCTCTGGGAGGGATTCTGTACTGTCCAACCCACCTGCACCAGGGGTAGAACCCTCAATGGGGATGTCAGTGTTGGTAGGTCAGCCTTTGGTGGTTACGATGCAGGGTCATACTCCGCTACATCTGATCCTGTTCCTGGGCCAGCAGATCAGAGGGGGAATGCAGTCCTGCAGCCTCAGGCAGTGCCGGCACAGCAAGGCGCAGTTCGCCTTGCCCCAGACAGGTGTGGTGCCCGCCGACGCGGTGGCCGTACGCCACCAGGCAATACCGTATGGGAGCAATCCATATACAGTATGGCAGCATCAACTGAGATGATGGCTCAGGCCATGGATAGGGTGGCCACTTCCATTGTCCCCCAAGAAAGGCTAATTGAACAACTATAGCAGGCAACAGACTCCATTAGCCAGTCACACAGGGAGGACGAGTTGGCGTCCAACAGGGACAGGCGGGCGGCACTGGAGACTTTGCGGGAAGCCATTTCCATTGAGTCCCAGGGCCACAGGGAAGCCCTGAGGGTGGAACTCCGTCAGCTCAGGGCAACTCTGGTTGAGCTTCAGCCTTCAGCTAACACGAGGACAGAACAGCAGCTGGAGCAGCTCACACGTACGCTCTCAGCTGAGATGCAGGCAACTAGGGCGGAGGTCCGGGCATCCCGTGAGTTGTTGCATGGGGACCTCCGCACAATTATCCTCCAGAACCAGATCTTCCACACCCGCATGCTTGCTGCCATGGAGGACCAGACTAGGGCTTTGCGTGGGCTGCCTCCCATAGTGCCACCACCTCCTGATGCAGCTGCAGAGGGTGAGGAGAGCGACAGCAGCGATTCTCCCACAATAGGGTAGCCGTGCAGGCCATGAGCCCATGGAGGTGTTTTTTTTTTCGCAAGATCCACACAGGTGGGTTTTGGTGTGCACCCTGTCCTCAGACCTCCTGGGTGGCCTCCCCCACCCCCGAGCCCATAATAGGCCATTTTTGATTTATTTTTTATTTTTTTATTTTTTTATTTGATTTTTGATTTTTTGGACAGTGTGTTGCTTTGTGTGGCTCAGGTGGGCAAACGCTGTATTGTGGCTGGGCACATGTAGGCTTGTCCTGAATTTGGGTCAGATGTTTGGGTTTGTGTGACACACACCCCTCCTGCTTCCTGTTTCCATGGGCTTGCAAAGGGTGTGCCCAAGTGACATTGACTTAAACGGTGACGTTGGACTCCCATTTGATGTGTGGGCAGTCTGTAGTCAATACTGTGTATACATTCCTAGTGCATATTGTTGTTGTATTGTACACTGCATGGTGTATTGATATGTGCCTCTGCATCCATCTCATCCTCCTAATTTGCAGGTCCATTTCTCATGTCTTCACAAGGCGGTCTACTTTGGGACTGGAGTCCATGTTGTAAGCAGTGCACCTACACTCTTGCGTGGCGCTAACACTGTATACTTGGAAGTGTTCGAAGTGCTGCCATTATCAGGTAGTGAGGCTACCAATTTTTTAAGTCTGTACTGTCATGTTTATGGTAGGTTGGAGGTTGTGTAGGTGATTGGTATTCTTCGTAAGTATTTGGTAATGTGTGTTGTTGGTCCTGCATTACTGTGAGCATTTCATGTGTGGCCAGGTTCCATTAGGGACACTGTAGTTGGTGACACTTGGGGCATGTTGTGGGGATTAATTTGTTTGCTCTCACATTGCATGACATGCCATGGTGTGTTGTGTGGCCGTGCCGGGGAGAGGTTGGGTGACATGGCACTGTTCTCATGTTGTATTTTGCAAGTGGGTATTCATTTTTGCTGCATGGAAGTGTGTCTTTTGATGACACTGCATTGGTGGTGTTTGTGTTGGTAGGGATGCACACATTGTGACACTTCCAGATGAACAATCTCAGACTGCTATGGTTCTGACAGTTTACTGTCCCTTTGTTCATCATAATTGTCAGATTGATTCATCATTGATTGTCAGATGGTATGTGCCAGGGCTGTGTGCACTCCACAGGGGTGTGCTTTCTATGTGAAGTAATTAGCCACCAGCTGCGTACGGGCTGCCTCACCCCGTGCCCTTTCCCCTCCTCTTTGCAGCGGGCATGCATGTGGTTGGGGATGTGGGGGCACCACCATGTCCACAGCCAGGTCCCGGCGTGTTGCAACATTGTGCAGGACACATGCTGCCAATATGATCCTGCACACTACTGGGGGAGCGTATAACAGCTGCCTGCCAGAACGGTCAAGGGAGCTAAAGCGTGACTTGAGCACTCCGAATGTGCACTCCACTATGCCCCGTGTTGCAATATGGGCTGTGTTGTATCTTACCTCAGGAGGCGTGATGGGGTTCCGAATTGGCGTCGTCATGTGTGTGCTCAGAGGGTAGGCACTGTCCCCTGGGGAGGTGGTGATGGGGATCATTAGTGGGGTATTGGCATTACTCTGTATCTGTCATGCATGCGTGTGCTGTGGCATTTCTACTCACCAAGCAGCCATGCATCGCCATGCCGCCCAGCTTCCATATCCCAGTTTAGGGTTGACATCCTGTAAATGAAGCTGTCGTGGGTGGACCCTGGATAGTTGGCATATACTGAGGTGATGATTCCCTTGGCATCACATACTACCTGGACGTTGATGGAATGCCAGTGCTTGCGGTTTCTATAGATGTGCTCAGATGCCCTGGGGGGACGTAGAGCCACATGGGTGCAATCAATGGCACCTAGCACTTTGGGGAATTGTGCCACCCTGTAGAAATCATGGCTGACAGCCTGCCTTTCTGCAGGTGTTCTGGGCAGGTATATGTGCCTGCGGACTGATGGGCCTGCAGTGATGATGGCCAACACCTGGTGTAGGCACTGTGACTGCGTGGCCTGTGACACCCCCCCACTATGGCATTTGTCCGCTGAAATGATCCGGTAGCCAAGAAGTGCAGTACAATGAGGACCTTCTCCAGGGGGCTGAGTGCTTGGGAGCACAGGGTGGGTGATGTGAGGTCATCCTCCCACTCACTGACCAGGTCGAGTATTATGTGTGGTGGAAACCTGTACCTCCCATACACCTGGTCATCTGGCATACCAAATAGGCTGGTTCTGGGTGTGAAGATTCTGGCCCCAACTATCCTTCTCCTCCTCCTGCGGTATCCCATGGCCACTGCTGCTAGGAACGGTATATTCATCCTGGCGTCTGAGCTTGTTTGTTGTTTGCGCACTCTTTTATGTTGCGCGGGACGTGCGCCTGCTTCATGCTGGCGTACGTGTTTCAGGATTGGTCCTTTTATTTTTTGGCACGTTGTAGGCGAGCGTGTACATCTTCTCGCCCACCCCAGGAATACACGTAACACGCTCTCCCAGGCCCAGTCGCGAGTAAATAATCCCGCCCACCCCTGGAATACACGTACCCCACTCTCACAGGCACAGTCGCGTGTGTAACTTCACGCGCACACACCGAAATACACGTACCCTGCAAATTCGTGTGTGAAACTTCCTGCGCATCCCGAAATACACGTATCCTCCTGAAATCGCGTGTGGAACTTCCCGCGAACCCCGTAATACACGTACCCTTCTGATATTGCGTGTCAGACTACATGCGCAACCCTGATATACAGGCGAATCGCACTGCTGGGGGGTGGGGGGGGAGGTAAGAAGGAGTGGGGGCCTGGTGGAGGGTGCCCCTGGATGCAGGGGGGTGGGGGTTCTGGTAGACATGAGTGGGGGGCTGGTGGAGGGTGCCCCACAGTGCTGGGGGGTGGGGGTGCAGGGAGACATGAGTGGGGGCCTGGTGGAGGGTGCCCCTGACTGGTGGGGGGTGGGGGTGCTGGGAGACATGAGTGGGGGCCTGGTGGAGGGTGCCCCTGGATGCTGGGGGGTGGGGGTGCAAGGAGACATGAATTGGACATGAGTGGGGGCCTGGTGGAGGGTGCCCCTGACTGGTGGGGGGTGGAGGTGCAGGGAGACCTGAGTGGGGGCCTGGTGGAGGGTGCCCCACAGTGCTGGGGGGTGGGGGTGCAGGGGGACCTGAGTGAGGGCCTGGTGGAGGGTGCCCCTGGATACAGGGGGGTGGGGGTGCTGGGAGACATGAGTGGGGGCCTGGTGGAGGGTGCCCCTGACTGATGGGAGGAGGGGGTGCTGGGAGACATGAGTGGGGGCCTGGTGGAGGGTGCCCCTGGATGCAGGGGGGTTGGGGTGCTGGGAGACATGCGTGGGGGCCTGGTGGAGGGTGCCCCACAGTGCTGGGGGGTGGGGGTGCAGGGAGACATGAGTGGGGGCCTGATGGAGGGTCCCCCAGGATGCAGGAGGGTGGGGGTGCAGGGAGACATGAGTGGGGGACTGGTGGAGGGTGCCCCTGGATGCAGGGGGGTGGGGGTGCAGGGAGACATGAGTGGGGGCCTGGTGGAGGGTGCCCCTGGATGCTGGGGGGTGGGGGTGCAAGGAGACATGAGTTGGACATGAGTGGGGGTCTGGTGGAGGGTGCCCCTGGATGCTGGGGGGTGGGGGTGCAAGGAGACATGAGTGGTGGCCTGGTGGATGGTGCACCTGGATGCTGGGGGGTGGGGGTGCAAGGAGACATGAGTTGGACATGAGTGGGGGCCTGGTGGAGGGTGCCCCTGGATGCTGGGTGGTGGGGGTGCAAGGAGACATGAGTTGGACATGAGTGGGGGCCTGGTGGAGGGTGCCCCTGACTGGTGGGGGGTGGGGGTGCAGGGAGACATGAGTGGGGGCCTGGTGGAGGGTGCCCCACAGTGCTGGGGGGTGGGGGTGCAGGGAGACATGAGTGGGGGCCTGGTGGAGGGTGCCCCTGGATGCAGGGGGGTGGGGGTGCAGGGAGACATGAGTGGGGGCCTGGTGGAGGGTGCCCCTGGATGCCGGGGGGTGGGGGTGCAGGGAGACATGAGTGGGGCCCTGGTGGAGGGTGCCCCTGGATGCTGGGGGGTGGGGGTGCAAGGAGACATGAGTTGGACATGAGTGGGGGCCTGGTGGAGGGTGCCCCTGACTGGTGGGGGGTGGGGGTGCTGGGAGACATGTGTGGGGGCCTGGTGGAGGGTGTGGGGGTGCAGGGAGACATGAGTGGGGGCCTGGTGGAGGGTGCCCCTGGATGCTGGGGGATGGGGTGCTGGGAGACATGCGTTGGTGGGCAGTAGTGCAAGGTGACATGTGGGTTGGCTGGGGGGCATGGAAATGGTGGATGGGCTTCCTGCGGGACATGTGCAGGGGTGCAGGGTTGTCCCCTGTGGTGTGGGCCGCCTGCAGGGGCCGTGGAGGGTGTAGAGGGAACAGCTGGGAGGACCCACACGGCCAATTCACGTGTGGGACTCCCCGGCAGCCCAGAAATACACGTACCCTGCTGAAATTGCGTGTGGAACTTCATGCGCACACCGAAATACACGTACCCTGCTAATTCGCGTGTGAAACTTCCCCCGCACACCGAAATACACGTACCCTGCTAATTTGCTTGTGAAACTTCCCGCGCACCCCGAAATACATGGACCCCGGGCAATCGCGTGTGGAACTTCCCACGAACCCCGTAATAAACGTACCCTACAAATTTGCGTGTGAAACTTCCCGCGCACCCCGGAATACACGTGCCCAGGCCAATCGCGTGTGGAACTTCCGCGAACCCCTTAATACACGCACATGATATTTTTCACACAGCGGGTGTCCGTGTTTGTCGGTACCCCTTTGCACCTCATTTGTCCTAGAGGGCCACTGTATGGACCATTCATCATGGCTGTATATGTGTGCTTTTTGTTAGCCCACATTTTGGCGCACATTTATTTCAGGCGCAGGGACGCTACCGCCTGCTTTCTTGTGGCGTACTGTGGTCCTGTGGTCCTGTGCGCGTCTTTCACCGTGCGCTGGTTTGCGCTATTCGATTCCATGAATACGGGTTGTAGGCGAGCGTGTGGGCGTTCCACGCACTTGCCTCCTGTACTTCCCCCGTGACGCCCATATTTTCACGCGTTGTTCCCCATTCCGAGTGTTACGCCCCATGTTCCGCCTACTTTTGTGATGTGCGCCGCGCTATGTGCGATTTCGCAGTGGCCGTGCGCACGCCGTTGGATGACCTGCGCGCCGGCATGCGCCGCGCACTTTTTCAGCACACATCCAATGTTTTTCTCGCGCACGGACTTCCATGAATCGATGTGCGCTGGTTTCCCTGCGATTTTCGCAGTTGCACTGCGATTTTGGCACTTTTACTGCGAATCGCACGTTTTGGCACCTCTGCGCGGGAATTTTCGGTGCACATTAATTCCATGAATCGACCAGTGAGCTTTCTCCTGAAAATCTAACCATTGTTTTCGCATTTTAACTTTGCTGTGGAGTGAACTGATTTATAAGCGCAATCGATTGTGTTGCTTACAACAATTATTTTCGCAGTGATTATGCACTACGGTTGTCATGACAATAGGTAAACAAGCATTGGAGGTAATTTGAAGCTCTGCTCTGATTCTGTCTTTACAGATGCGGCTAACGTAATTACGTTACCGACGTTGCCATAACAACTGGCGTGAATGCAGCATTTCCAATAAGCATATATTTTGCTTTTTCCTGCTTTGATAAATGTTATCTTTACTTTTGGAGTTTCCCACAGCTTTAAATTGTGTTTCTGCAAAGCTGATAGTGTCACTTGGTGTTTCTTACTATTATGTACATGGCTGACGTTCACTAATTTCCATAACAACTTGTGTGCCAGCGCTGTAGCACAGCGTTTCCCAACCACTGTGTTGTCCATAGCTTGTATAGCATGATTATTTGCTGGGGGATGCTACTCCAAGGTCGATTCAGTTAAAAGTTAATAAAGGGTTTCACATAAGTTTTTCTATGTACACTAGGCTCCCCTGACCCTTATTTACACTAGATATTCTACAATCTTGAAATAGATGGATGTCAAATATTAGAAAAATGATTGGGCCGACCATATAAACCTTATCTCACTATGCTGGGTGTATAGACTCATGTGCACCCTTTTCCTAAGCCAAATGCCATGCATCATAGGAAGACTTCCAACTCAGTATTCTTATTAAGTCCATGTGTGGTAGCTCTCAATTTACAAATAAATCTTGCATCCAGTCTACACAAGTCCTGGTCTCTGTCTCCACCTCATACAGATGATTTGGTTTGGGCTATTGCCAAATATCTCAACCGTTGTTTGTCATCTTGACTATACTCTTCTATCCACTGCTGTGTTAGTACTGATCTTCAGTCTTCATTGCTGATAGTGTTAAGATGTTCTCCTATTCAGAATCGTAGTTCACGTAAAGTGGATCCAACATAGATTTGATCACATAAACAAACTACGATGTACACCACATATTTACTTCTACAGTTCAAAAAAATCATTTATATGGATATTCATTCCTGCTGTGGTAAACGTATTTGTTTGTCCAAGGCATATGCACACATCGAGCAAAGACAACATATATTAAAGCCTTGAATCTTTTGTGCTGAGTCAGCCAGTTCTCTACCGGCTTGATAGGGTTCAAATGACTTGGACAGAGTCTGTTTTGTAGGGTCGGTGCTGTATGTTATTGACTGCTTTTTGGTAATGTATAGTCTAATGCAATCATCCATTAACAGCCGATCCCAGTGTTTATTTAGCATTTTAAATAAGTTACTGCTGACTTGGCTATATTGTATGATACATCTCACTGTCTGCTCTTGTTGTTTCAAGCCACTTGGTCTTGTGTCTACTAATACATCTTTTCTTGTTTTGATGCTACATGTATATATTGTTTTGTCTATGCAATCGGTATTGTAACCCCTTTTCAGGAATCTGTTTGTAACTACTTTTAATTCCTCTGACACTATCTTCCATTCACTGCAGTTATTTTGGCCCTTATTATTTCTCCTACCGGTATGTGCTTGACCACATGTCACTGATGACAGCTGCCATATTGTAAAGCGCATTTGACCTCTGTAGATTTGCAGAAAGTCCTGGTATGTACATGGTTGTTCTTGATAAATACCTCTAACTCAAGAAATGCATTCTTTTGGTCATCTATGTGTCCTACTAAGTCCCATCCAAATGTGTTAGCATTGATATGTTGTGTAAATGCAATAAATGATGCTCTTGTTCCTTTCCAGACTACAAAAATATTGTCTATATAGCGTAGCCAATTTGTTAGACAGTTGGCACATTTTGTGTTGTTGATCACATAAGTCTTTTGAAATTGTGCCATGGAAAGATTTGCTGATATGGGTGCATAGCAAGCCCCTATTGCCACTCCCTTAGTTTGGTGGTAACATTGTCCGTTGTTCACTTTATCCTACTACTCGTAGTACTACTAGTACAGGTGGGAGTACTAGCATGTGTGAGAGTACTGTTGCTATTAGTACTACTTAATCTACTGATAGTAGTTGACAGTAGTACTACCAATATTAGCAGTAGCAATCATATAAAACCAATTTCTATTACAAATATCATTAGCACTACCAGTAATAGTAATAGTAATAGCAGTGGCAGTAGTAGAACGATTATTGGCATCAGAAGTAGCATTACCAGTAGTGGTATGGATAGAACTATTAGTACAATGCCTACTGGTATATCTACTGGTAGTACAGAGTACAACTATTGTTACTACGGACTGTAGCAGTAATAGTAAATCTTCTGTTAGTAGTGATATTACTGCAGATGCTGATAGTAGTGATCCTACTATTGGTAGTAGTATGATTACTACATTCAATAGAAGCACTGCTTCTTCTAGTATTAATATGATGGAAGGGACCAGGTAGGCCATGTTTGATCAAGAAAGACGTTAAGAACAAATGCTGTCATATTGGTACTTTAGTCGGGGGCAAATCAGAATGCAAAACTGTGACCTTATGACAAGAAATAGAATTATAGTTTTCTTACCTGCAGTCCAGGACTTGGGATGCTGCCTCAGACTCTTGGCATCACGCTGGCCAGCCCAGGATCCAACACAACATGCATGCATGATGGAGTTGAGCACCGCCATCTCACAGTCAAAGGCCCTGTAAATGTGGAAGGGGGAATGGGATTGCGTCCTATGCACATTTTGTTCCGCAGTTCACTAGCCTGCACCCCTAATAGGTCATGCAAAGCTGGGGAAACAAACCACCCCGGTCTTGCAAGTCCCTTTGGGCATGCTGGCCAGGTCACTCTGTGCAAGTGAGGCCACATTTCTCTACAGAGTTAAGGCCAGTCCCAGATGGCTCCCTCAGCTGCTTGCTCAGTGTTTTCAATGGGGTGGATTTTCGTGCACCATCACCCATTATGGACGAGTCATCCCTGATGTCAGAAGAACTAGCTTCAGCTGTGTGGCTCTGTAGGACACTGTGTATTGGTTGTGCATGGAGGGTTGTTAGCCCGTCTGATGGGGTTTGGCTGTTCTGCCAGTTCCCCAGCAGAAACCTGATGCTTTTCTTTTGGTTATTGTCCTTGCAGGGCTATGCACAGTGGGCCCAGTGGCATTAGCCATCAGCACTGGCAGAATATCGGTATGTGGCCATCTGTGACCATGCCGTGTAGCATGTGGTAGACTTGTAGTAGGTTTCCAGTCTACAATTGAGTGACTTGGATCCGCCACATGCCTTAGTGCGGGCACATGAAGCGTTTCTTCTATTGTCCCCATGAGGCATCCCGTGTGCGCGTGGACCCTATTGTAGCGTCTCACCTCCCTTGTTCTTTGGTTGTTTTGTGGCATCACAAGCCGTGCTTTCGGTGAATAACCTCTGCCACCTTTGAGTGGAAGAGGAAGGAGATGCTGCCCGACGGCAGGTGGATTGAGGGTTGTGGTGTTTGGTGGTTTCTACTCTGGCGTAACAGAATGCAGTCTTTGTGTTGACCTTGACATGTATCTTGGCACCTGAATGGCCTCCAATATGCCTCCATCTTGCCATGATCATGAGAATACGCATCACAGCCAGCTGAATGCCAGTGTGGCCTTTGCAGTCCTAACAGGAGGTGCATTGACCACAGACTGGCAGTGAACCTTTCCCTGGTAGGCCTCCCACGAAAGGCTGAGAGGGGTTCCCATCCCCTCTTGACATTGCCAGTGTACTTGCCTTGTCACATTATCTATATGAGACGTTTAGGAGGTGTAAACTGGTGCACAATGTACAAAAGGTACAATTCCTATACCCCTCCTATACCTATTAAAACTCACAGCCCTCACTTTAACGTGTGTTTTCATATGTAAGGCGGTGTATAAAACATGTGCAGAATGACAAGCAGTACATGTGCATGCAAGAGATGTACTTTTCGTACATGTGAACGAGTGTAACACTATCTCATACTATACTCACTTCAACTAAGGAGCCGTGAAGGTTGGACTTGTAGTGGAGACAGAGAGGTATTCACACGTATAAATGTCATATAATTGTGCAATCATTTCTGCAGTTTCTGTGCCAGGCAAATTCTGCACTCACCAAAAAAAAGCTTCTGGGAACTCAGTTTTTAGAACTATTACAAAAGCAGGACTTTATGGAATTCTGGCAGAAACCAAAATATGATGTAGATTAAATTTACAGAACAACTTCTTCAAGAAAGGATGTGTTAGTCATGCATGTAAGCGGATGTATTAGTCATACATGTAAGAGGATGTGTTAGTCAGACATGTAATAGGTTTGTCATGAGGCACAGATGCTGATCATGCGTTCTCAGGTGGGTGCAGCAAAGGCACTGCTTCTTTTTGTTTACCACTAGATAAGGTTTAACCATCTCTTCTCAACATGACTCACAGTGATGTCATTGCACCCGTGTGTAATAAGAACCACAATGTACTCATTTTCCTCCAGAACCTGTCATTGTGTGGATTTCTTCCATGTCTTCCTGGAGAATTGGCAAGTGTGACTGTGCCATTGCTTCACTGTTCCTATAAAATCAAAATATTTCACTCTACAGGCTTACTGTTTTACATCAAAGTGTAATTAAGTGTTAATTATGCTGGCATCTCCAATCAGCCATGATGCCGTGGGGAGGCAGGCAATGTACGAGTGCTTGGGTGATAGGGAAGGATTGGGTGGCTAGTGGGCAAACAGATCTCTGTACAGTCAATGACTGCAATCACACGATTGGTTGGGGCTCCTTATGACTGTATGGGGGGCGTGAAGGCATCTTGAAGTATGACACAGACAGTAGACTTCAAGTTCAAACAAAAGATGTTTATTAACTTAAATGTCAGGATAGTTGAAGGCCTAATTTGCCCTACATTAAGGTGGGATTTCCCTACCTGAACGAAATTAAGGAAGGTCTGAGTCAAAGAGTTTAACTTTAAAGTCTGTGTCCAAACCTATCCTTGCCCTCACAACTACAATTAACCAATGTGTAGGGATGTCAGAATGAAACGAAATAGTGTTCAACTCAAAGTTCTGAGCTTCTTCTAGCTCACGGCTTACTTTCAGCTCCCCTTCCCCAAGTACAAAAACGTTCCATGAAAAAGTCTTAAAGTTGACCTTTTCCCAGTTCAAGGCAGTATAGTTCCAAAGCAATCCTCGGGTTCCCTGCCCCAAGTTTCAAGTAACACAACCCAAAAGCAAAAGGGGTCTTGAGACTCCGCTCTCAAGACAACAAATGTGTTTCTTGAAAGCCTCTGGGTTCCCTTCCCCAAGACATCAATTCTGCTGCCTTTACTCGGTATAGTCTTTCCAAAGAAAAGAGTCTTAACAAATCAACAGGTCAACCTGACCACCTTTCTGGCCCACTTCACCAGTTTGTATGCAGTGGTTTCCCTAGGTTGCTGTTCGGAGTTCTTAAGTTTCACCATGCAGGGCTTGCTGGTCTAGGTGCAGTTGTTAGACCACACTGTCCACCCATTACAGATCATGCAAACAGGGCCCCAGGACGCCTTAGAACACACACGTATGTTTCCTTGGCACTTGCTCCTGTGCACCAGGTCACCTTCACTTAGCTCCTTTTATTAGTCTCTTGGCTTTTGTGAGTCTTCTTGCACTTCCTTGGCTTATCCTTATTAGCCCCTTAGCCCTTCCAACAGGTGTTCCCCACCTCCTACCAAGCTGTGGCCATGTCACACTGCATTTCCTATCAAAAGTGTCACGGTTTGACTCTTTCCTCTTTTGAATACTCATGTGTGCTCAATTCAGTTCAGTGTTCAGGTGTGCATTTTTATTGTTCACATTCAAAGTTCTGTTCAGTTCAAGTTTCAATGTGCACCTTTCGAATGGATTGTGTCCTCCAATGTACTCCTCATCTTTGACATGTTTGTAATGTTCAGCTTCAGCTGCTTCAGAAAACCTTTGCGGCAGAGGGAGCTGTGCATCGCTGGCGTTGAGTCGATGTCCCTCGAAGGCCTCAGTCGAGGGTGATGTTATCAGAGATCATATATAGCACGCACAGAGCCCGTTAGCCTCAGTTCTGTTTTTCCGATGACAGCATTGCTTCGGTTACCAAATTCGGCACGGCTTTTTCTCTGACGAGTTTCTTTTGAGAAATGTATTAAAAAATCTTTCATGATGTCTTCATCCTCGACACCAACAACACCGAAGACGGGTGTCGAGACTGCGGGTCCAAGATGTCTCTCACTGACCCGCATTGTGTCTGCTACTCATCGTATTCCCCGAAGAAGGTGAAGAGAAGGCACCGCAGGTCGCCTTCGTCGACTTCTTCATCCAACACCTCTCCTGAAAGACTTTCCTGTCCCACATAAAGGTCGACCCCAGCAGAATGGGAAGCATTCAGTAAGGAAATGTTGAAAATCTTTGAAAAGGATCATGCTCCTACTGAGTCTTCTAAGCAAGCCATGAGGACAGGTCTTGCTCAAAATCCTGTGCATCCTAGAGCCTGGGAAAGTGGCCTGATAAACATTGAGAGCCCTCGAGACTATCATCCGAGGGCAAACATAAATCGAGGTTAAGGTCCTCGACGCCGTCGAGACCTTCGACACCAGTGGTGTTGTGGAACTTGCCTGGCCCTCGATGACGAAGGCGGCTTTGACGCCCGTCGGAATCGTGAGGTTGCCGTCAAAGACTTCGAAACCAGCTGCACCACACACGCCGACTATCCTTCGAAGTCAAGTGTCCCTCCTCTGTCGACGCCTTCGAAGCCTTTGACGCTATCGAAGACTATATCCACTATTCCAGAGAAAAGTTACATTCCTCTATCAAGTATCTCAAGTCCAAGATCGGTCTGTCCTTTTTGGGGATCAAAAAATATGGGGAGCTCCATCCCTTGTTCCTCTCTGCTACAGGTACTGGTTCTATAGCACCTTTCGAAGGGATTGTGTCCTCAGACGTATTCCTTCTCTTTGATGTTATTCATTCCAGCTTGTTGGCCTTGGACATTTTTTTCAGTAGAGGCCGCTGCAGGTCGATGTCCCTCGAGTCGGTGTCCCTAGACAGCCTCCGTATCGGCGCCGATGTCATCATGAGTATAAATAGATTTGTGCAGCGTCCGTTGCTCAGTTCTGTTTTTCTGTGCTTTGTGGGCCTCGGAAATGTAACGCTCGGTTCCTTTCTTCAGGAAAACCTTCTTATTCTTCGAAGATTATTACCATTACACGATGGCTTCTTCTTCGGAACCATTGACTCCACGGTCCGGTTTCAAAAAATGTGACTGTGGGAAGAAAATGTCGTTAACGGATCCTCACAGGATCTGTTTGTGGTGCCTGGGATCGGAGCATCACTGTTCAGAATGCGAGGACTGTATGTCCATGACGGCGAAAGCCTTGAAGGAGCGTAAGGGGAAGTTAGAAAGAGGTAAGGACTTTAAAACTTCTACTCCCTCAAAAGTTTCTTCAGCCGAGTCGAGACATTCATCTCCTCATCGACAAAAGAAACATTCTCCTTCAAGATCTCGAAGCGGTTCTCACCAGTCTTTGAGATCAAAACACTCTAAGAAGAGGCGTCGTAGATCTCCCTCTTCTTCTTCCTCTATTTCCCCAGAAAGGGTCACCTGTCCCTTGAAACACAGCTCTCTGGCTAAGTGGGAGGAATTCCATAAAATAATGCTTAGCGTCTTCGAGAAAGTGGCCTCAACCCCCTTGGGGACGTCTAAAGGTGATTCCCTGGGTGAAAGACACAAAAAATCAAAATGCTGCGAGTCGTTGAACCCGGCGAGAGAAAATACTCAAGAGCGTCATGAACCCTCGAGTAAAAGCAATAAGACTGCGTCATCGATGCCGTCGTCGAAGATTCCTTCGACTCACAAATCTACATCATCGACGCCTTTGTCAAAGGACCCTTTGACGCCTAAATCGGTTTCGCTGACGCCGTCTGCGACGCCACTGTCGACCCCGATAAAGGACAAACCTACAACTGTCACTACATCACAGGCAGTAGAGGTGTCGAAAAGTTCCAACCATGACGTCGAGAATGCCATCGACAATCTCAACGACGCCGAGTAGGATTCCGATCCTCTCGAGTGCATCAAGGTCTTTTCAAACTTTTTCGATGCCCTTTTCAGGATTGTCGAAGCCTACAACGTCCACGTCGATAACTTCAACATTTTCTCAGGCAGTGACAACAAATTTGGCTCCTTCTGCTCTAGAAATGGGTTTTAAACCATATCCTAGGTCTGACTACTTTAGAGCCTTGTCCTTTGTATATGAGGAAGGGGAGGATTCCGACAATGAGAGACCCTTTGGTTTTCAAAGGACTAGAATACCTATGCCAGAGGAATTAATCTCTGAGGAGAACAGGTTTAAAGACCTTCACGAGTCTCTACATGAGGCAAGTGGTTTGGACACGTCTCCAGAAGTAGAGTTTGCTAAACCAGACCTTGGAGAGCATGCTGAGACTCCTTATAGGATTCTGATGGCCAGAATAATCGAATTGATGGGGTGGACTACACCTACACCTTCTTTTCAGCAGGATGACCTTACTGATATTTTAGATAAAGGTCCACTGGAGGATCCTATTGTTCCTTTCCATACTGCTTTGCAAAGAACAATATCTGCTGATTGGGAAACTCCTGAAGTTATCCCTGCAGTAAATAAAAAACGTTCCGCTAAATACAGAGTATCAGCTTCAGATCCTGAATATCTGAGCAACCATCCAACTCCAGAGAGTTTAGTTGTACAAGCAGCGACTTCATCTAACAGTAAGTCAGCATACACCACTATTTCACAGGACATGGATGATAAAAGATTTGAGGCCATGTCAAAAAAAGTATTTTCGGCATGTAGCATGGCGCTTAAGTCGATTAACGCCACTTGCACGCTAGCATTATTCAGCCACACACTTTGGGAGTGTGCTTCATCTACGGCTGACTGTCTCCCAGAAGGAGAAGAAAGGGATGCATTCTTAAACATTATCAGGGATGGAAAGGATGCAATGTGCAAGTCCCTTCAAACAGGCATTGATTCTGCTGAT
This sequence comes from Ambystoma mexicanum, assembly GCF_040938575.1. NCBI lineage: Eukaryota > Metazoa > Chordata > Amphibia > Caudata > Ambystomatidae > Ambystoma > Ambystoma mexicanum. The sequence goes on along the minus strand of NC_090935.1, from coordinate 56,243,326 downwards.
AGCACCAGCAGGGCCATGGCGGCAAGTACCACAATCCGCAGAATTGCGTGGTTGCAGAAGTCCGGATTTGCTCCAGATGTACAAACCAGACTTCTGAACATGCCCTTTGACGGCACTTCTTTATTTGGAAAGAAGGCTGATGACAGCCTGGAGAGATTACAAACATCCAAGGCAGCAGCGAAATCCCTTGGGGCTGCAATCCGACAGACTCCAAATCGCCCCTCAGGAGCTTCCTGGAGGGGTAGGTCCTTTCGCTTTTACTCCGCATTCGGAAGAGGCAGAGGACAGCCTGCTCAAAGGGGACAGAAACGATTCACCCGTGGTGGACGGAGAAAAGGTACAAAAGCCACAGCAGCAAGTGACGCTTTACTCTCGGAATCTGCGTCAGCCGCTTCTAAACCCCTCTGAGGACTCCCCTCACAAGACACCAGTAGGGGGCAGGTTAACTCAACATCTGACAGAATGGCATGCTATTAAATCAGATGCTTGGGCATTGGAATTGGAGACAGTTGCCCAAGGTTACTGCCTGCCCACCCTACACACTCCTCAGAGTCATCCACCGGGGAACAACTCTTTGAAGCTTCCAGACCTGCTCCTTATGCAGGAGATTTTAGACCTGCTAGAGAAGGGTGCCATAGAACCGGTACCCGTAGCGGAGAGGAACAAGGGTTGGTATTCCCCCTACTTCCTAGTACCAAGGAAGGATGGAGGACTGAGACCCATCTTGGACTTGCGAGAATTGAACAAATTCCCCAGGAAAGACAAGTTCAAGATGGTAACCCTTTCTCAGATCCTTCAGGTCCTCCAGCTTCAGGACTGGTTGGTATCTCTAGACCTTCAGAATGCGTATTTCCATGTGCCAATCCATCTCAAACACAGGAAATACCTGAGGTTCGCAATTGGCAATTCTCACTATCAATTTCGAGTTCTGCCATTGGGTTGATCTCCGCCCTAAGGGTCTTTACCAAGCTAATGTCGGTAGTGGCTGCAAGTCTAAGGAGGGAAGGGATCCACGTCTACCCCTACCTGGACGATTGGTTGATCAGAGCAGTATCTCCGGAACAAGCTCAGATCCAGCTAGATTATGTTTGCAACTTCCTTCACAAGCTGGGCGACTTAAAGAAGTCACAGATGATACCATCACAGAGACTCCAGTTCATTGGAGCAGTCCTGGACACTTCCCTGGGAAAAGCCTCGCCACCAGAGGTGAGGGCTCAAGATATTCTGCAGATGGTCACCAAGTTTCAAACGTCTACCAGCCTTCGACTTTTTGAGGTTGCTAGGCCTCATGGCATCCTGCATCTTCCTTGTGCCGCCTGAGAATGAGATCCCTCCAATGGGCACTAAGAACCCAGTGGTTGCAATTCCCAGGAAGAATATCAGATCTCTTTCAAGTCCCGGGCAGAGTAGCTCGAGACCTTCAGTGGTGGGCCTGTCGGGAGAACATCTTGAAAGGAGAACAGTTTTGGCAACCTTGACCGGACATAACAGTAGTCACGGATGCCTCACTCACGGGGTGGGAAGCCCATGCCAACGACTTGACCATCAGCGGTCGTTGGTCTCCATCCAAGTCCAGACTACACATCAACCTGTAGGAGCTGAGAGCAATTAGACTAGCGCTGAAAGCATTCCTTCCATCAGTACAGGGAAACAATGTCCTGATAATGACGGACAACATGGTGGCCATGCACTACCTCAACAGAAGAGGAGGTGTAGGGTCACTGCCACTGTGCAGAGAGGCAATGCAGCTCTGGTTTTGGGCAATTCAAGAAGCATTCTCTCTATCGGCAGTTCACCTAGCTGGAGAGAAGAACTTGACGGCGGACGCTCTGAGCAGGCAGAGAACAGCTCCCACGAGTGGGAGCTAGCTCAGGAAGTCCTTCAAGAGATCTTCACCCTTTGGGGAACCCCTCAAGTGGATCTGTTCGCCTCCAGCATCAACAGGAAGTGCGATCAGTTTTGTTCAAGGGAATTTCCCCGAGAGGAGCTCTAGGGGACGCGTCCGTAGTGGACTGGGAGTTTCCACTTCTGTACTCGTTTACCCCAGTCCCTGTCATTCCTCAAATGATCAGGAGGTTGAGAAGATTCCGGAAATCTATGATCCTAATTGCCCCGGATTGGGCCAGGAGAACGTGGTACCCGGACCTTCTAGATATGTCCATCTGTCCTCCAATTCGTCATCCGCAAAGAGTGGATCTTCTCTCGCAGAAGGGAGGTCAGGTTCTCCATCCAGACATCAGAACCCTCAACCTTCGTTTCTAAAAGGTTGAGATACAAGGATTGGGATCTTCCGGGTGACGTCATGGAGGGGTTGCTTTCAGCTAGAAGGCCAGCAACAAAGACTTTATACCGCTGCTGTTGGAACAAATTTTGCAGCTGGTGTAGAGAAAAGAATATTGAACCCTTTTCATGCAATACACCAATGGTGATATCTTTCTTGCTTTATTTAGCAAATTCAGGTCTTCAAATTGGCACGATCAAGGGCTACCTCGCAGCACTGTCAATCTTTAAGTGTACTGCTGAAGAGCCTTCATATTTCAAAATACCCTTGGTAATCCAATTTCTATAAGGATTAACTAATGTTTATCCTCCAATGCCTTTTCAAGTTCCATTGTGGGACCTAAATCTAGTCTTGACATTTCTGATGGGTACTCCTTTTGAACCACTTAATTCCTGTTCATTAAGATTTCTCACTCTTAAAACAGTTTTTCTAGTGGCTCTAACTTCCGCCAGAAGAGTGAGTGAATTACAAGCTCTATCTTGCAAACATCCTCATACAATCTTTCATAAAGACAAGGTTGTCTTATAAGTGAAGCCCAATTTTCTACCAAAGGTGGTCTCTGAATTCCAGAAAATAACCTTACCTTCGTTCTATCCTCCTCCCCATCCAGGGAAAGAGGAAGAGAGATTACACAGGCTGGATCCAAGGCGTGCCTTGAGTTTTTATATTATCAGACTTGTTAGGATAAGGCAAGCAGATCAATTGTTTGTAGGATACGCAGGGCACACATTAGGACTGCCAATCACAAAACAGACCATTTCAAGATGGATCATTTTAACAATTCTAGAATGCTACAAATTGGCAGGAAAAGAACCCCCTGAACATCTTAGGGCTCATTCAACCATAGGTATCGCAGTCTCTTCGGCACTCCAAAGAGGGGTCCCAAATAAAGATATATGTGCGGCTGCCACATGGTCGTCCGCACATACTTTTACCAGATTTCACAGCCTGGATTCCTCCTCTAGCCAGGAGACAAGATTTTGGAAAGCTGTGTTGCATTCTGTCCATCTTTAAAGGGAAATATTTCATCTATACTCCCATCTCCTCTTTACACTACTACTATGGGAGTCTATCAAAGATAAGGAATACGTCGGAGGACACAATCCCTTCAAATTACAAGTTACCTACCAAACTGGTAACGTTCTTTCGATGGGATGTTCCTCCGACGTATTCCTTATTGCCCCTCGCATCCATCCCTGAAGTAAAACTTCCCTTGTTGTTGCAGTTTACGCTCCTTCAAGGTTACTAACCAATTAATTCAAAGCAAATCTGAACTTCAAAACGGAATTGAGCAAATTTCCGAGGCCAGCATGCTGGAATTAATAAGATCAAAGATAAGGAATACGTCGGAGGAACATCCCATCGAAAGAACGTTACCAGTTTGGTAAGTAACTTGTTCTTCTCTTGCAGGGTTAAAACTTTGTGCACAAGGAGTGGGTCCGGAACCCTAAAGAGCGGATCCCCAAGTGATTGTTTTGAGGTCTTCTTATAAAAGGTAGGCAGTAACTGTGGGCTACTGTTTTCAGAGCCCAATCATCCGAAGTAATAGCTCGCCATTCTTCTAAATGCTGAGACAGTCTGCACCCCACTGGTGAATTGTGATTCAAGACCTCAAAGTGTTTTTGAGGCAGTTGTTGCAGAGGCCGATGCTTGAGCTGACTTGGCACTTCTACCTCGTCCACCACAAGGACATTTTCTCTGGCCTCTTTGACTGGCCATTCCTCTCACCCTTCCAACTGATGAGTAGAAGCAAAAAGATCTATCCCTCCAAGGTTGTCCACTAGTACAAAAAGGCTGAGGTTGCCTAACAGCGGCGCCTAAAGACTTGGCTGCCGCCTTCGAGGTCTGCAACTTCTCAAGGCTCTCGTCAGCCTTGCTGCCAAAAAGATGAGACCCGTCAAAAGGCATTTTGAAAAGTCTCGACTGCACATCTGGTGCAAATACTGACTTCCTTAACCACACATATCTGCGTATACAGTGCTGGTCGCCATGGATCTGCTGACGCTAACCGCAGTATCTAATCCTGACTGAAGGGATTCACAACTAGTTTCTTTGCCGTCCTTAATTATAGCTAAGAAGCCATCCCTTTCTTCCCCCTTAGGAAAATGCTCTGCCGCCATAGATAAGCAATCCCACCGAGTGTACAAAAATGTTGCCAGGGCACAGGTGGAGTTGGCATATTTCAGCTCCATGCTCCCCTCTGAAAATACCTTTATTGCCCATCCATCTATACGCTTGTCGTCCCTATTAGGAGGGATGGTAGGGTATGCTGCCTGCTTCGAAGTTGCTGTAGCTGCCTGCACCACCATACTCTCCGGAAAGGGGTGTTACAACAGGTAGTCTATGTCACTACTGGATGGGCGGTATTTTCTTGTCTGATTCTTATAAACTGCTGGATTGGTATCCGGCGTTTCCCAATTTCCAGCCAATTTTGTAAATATCAGTTAGGTCATCTTGTTCATAAGGGAGTGGTGGTCTGCTCCACCTCAAGTACTCAACAACCACAGCCGAATGGGAACTAGCTCAGGAAGTCCTTAAAGAGATCTTCACCCTTTGGGGAACCACTCCAGTAGATCTGTTTGTGACCAGTGTCAACCGGAAGTGCAAACATTTCTGCTCCAGGTAGTTTCCCTCAAGCGGAGCACTAGGGTACGCGTTCGTAGTGGACTGGGAATTACCACTCCTGTACGCATTTCCTCCAGTCCCTGTCATTCCTCATTTGATCAGGAGGTTGAGAAAGTTTGTGAAATCCATGATCCTAATTGCTCTGGATTGGGCCAGGAGGACGTAGTGCTCAGACATTCTGGATATGTCCATCTGCCCTCCAATACGTCTTCCACAAAGAGAGGACCTTCTCTCGCGAGAGGGGGGTCGGGTTCTCCATGAATAGGTCAAAACACTCAGCCTTCATGCATAGTTTCTGAGAGATTAAGATATAAGGATTGCGACCTGCCAAATAACATCATGGAAATGCTTTCGGCCAAAACACCAGCAACTAAATCTTTGTACCGCTGCCGTTGGAACAAGTTTAGCAGCTGGTCTAGGGATAAGAATGTGGATCCTTTTCAATGCGATACACCTACAGTGTTATCCTTTTCCTTGCACTTGGCAAATCTGGGGCTCCAGATGGGAACAATAAAGGGTTATCTGGCAGCGCTCTCCATTTTCTAGTGCTCTTAGGACAAAACTTCATACTTATAATCCTGTTAATTTTGACATTTCTTAAGGGATTCACTAATGTATTTCCACCTACTCCTTTTCAAGTCCCTGTATGGGATTTAATAAATCTTGCATTCAAATTTCTAACATGTATTCTGTTTGAACCACTGCTTTCATGTCCTTTAAGACTATTAACATAAAAGACTGTTCTGCTAGTAGCAATAAAGTCAACCCCCATTCACGGTTTTCTATATGGACAATGTTTTTCCTAAGGTGAAACCATCTTTTCTGACAAAAATAGTAGCCATTTGTCACAAAACATAATTTTACCAACTTTTTACCCACCTCCTCATCCTGGAAAGATAGACAGGTTACATAGACTGGATCCGAAAAAGGTCTCTCAGTTTCTATATCTCTAGAATGTCTAAAATTCGCCAAGATGATCAGTATAACTAATACATAACTAGTCATAAATTAGGTTTGGCAGTGACAAAACAAACCCTATCCAGATGGATTAGGCTGGCTATTGGGGAATGTCACAGACTAGCTGGTAAAGATCCCCCGGAATATCTGAGGGCCCATAAAAGGGGCATGGCACGATATTCTGCTCTACAGAGAGGGAAGCAATTAAGGATATCTGTGCGGCGGCCACTTGGTCTACTATTCACACTTTTGTGAAACATTATTGTCTCAACGCAACTTCCACTCATGAAAGAGGATTTGGAAAGGCTGTCCTTCAATCTGTCTATGATCATTTTTAAGGACACGTCTAAATTCTTACTCTCAACTTCAAAATTGGTACTGCTTTAGGAGTCTATCAAAGATGAGGAATACGTGGGAGTACACAATTCATTCGAAGAATAAGTTACTTATCCCTGATGACGTACTTTCGATTGGATGTTCCTCCTATGGTTTCCTCATCGCCCCTCCCACACTACCCCACCTTACAATTTATGTGATTTTACACTTTATGCTCTTCTAGGGTCTACTATAGTCTAATAAGGTTGCTAGAAATTCCTCTAAAAAGGGGGAAAACAGAACTGAAGCCAACGGGCGCTGCACAAGCTTCATATATTGTTGATGACGTCCACAGTCGAACAGAGGCCCACGAGGGACATCAAGTCAACGGGACCAGTGCACATCACCCTCTGTCGAGTAAAATAATGTTCCGAAGCAGCTGAAGCTGGAAAGGAATATCAAAGATGAGGAATACGTAGGAGGAACATCCAATCGAAAGTATGTCACCACAGGTAAGTAACGTGTTCATCTCAGTGTGTGTGTGTGTGTGTGTGTGTGTGTATGTGTGTGTGCATTTGCCTGTGGGTTGTGTATGCGTGTCTGTATGTGTGTGTGTCTGTGTGTTTGGTGCGTGTGTCTGTAGTGTGTGTATCTGGGTGTTTCTGAGTGGTGTATGTGTGTGCGTGGTGTGTGTTTGACACTATTTCCATTTCGTGTTTCTAAATGGAAATCCTGCAGTTTTAAACATTATTTTACTACATCTTGGTTAGTGTCACCTATGTATTTTTTGAGAAATGTACATATTCAAGTACTTTTATATATGTATTGTTCGTTTTAGTAGGGTAGTTATGGCATATTCTGTGTCGATGCGTTTGCAGGTTTTGCATCTCTTAAACATTTGCACAGTCCTGAATATAAGACCCATTGGGGGTAATTAGACGTTTGTATGTATCCCACTGTTAATTCCGGTGGACTACCGGCAAACTGACCAACCGTTTCCCCCATCTGATATCCCGGTATTACTGGGATATTACAGGCGACAAAAAGAGCAGTTTATCCCCAATCCATGGAATCCTATAGGACTCCATGGAGGGGATTACTGGTGTTACCAGCATCAGTAATACCGGTGCCAGAAATACTGGCATTCTTTTGCTGGCGGGGGCCTGATTTACCTCCAGCTCTTGGCTGGAGGTAAATCAGTCACCTCCACTGGCAAACTTGTGGTTTGGTGGGGCGTGAAAAGTACCGGCAATGGAATTACCTGTGCTTTTACTGCCACATTTACCAACACTTTTCCCGCACCACCAAACCTATATTGACCTTTATTGTCTCATCGAGTGACCTCTGTTTATTCATTTTTACCTGTCACTGATATGTCTAAAGAGAAAATAACTGCACCTCTCCACTCTCAGTATACAGTAAATCAAATGGCTTAGATGGTTGAGGGGAAAAGTTGAGTGAGGTGTAACAGTTCCATTTTCATTTGACTTTTCAAAACGTATTTGCTTTTGTAAAGTCACAGCTTAATCTGAAAATAGGAGAAAGGAGTAGTAAAGGGGGATACCTTTCGTCAAGGGTTTATTATGATAGGTGGCCACACTCCTTTTCCCACAACTAATCTCACCCCCTTTTGATATTGAGTGGTTTGACACACACCATTTTTTATATAAGATTTTTGAACCCCAATCATTTTGATATCAAAGGGATAAGAGCCCCGGCAGGGGCTATAAATAGATGCTATAAGGATCCCCTATCCATCGTGGGCCCACCCGAGATTTTAGGCACCCCCAAAAAGCTCTATATATAAAATGCTTAGATATGTTTCCGTACTCAGCTGATGCAATTCATCAGTGTTAGGTTACCCTCTGCTGCCCAAATGGTAAAGTGCACCCACTTCAATAACAGCTACCATTATAACAAACATAATGAACATGGTTCTAGTTAGTCACCTTCACCTTCCACTATCGCAAAAAAAATCAAGTTACTTCTTTCCACCCACACTTTCCTTCACACAGGGCACAGCGGTTCCAGTATCAATGAGCAGTTCATTACCGGATCAACTTTTTGGTTTCTCTAGAGCAAAATGCTGTAGGATGAATGCCTCCTCACAAGCTAAAACTGAAAGTAGGCGCTGCATGCAATTATGCTGCTACACAATCTTATGCCATCATGGGGACTCTGCAATGGAACAAGGTTGACAATTATGCATCTACAAAGAGATATCATAGAGGCCTGGGTGATCGATGGAACTTAGATACTGTTTTTATACCGTGCATACCTCTCATTCCATCTGATACGTTTAGCCTAGTCAATCACCATTAATAAGTCACATGGACCTATGCCCCCTTTATGGAAACAATCAGAGGTAATTATGATATTTATGAGGGGGTAAAGAAGTGACCCTATGATTTACCGACCGATATTGACCCTCGAGATAAGGTAGAACGGCGTATGTTACGCCGGGAGCATTTCGTTTTTTATATACAATGTATAGGAATTGGCTATAAAATGAATATAAATGGGGTAAGTAATCATTCCACAGACGGTAGGTTTGGCCCATTGGCTCGGTGGCTCCTCAGCCAAGCGCAAACACCAAATGTAGTCTGAACCAAGCAATTCTCCTGCAACCACTAACGGTGGAGGTGGCAGAATGGAGGTGGATGCGTTAGGTGACCAAATTCAGGTTTCACAAGTACTTAGGACGCGGGAATTGCCAAGTGTATAGATCAAAAGCAGGGCTCATGCCTACAGGGCTGTCTTCACTTCCAAGCACTTGTGCCAAAACGAAAAGGGCTTTACCTGGCTACTTTTGTAAAAACCATGCTTACAAAATGAGATTGTTGATGTGTAAGTTGGATAGAGTCTAGCGCAAGAGCATTGCAACTTGGATCGCGCTTTGTAAAAGACTCCAGTAGTATACAGGCTATCCACTGATCTGTTGGGCTAAAGTCCTACTTATGTATGTTGCTGGACTATTTAGCATATTGGGTGAGTAACGCTGCAAGAAGTGTCTTCAGTGTACGTGTAGCCACAACAAGGCAATTGTAACCTCTGTGAGGGTTTATCTGGGTAAGGCAGTCAAGCATGTGTTTCTCTTGCGCCAGTACAGTAATAATCTACGCGGCAAGTAGCATAATACCTCCAAATGTCCCATGAAAATCACCTGCTTGTCAATATTCTATTTGACACAGGCATGCAGCCAATTCTCATTTATAATGTGATTAAAACACTACAGTTCAAATTACCTTTTTGGACGAAAACGTCATGGATTTTCGATGAACCTCAAGAACCATATATAATCACAAGGCTTTGCAGCCGGTGACTGACGCTGGGATTAGCTTCTAATGTCAGCAATGGTGCCAGTAGACGGCATAGTGTCTTATTATAAACCCAGACCTGCACAGGAGGAGAGCCTGAACAGTAAAAAGGAGCACACTCTGGAATGTTTTAGGAAAAAACATCGCCATGCTCTCTGAAGAGAAGAGGCTTTCATTTTTCTACTTTTGCCAACACAGCAGATCGTTTTTTTTTTACCTCCCGAGATTGCCTTTCAATACCCACCTACCACCCCACACCCTCCCTAAACCCCACTCTACCTCCACTCCCTACCCCACCCACTGTAGCCCTACTCTCTCTACTCCACCCACCCTACCCCTACTCTCTTCCCCACCCACCGCCCTAACCCCACTCCCTCTACCACCACTCAACCTACCCCCATTTTCTGTACCACCACCCACCCTGCCCCCACACTCTCCATCACCACCCACCATACCCCTCCCCCACACACCCTACATCCCTCTCACTCTATCCCAACCCACCCTAACCCACTCTCTCTTTCTCTACTGAACCCTACCACCTCTCTTTACCCCCAAAAAACACCCTACCCCATCCTACCTTCTCTTACCCCCTCTCCCTAACTCCTCTCATCCTTCCACTCACACTCTCACTTTATTTCTTACCCTCTCACTCATACCCTTTCTCGCTCATATTTCCTCTTGCAACTCATTGATGGTGTCCTCTATCAAGGGCTACCACCCTTACTCTATTCCTCTTCTCGTTCTATTGCCCAGATGCACCCTTTATCGCATTCACCTTTCAAACTTTGCACTCTCCTTGCACCTAGGTGCCTATAAATGGAAAATGCAAAGGACAACAGTAAACGCCCAAACTATTGGCATTGCCAATGCGTGTTATAAATAGGAACGATCTCCGCTCTTGTCCACAAAGGAGGCAACATTTTCAGCTCCTATGTAGCATGTATCACTTTACCAAGAAGGAGTACTCAAATCTCAGACTCGTTCAAAAAGATATGTACTGGTACTCTTTCCGCATCAGGAGCTTTACCTGCTTTCTGACTCAGCTGGACATGATCATTTTCAACCTCCGTGGACTCCAACGGGGTTGCACTCATAGCAGAATTTGATAATGCATCTGGTACCGCCAGGCTAGTGGGTACCCTAGTTTCCTGGTAAGGGTCCTAAAATGATCACACCACACAGACTCCGGGATGCATCCCTCCAATAGACCTGATCTGGTGGCGTTCCTTTGCCCAGAAGCCCAGTGAATCCTTTAGGGCCTCACTACGACCCTGGCGGCACGGAGTGAATGGCGCTGTAAAAGGTGCCGGCGCTGTTCACCCTGTACCGCCGCATTACGAGTTCCCCTCGCGGGACACGGTAAGCACGCCTGGGAAAACCAGGCATGCTTACCGGGTCCCGCGAGGGGAGGAGGGAGCTAACAACGGGCCATCTCGTAATGGCCCGTTGTTTGCTCCCTCTCCCATTCCCATTCAGCCCTACGGGGGCTGAAATGGGAATGGGGAAGGACCGTGTCCGGGTCCTTGGAGGGAGGAATTACCGGGCCTTCCGAACTCGGTATGGCCCGGTAAATCCTCATTCCGAGGACCCTGTCCCCGACGAGATTTCGGCGGCAGCCATGCCGCCAATAGCGGCATGGTTACCACCAAACGCGTAATGAGGGCCTTAGTCTGATAGCCACAAGCATCTTTCCCCCCATTTCTTGAGTTTATGCCTCCTTCTTTTACTTAATCAGATTTATATCGACAATCCTTGCCTCAGGTAGAGCTTGAGTCCCTGTAATCTGGACATTCTTAACGCAGGATATCACATCCCCCTTAGTTCTACCGCAGTCCCCGTCGTACCAAGAAGGGGACCTGATGGTTTGTTTTTTAACAGAAGTACACAGTGCCGAAAAATGCCCAGCCAGTCTCTTGATTGTATCTTAGAAAACCTCTAGTGTTTTAGAAGCTTCATCTTCTGGGAGAATCAAAAGTGTCTCTAACTCTGGCAAGATTTGACTATAGATGAGTGTCAATATCCAGCTTTAGCCAATCGATTGCCTAGCATGGCCTGTTATTTGTAAGGCGACACTGGACTGCTGGGGCAGCGTACATCTTGCCCCTACAAACACATAGTCAATACTAAAGATAAGAGGGTAGTGATCACTCTCTGGACAATATAAAATACGAAACTCCCTGACTGTAATCAAAGCTTCTAAACTGGTCAAGATATAGTCAATAAGACTTCAGCGGCAGCCAGCCTGGAATGTATATTTGGCCGGCTGGTCCCCAGGTAATCAGCCATTACATGCCCTCATATTTTTATCGACAGAAGCAAGCAGGCAACCTCTTCAGCTGATTTATCTTTCCTCTTTGGTTTTGACGTGCTTCATTCCCCAAAGCCCCAAAGACCATCTTCTTCATCACTCAACCCTTCCATAACTGCCAGGGGCTCTATCTGCATATTAACATCGCCTGCCACTAGAATCTTTGGATAACACTGATGTTTCACCCTCCAGTATGCAACCCTGGCCTTGGGCATGACAAATAGCCTGTCCCCATCTTCTTGGTTAGGGCAGTTATATAAGTTAATTAATAACCATTAGGTCCCATCAGTACCTCTCATATGTAGCTCCAAAAAGTTGTCACAAGGTCCATCAATCATTTTCACTGTAGTTAATAATGCTGGGTCCACCCAAGCAGTGACGCCCTCACTTGGTCTCCCGTCTCTGCCGTGTTTAGCCGGTTTAGTAAATGTTGGATAACCTTGTGGGTGTAATGCCTCCATCACTCAAGTCTCCTGCAGACAAATCACCCAATTGTTCCACACATAAACGTCCCAATCCTCATCTAACAGGTGTCTCCTGAGGCCTGCAACATTCCAAGACAAAATGTGCACCAACGACCCTGCACTAGCCTCCCCATCTATTTTGGAATTGTGGTGCCCCATCTGTCAACCAAGTAAACTGTTGGGGTTATAACATCACTACCCCTGCATAACTGCATCATAGGAGCCTATGGAGTCTAGGCTGGATTACTGCAACACTTTCTAAATCTGCCTGCTTCTACTCTCCGACCCTCTGCAACTCATCCAGAACAGGACTGCGAGACATGTCCTTGGCCTCAAGCCCAGGGATCGTATCTCGCCAAAAATGAAATATCTGCACTGGCTCCCAGTGGCTGCAAGGATTAAGTTCTAAATCCTCTGCATTGTCCACAAGAACTTCTGGGGCCTGGGGCCTCAATACATTCAACTCTCTCTTCCTAAATATCTTCCTTCTTGAGCTCTTCGCTCATCCGCCTCCAACTCCCAAAGGGTCAGTCGCTTCCCCAAGCAACGATCTGGTGGTAGATCTCTTTTTTCGGATGGGGCCTCCCCCTGTGACAGCCCCCCCTGCTTCCCTGAAACTTGAGGAGAACCATCTCCGGTTCCGGAAGCACCTCAAGACCTTCCTCTTTGCTTCTGCTTTCTCGCCTCCTCTCCCCTGCTGAAGTCCTGACTGAAACTGTACTGGTCACCTGGCTACTCTTTGATCTCGGGCCCAGGTTCCCTCCCCTGCCAGTTGCACACCTGCACTGCCTCCCGGGAAACCCCTGCACTTGGTGGCTGTTTCTGTATCCCCACAGTCCCCTACCAGCTCTTGACACTTGATGTCTGCACTTATCCCTGCACTTGCCACCAGCTGGCTGCACTTTTTACCTATAGTTTTTTTTGTTGGTATTATTACTATTTATTGTACTGTTGATTCTATATATTGCACTTCCCCTACCCCTGCCCCTCCACACTTTTCCCTTTCCCGCGACCTCAGTGTCACCTGGCCCAGTGAGATCGTTGTCTTTGTCTTCCCTCTGTTGCCCCTCCCTTGCCTCTTTGCGCCTTGAAACACTTGGTTATAGGCGCGTTATTAATGCCATATCATATTATATAAAGGTGCAATACAGTTAACTGGCTGGGTTTGGGTAGTAGTGATTTGTGAGTGGCTGGTGATTAGCGAGAGGCCCCCTGGGCTTTATGCCACCCTCAGCCCTTGGCTTTTCTATTGGCTGCACTCTGCCTGCTTGTGCAGCTTCCTTCTATTTTTTATTTTTATTTTATATATTTATATAGTGCCGGAGCCTGCAGGCATCAGGGCGCATTACATATAGACAAGGACAACAAAAGGCGACAGGACAACATGGTATCATAGCTATTTACATGTCAATGTATTCATAGGGAAGTTTTCTTTCTTAGTACTCAAGTGGTAAATTATTTGAAAAGCAGGGTTTTGAGTTGCTTTCTAAAGCATAGATAGTTGGGTTCTACACTCAAATGGCTTGGCAACTCATTCCATCTGGTGACTGCTATAGAGGGAAAGGCCTTGCCTAGTCCATTGGCACTTTTTGTCAGGCTGACGTTAAGTAGTCCTTGGGCTCTAGATCTAAGAGTACGGCTTGGCTCATATAAGGTAAATTGCTTTTTTACATAGGAGGGGGCTACCCAAATAGGCAATGATGGACGAGAGTCAATGATTTGAAAGTAATGCGATCTTCCATGGCTAGCCAATGAAGATATTTTCTGTCGCTGGTGATGTGTTCTCTCTTAGTTTTTCCTGTAATGGTCCTAACAGCGTTATTTTGAATAACCTGACATTGTTTGATGCATTTGCTACTAGCTCTTAACATCAATGAGTTCCCATAATCAAGTCTTGACAGAATCGTGGCTCTGGCAATGATGGAACTATTCTGTTGACTCAACAGTGGTCTGATTCATCTCAAGATTCTTTGATGATATTGACAATTGCGTTTAAAGTATGCAACTTGAGCCTCGGCTCCCAGTGATGCTTGCCAATAGACACCTAGTGTCTTAACTTTGTCAGAAACTCCAATCGCTGAATCGTTGAATCTTTGATTTTGAAAGATGAGTAGGCAGGGTCTAGTTTAGCCCTAGCATGTGGGGAACCGAATGTCATTGGCTCGGTCTTGCTTCCATTGGGGCACATCCAATTTGTTTTCATCCATGCCTCAATGGAGTAGTAGATGACCGGAAGCTTGTTGTTGTCAGTGGTGTGGCTGCCACTGGACTCCATAATCAGTTGAGTATCGTCTGCAAAGTTTGTGAAAAATACTCCCATGCTAGTCAGTAGGGTACATAGGCAACGTAAGTAGAGATTAAAAAGTAGAGATTAGAAACTAGCCCCCTGTGATACGCCACGGTCTACTGTCCTAGCGGTAGAGGAATAATCTCCTCATATTATCTTGGAGGACCTGTCCTCCAGGAAAGAGGCTACTCAGTCAATGGCCTCTCGGGAGCAGTTTCCTGATTTGTCTAGGGCCTCTCGGAGCTTCTGGTGGTCGAGCAAATCGAAAGCTACCGAGAGGCCCAATAGTATCAGTAAGCCTGCCTTCCTGCTCTTCTGAACCCTGATTGGTGTGGATGCAAGAGGTCATTTTTGTCAACATAATCCTGGAGTTGACTTGTTGCAACTTTATCCCGGATTTTTAGAAGAAAATTGCAATGAGTAATTGGTAGGGTCCTGTTGGTCAAGGCCTGGTTTTTTAACCAGCGTTGTGACCATGACAGTTTTAATTGCCACCGGAACCTTATGGTATCTGAATGATGCCTTTACCATTCTGCAGAGAAATGGAGAAAATATCTCTGTATTGTCCAAGATTAGCTTAGGGTGTAATATATTTTCGGAACAGGAGGTGCAGTTGATAGTGGATAGTACTTTGCACATGTCCTCTGAAGAGATTGGGGTGAATTGGAATTTTGGCCCCTGAAAATAAGTGGATTATTGAATTGTTGGAGATGGACGGGACAATTTATCAATTGTACACATTTCTATTGTTTCCCTGGCTTTTAGGATTTTGTTATGGAATGCTGGCTGTACTTTTTCGCTGTATTCTTTGGAAGGTTGGAATGTGGGGAGATAGTGTGGCTGGCTGTTCAATTGATTTCAGAATCTCAAATAATGTACCTGTTGAGCTGGCAGCAGCGGTGATCTGATCATTATAGTGTTTTTCTTTTTATTTCTGTCAATTTTGTTCTGTATATATTGTCGAGGTTTTTCCAGTTCTTTTTATTATTCTCAGAGGGTTCTTTTTGCCATTTTCTTTCTAGATTTCTTTTGTCTTTTTTAAGTTTGATGGTTTCAGCATTGAACCAACTTTGGTGGTTAGGATTCGTTCTAACTTGTTTGTTTTTATTAGGTGCATGTCCATCTAAGAGCTTTTGGAAATGGCTATCGTGGATCGCCGCTATTTTGTCACACGTCCTCCTCTGATGTGGTGTTCATTATATTATTAATACCTTGTGATAGGATGAGGGACGTGATCTTTTTAATGTTCCTTCCTTGAACTACCTTAGGGATGTTGCTATGTTTCCTAGCATTATTTATTGGTGTAAGTTTGACTTCAATTTTGTGGGGATTTGACCATATACAAGGGAAAGTTCCCAGTACAGTCATATCCACATTGTTTGATATTATCCAATCTAATTGATTCCTGTGTTAGAAGTTGGATTGTTGTTTGTCACTAAGAAGTCTGTGGTTAGTAAGTCATTTTCGAGGTTAATAGCCCCCTCATCTTTAGTATTCCCTTTGCATTTATTAAGATCGCAAGGAGCACTGTCCCTATGCTGGGTCCTTTTAAGTTGTTCAATAAGAGGACTAGATCAGCATTGAAGTCCGAGATCAGCGAGGGGGGTCTATAGATAACAATAATGTTGATACAATCATTGTTAATGGGTGTCATTTTGAGTAAACGTATTTCACAACTTGTGCAGTGAATAGGTGATGGGAAGAGCTTAAAATTTTGTCTAGCAATGCCACTCCTCCTCCTTTTCCTATCTCCCTGTTTTTGAAGCAGATATTATAACCTCGAGGAACCGCTGTGTCAATGGTTGGCCTGATAGGCTCTTGCAACCAGGTTTCTGTTAGACAGAGAATGACTAAATCTTCTTCAATGATATAGTTGTGGATGTCTTGGGCATGTTTATTAAGGGATCTAGTATTTAATCTCAAAAGAGTTTGTGGGTTTGTCTGGGGATTTTACTCCTAGTGGACCTTTACTCAGTTTATCTCTAAGGTTTGCATCGATCACTGAGGGCGTGATCGTTTCACTGCCTAATTGCCTGACAGCTTTCTGTTGTTTGAGGTTCAATTTTGCTGTATGGTTGACAACAGAAGTTATTTGTGGTAGCAGTGGTTCTGATACAAGGTCTAGGGCACTTTGGACTGGAAGGGAGTGAAGTGTGTCATTTCTAGTCTCTAAAAGGGGCTGCCCCAGGGACCGTTGGTGCAGTTGATTTACTTGTGCCAGCAGGTGCAAGCTTTTGAGGTAACCCATACCTTGATTTGCGGTCTCTGATGATGTGCTCTGGTCGAAGCAGAGTGTCTCGCTGAATGTTGATGGCCACCGTGGACCGGCGTAGACCGGCTTTTCGCGGAAGCGGCGGCGCTCAAGCGCCTGGGGTTTCCTGAAGAGTGACGCCGGTGTTGCTGGGAAATGTAGTGTCCCGGGATTGTTTTCCTAGTACAAGCGTTCAGAGTTGAACGGGAAGACAGTTAATCAACAAGAGGCCGTTAGACCCTTCGATGGCAAGCAAAAATAGTCACGAAAAACAATGCAACGTATATAATGCAATTGGTTCTTAGAGGAGTGCTGGAGTTTAAAGAATCCTCCAACACTCAGAAAATGCACGTGTGAAATGGCAGTAATATTTTTCTGTTACAGCCCCAAGGATATGGATTCAACAGTAGCAGCAACAATTACCCCTATCACAGTTCTTACTCAGTTTCACTCAGCTTACAACAATAAATATTCAAGTTCAATATGCGCACCGCGAAGAAGCGTCCTATCTAGGCTGCTCTGACTAACCTTAAGGAGCAGAATGGTGAGGAGATGTGATATAGTGGTCCGCCGGGACCAGCGTAGACCGTCTTGTTGCGGAAGCGCTGGCGCTGACACACCTGACGTTTCCTGAAATTCAACGCTGGTAAATGTAGTTTCCCAGGATTGTTTTCCTAGTACAAGCTTTCAGGCTTGAACGAGAAGACAGTTAATCAACAAAGGGTCGTTAGTCGGATGGCAAGCAAAAATAGTCATGAAAAAACAATGCAAGGTATCTAATGCAATTGGTTCTCAGTGGAGTGCTGAAAATATGATGGCTCTGGTACACCTAGTGTAATGGCTATCCACAGACTACTGGGGAGAAAGGAATCACTGCCCCATTGCTAATTTTACGGTCACCAGGTCCTCTGTGCCCAACTCCAGCCTAACATACTCCAGGAGATTAGGACGATTTGGAGATCCTGCCTTGCAGCTCACAATGTTGTTGCAGATTATGCTATAACAGCATTTCCTCACTCTAAACCAGTGTGTGACCTTATTGACCAATGAGTCACCCATGTCCCTGTTCTGGCACCCACCCAAAAGACATTCACCTAATATATACAACAATTCATACCAAGTTCATCGCCTAGCCCCTGGTTACAACATTCCCCCTTGCTCCAACTAGTCGGGAATAGTACCCGTCCTTAGCAGAGCCGTAGGTTGTTTTTTGTGTTATAGTCCTGAAGTCCTTGGATACCTTATCAACTACAGAGGATGTTCTAATCAGTGCTTTGATTTAAGCATGGCTTACTTTGATGGTAGAGACAGTTCTCAAGATTTCAAATTTTTTATCCATGAGTAAATGTCCAACTTTTTAGGACAGGCCCATATAATCCCTTCATAGGGTCTCATTATCAGCCTTAAAATGGAGTAGCACTGGAAGGAGGTTGCAGCATCCTTCACAGCAGCCTCTACTACCGCGAGCACCTGGAATATTCAGAACATTATAAGATGGCCGTTTAGTTCACTGAGCCTTACTCCCCACCTCTCTAGTTCACCCCACACTAAACTTGTGTGCCAGTACACTGAATCTATTTTTGATAACTAATTCTGGTCGATATGTATGTGCCATGATGTCAACGCCCTGATCAATATCCTCAATAGTCCCCACCAACTCAGCTCCCCTTCCATCATCCGGTACAGGACTACATCCCCTAGTGGGGAAAGTACACACCACCTCTACAGGGTTAATATACCCCCCATTTTGCAGAGGGGGATTCGATATCTCATAGCCAGGCAATAGGTTTGCTACATTCCAAGGGAGAGAAGACATAGGGCCCTTTAAACTATCTTACCCTGGGGTTCTTAAATAACTCTATATAACTAGAGTTTCACGTTATAGAACTGTTGCTCTTGCCCTTGTTGAAATAATTCTGCACATTATAACAAATGCTTATATTGCAGTGATGGGAGTATTGAGTAAAGGCTTTTTCTAGTCCAGACCTCTGGCCTCCCACTGTCCTCAAATCGTCCACGATGACCATATTCACCATGCTTAGCGGTAGTAAACTATCGCCGTTGAGACTGTCAGGCATACCTTCTACAAAACAGAGGTGCTTAAACTGTTGTTACACGATTTTATAAAGAGGTTGCTAGCAACTATACAACCAAATAATATTGGTGGGATTGTGGGTCATCGCAGTGTAATAAAGATGAGAGTTCCACGTGGTATGAAGAAACGCACTTATCTGCTGCGAGAGTAGCATTGTAAAAGGGGAGGGGGCTCATTCTGATACTTGTGAAAAAAACCCATTATAAAATAAATTCATAAACACATGGGCAGAGGTAAGTAGGACTTGTTTATTTAAGGCCTCAGGATGCACGTAAAACAAACAAGTCAAGACAACAGAAAGTGAACGTCAGAAAGAGAGAAGGCAGGATTTAGATCGAGATTTTCAGGCTCTTTTTAAAGTCAATGATGGTATGGATTTTTTGAGTTTGAGGGAGATGACTTTCCAATTATTTGGGGCCAGGACATCAAAACTTGTCCCCCCATACTTAGTCAAACCGAATCTGGCTCTAGTGATCTGAGAGAGCGTGAGGGCAGGTATCGAGTCAGGCACTGTGTAAGATAAACAGGTGCATCATTGGTCAGACACTTGTGAGGGAGAGTCAAGATCTTGTGCGACACACGCTGCTTCACAGGCAGCCAGTGCAGCTTTCTTCTTGCTTCTGAGATAGGATGCCATCTGGGGATACCCAAGACTACTCTTACTGCCCGGTTTGGGGTCACCTGGAGAGCAGAGAAGTTTGATTGGGCAGTGCCGGCCAATTCGTGAGCTGACTAAGGACGAGGCCAAAAGAGATGTATTTTTCTCGGAGCGAAAGGTGCTAATATGATTGAGGAGTTTTTTAATAAACTCACAGGATGCCCTAGTTTTAGCAACGTGCTGCCTCATGTTAAGTTCAGCGTCAAAGGTGACGCCCAGCGTTATGACACACATGGCGACCGGAATGATGGTGTTGACGATGGAGAAATTAATATACTCTGGGGTGAGTTTCTTTAGCATGTGGCTAGATGCGGTGATGAGAATCTCTGTTTTCGCGGCATTGAGGGCCATTGAGTTTGCCACGATCTAGGAGTGGATGGTGTGATATATGGAGTTGATGGCCTGCAAATTCTGGGAGTAGATGCCAGAAAGTTTTAGGACAACCTGAGTGTCGTCTGCATAGTTAGTATACAGGACAGCCAGGTCGTCAAGCGGCGCCAGAAGTGGGAGAATGTATATGGTAAACAGCGTGGGTGAAAAGAAGAGCCCTGGCAAGCCTGTCAGTGCGGGGTCCCGAAAGGAAACCAGCCACTGAGTAGCTGTACTCGAACTGCCTTCCAACGATTTCAACCTGGTCGCCAGCAATTCATGGTCGACCAGGTCGAAGGCGGCGGAAAGATCGAACAGCATGAGAAGGGCCGGGTGGCTTTGATCCATGATAGAGGAAAGGTTCGATTTAAGGTCAAGCATGGTAGTCTCTGTGCCATGTCAAGCTCAAAAACTGGATTTACGGGGGCCCAGTATGGTGTTTTCCTCGATGAATTTCTGAAGTTGCAGATATGCAACTCAATCCATGACTTTGAGGAAAAACTGAACATTGGTAATTGGGTAATACTTTTTTGGTTGAAGGGGGTCCAGATTGTCTTTTTTAAGTAGCAGAGTAATCCAGGCATCTTTAAGTTAAGGGGGGACACTGACACCCCCCTCAAGAAAGAGTGGTTAACGAGTTTGGTTATCCATGGTCCTAACTTGCTTTTGCATAAAAAGTGTGTTAGCTTCTTGTGTGCAGAAAATACTGCTGTGATTGTTGGTTAGTGCAGAGTCTGCAATCCCAGGTCAGTACTGAAAGAAGTATACAATGGTTGTTATTTTTCGAGGTCAAAGATTTGAGCTCAAAGTTTCCGCAAGCAGGTAATGAATGCATGACCATTTCATAATTAAAAAATCACTTATAAAGTACGATTTTCTAATAGAGCTGAAAAAAACGACAGCGGTTTAAAATTGACCTGTAGTACATTTTCGCTGGGAAAAAGTTTATAGTGTCCCCAAAATGCAACATTTGTGAAGCAGTACGTCCATGGTTCCAGGCTCTGACGGTGACATGTGAACGGAGATGAGGCGACCAGGGCAGATGATTAAAGATCTGCTGGTCGTCTCAAATGTTTCAATGAACTAACTTAGTGCTGTGGGAATTGGGCGTAGATTGTGACGTCACATGTTGTAATTGAGGGCAGTGTGGGAAGGTTTGTGCACCCAATTATTGAACATAATGTATGCTTTTCTATAAGGGTTCAAAGTGCAAACACCAATCAGCTTTGTGTGGGGAGATTTTTTCATGTCGCACAATCACGGATGCTAATTACTTTGCATTGTATAAACGTTCTAGACTTAGGGGTGTTTCTTTGACAGCACCTGTTCATGCAGTTCTGTTCCATGATCTGTTTGAATATAGCTGTCCCAGCTGCGTCTGGGACCTAAATAAAACTGAATTACTTCTTGCACCGGTGTAAACTCCTTTTTGACTACTTTTGTAATTTTTTGGTGAGTTTCGAGGCGTCCCCCGACACATTTCCGGAGCCCACACTGAGATAATTCAGCCTTTCGAATGAGGTGTGGGAATTCCAGCCGTGCTCTCGGAGGAGTGCGGGACAGCGTTCGTTGGCTAGTACAAGGAGGTCAGTGGACACTGAGTTCCAGAAGGTCCACCTGGTCTGGTGCTGCCTTCACTGCCTTCACTGCCTTCACTCTGACTGAAGTGCAGGCCTTTAAAGGGAGACTCCGAGGTCGAGAGAAGTGAAGGATCTCCTAAAAGGTTACGTGATAGTAATTGTGCATGAAAAGCGCAAGGGGTGGGAGGGACTACTTTTTGGTGTATAGCAACGCATCCTCAGAGTGGTGGAGGGCGATTGACTGTAGTAGTCTTAGATGTTAGGTCTGCTATTCCGATAGGGAGCAGGTAGACAGTGGATTAGAGGAGAGGGTTGTGTAGTAAGTGGCAGACCTTGTTAGAGTTGCGTGTGGTGCAGGCAATTGGTGTAGTTGTGTTCTTTTGTTTTTTGGGGAAGAATTCGTACAAGGGACATGCACGCACGTGTTTCGTGACTAGAGGCAGTTTGTTTTTAGTGTTGAGGAAAGTGGTTATAGTATTCTTTTTATGTGGCTGCGGAAAAAACAGAAGAGCCAGCCACTGTTGAAATAACTTGTAAATAGTTGCAGAGCTGCGCAGCACGAAAAAATGATGCAGTGGATTGAAGCGAGGAGTAACTGCTTTTTCTGACGTACTAAAATTGGTCACCGTTGTTAAGGTGGTGGGCCTGTGGAGAAGGCAATTTTTTTATTAATACGTTATATCAAAGTGGGCCTGTGGAGAAGGCCAGTGTGAGCAAGCATTGAGTGCAAGGTGTGAAAGGGCGGGCTTGTGGAAAAGGCCAGAGTGAATGAAAATAGGGTGATGGAGTGAAGTGATAAGTATAAAATTGAGTGAGTGGGACTGATTGAAAAAGAAGCAAGAGTTTAAAGGTTTAAAATAATAGTAGGTAAAAGGGAGGAAAGAATACTTCAATAAAAAAGGATTAAGGCAGGGGTAATGATGTTCTATTGGATGGATACCCCATTTCATCACATTTGCCAAATATTGCCTCAATATCTTGGCAAAATATCAAAGTAACATTTTGTGTGGGTACATGACACAGTGGGAAAGTGTTATAAAGAATGGCCCGGGGAGGGAACGTTAGATAAAGGTAATATAGAAAGTACTTGTCGGCTACATACAAAGATGCAAAGCTTAAAAAGAGACAGGATATTTTAGGGCTTTGGAAATTGTACGAAGAAAAGTAAAAAGAGACAGAGAAAGGGAAAAAGGAGCAGGGAAGTGCACTGCCCCCTCCCTATATGATATACCCATTATTAAAACCAGTAACAGGTTATATGATTTCTAAATGAGTGCCTCAAGACAAGGCAGGAACACATAAAAAGAAAGAGGAGGGTGACGCAAGCACTATTAGCAAGGACGAAAAAGGGAGGAGGAAATATTTAAATGACATAAGAAAGAGCGAGCAGCAGCAACTTCACAGTGTGTTCAAGGAAGCAGAAACAGCAATGGAAAAGGAAACAGAGGAGAACGTAAAGGAACACGAGAAGGGAGCGAATGAACAGGGGTGGACAGCAGGACGCATTACGTTTAAAATAGATAATTGGGGACCGGACGCAGACAATAGTGAAACTGATACAGCGGAAGAAGGGCACACCATCAGGCTGTGAAGACAGTGGTGTCAGCGATCATGGGGACGACGAAACAGGCACATGCAATGTGACAGACAGGAGAAGGGAAAGGAGAAGAAATGAGACAGAAGAGGAGGAAAGAGAAGAGTCACTGGGTGACTGGGAAATTGACTTCGAAGTAGGAAAACAACAATAGCGGTAGCCAAGAGACCACAACGTGGCAATAAAAGCAGTGCTCCCACACAGATATGCTTTTGCAGAAAGCGAGGGGTGAGGTTCACACCATACCATGGCAGACAATGGACAGGGAAAATGTTGTTTACAGTTTACCTTCATTAATGGTGGGGGCGAGCAAGTGGATTTATGTTTTTGAAAAGGAGACAGCAGGAATCCCGTTGGCCAAAGGAGATATGTTATGTTTATTGGCAGTATTGGTCGGGGAGAGAAGTGCCAAAATATGGCAAAAGGCCAGATACACTGGGGTAAAATTCAGGTTTAACATACATGATGGTCACCATTTAACAACTATCAAGCACATGAATGGGAGGCTCTGAGGGAGCTGTATCCAGATGCATCAGATATGGGCTCAATATTAGCTCACAAAACGAAGCATAATGAGGATCCCACGGAATGCATATGATCCATACAAGAAATGTGGACACAGGAAAATAAACAGTCATGGGACGAAAAAATACCCTTGTTTTAACACATCTTAGTGAGGGGGCTCACCTCAGATGTGGAGACTTCTTTAGAAAATAGGGGGATAGTGGGAATTGAGGCAAAAGGGTGGCCTGAAATACAGTCTACAATTGTACACTATTACAAAAGGAACCCATACAAGGAAAAGCAGACAGCAGATAATGCAACATAAGCGGAAAACAAACGAGCATAGACAGGGCCGGTTGTCTTTCCACAAGCTCAGCAAGGAGGTGCTTCCAGTGCTTGCAGTAGTGCTGCTAGGAGGTTACCCTCAGGTGTCACCCAACCAGCAGTGGGGAACGGTACAGATGCAGCAATAACCCGCATTCATAAACATGCAACAGCAGAAGCCAGTGGTCATGCAGACCGGCGGAAAAGTGGGCACATGGGACAGTATCAGACGGGGAGAGGATATTATGCAGGTGGATAGGGAATGGGATATAGGGGAATGACGTCACATTTTGGAGTACCGCATGTGGGAATTTTTGACATTTTGCATGAACATGCCCACTTATCTCACATGCAGGGCAACAACAGCAGACATACTTGCAGCAGACTCCTCAACAGAGTTTTTGTTCAGGGCCCAGTGCTCCTCCTTGGTGAGTTCAGGCACACACACTCTACTGTTCCTGGAGCAAGTAGTGGTACAGAAATACATGATTACACTGGTTGCCACTGATGAGGACAACATGGAATGGCATTCATTATTATGTATTGACCCCACACTGACATTGACAGGAATAAGTGACACATAGTTGTTTGCAAAAAAAGACAATGATGAAGGAGAGGTAGTGTTCGAGCTGTGCATACCTTGCCCAGTACACATGAAAAAATGCCAGGGCCCAAGAGGACTCAGATAACAAAAAAGAAAGCACAATACTTGCAGGAAGATTTGGAAAAGGTGCCCAAATGCTTGTGGACAGCAGGACCCCATGATGTAGGAATACTTAAAGGGGCTGGGGCAGTGTGCATCAAGTTAAAAAAAGGAGCACTATTGCCACGAGTAAAGCAATACCCACTTTCTTGAGAAGCAGACAATGGCATATAAGAGATACTGCATGCCCTAAGGCAGCAAGGCATAATAGAAGTGTGTTCATCATCTTGGAACACAGCTATCTATCCGATCAAGGAAGCAAAGAGAGAGGCGTGGCATTTCATACAGGATTCAATATTGTGGCTGCATATGTGAGAAAAATAACCGCACAAAGGGTAGAGGCCATACACAAAACTCCACGACCAAAAACAGTGAAAGAAATGCACCCCTTTTTGGGCTTGTGGGCTTGTGCAATTACTGCAGAGCATGGGTTTTTGATTATTCCATGTACACCAGGCCATTGCTGCAATCACTAAAAGAAGCACAGACAAACAAAACGTACAGAAAATGGACAGCTGAAATGGGTGAAAGCTTTGATGAGCTAAAACACGAGTTAGCACATGCACCAGTGTTAGCAACACTCAATTACAAAGAAAGGTTTTACAGGTTTTCATATTCAGATGAAAAAGCAATGACAGCAGTACTGACACAGAAAAAGGGACAGGCACACAAGTGACTTGCATATTACAGTGGGTCACTGGATGCTGCGAGGCAGGGATATTTCCCATGTGAGCAGGCACTTGCTTCTGCTGCATTTGCAATTGATAAAGCTTCCACCATAACCATAGGGTGCCCAGTAGTTTTGCACATGGAACATGCAATACTGGAAAACATAAAATCAACACTGACAACTCAAAAATCTTCAGGGTAAGAGGTTATTTTGACAAACCCAGCAATAGAAGTGGTGAGATGCTGGACCATAAACCCAGCAGAGTTCTTTGCAGATAAAATAGAGGAAAGGGATTATGTACATGACTGCATAGCATGCATAGACAGGAGTGAATGTGACCCCCTGGTTTAGGAAGAAGTAACCGAAGGTGGGGTACATGAATGTTCTTGATGGAAGTTCCAGCATTGACCAGAACACAGGGAAAAGGCATTCCGGTTGTGCAGTGGTGGGGCATAGACAAGGAGTACACAAAGGGGAGGAGTTGATAGTGTACTCACAGGCACAATAACCAAACAATTACTCTGCACAAGCAGCAGAGCTGGTAGCCTTGATTAAAAGCACTACACATGTCAGAGGGCCAAGCAGTGAACATCTTTTCTGATTCAGCCTACGTTACTTCCACAGTGCACTCAGGGTTAACAAAATGGAAAAAGAGAGGGTTTAAAAGAAGCAATGGCACTCCGATTCAGCATGCAGAATTACTGAGTAAACTACTAGAAATGTTACAGCTCCCAGTAGAGTTAGAATTAATAAAGTGCAAAGCCCATAGAGGTTCGGAAGACGTTGGGCCTCATCACAAGTTGGATGCCGGCAGAAATACTGCGGGGATACTGCCCAATGCTAATAGCACTACCGCAACTCAGTTTGGTGCAGTGATTTGCGTGGGGGGTGGCAAATCCCCATTCCCCATTGGGTCCATAGGACCTAGTGGGGTTGGGAAGTGCTATTACCGCTGACGGTAATTGTGCCAGTGGTAATAGCAGTAATAGTGCAGCAAACGCCCGAAAATGGCTCAAAATCTTTAATTTTTACCTCCAGCAAAACACGAGGTAAAAATGTCATTTTCCGCCTAACTCGTGATTTGGCCAGCCCTTAAATGCAGCAGCAATCCCTGGTGAAAAAGAAAAAAAGACCTCTAATAGCAGCATTAAAAGTGTTCAAAGAAAAAGATGCATTGTCAGAAAACTTAAATGCAAACCCCATA
Organism: Ambystoma mexicanum; assembly: GCF_040938575.1. Taxonomy (NCBI): domain Eukaryota; kingdom Metazoa; phylum Chordata; class Amphibia; order Caudata; family Ambystomatidae; genus Ambystoma; species Ambystoma mexicanum. The sequence goes on along the minus strand of NC_090935.1, from coordinate 56,216,820 downwards.
TTGTAGATAATTGAGTTGCAGGGAGAAGCATCAGATGCTGAAAAGTAATTGTGGAAAAGGTGAGGATCTTCTTGGTCCCCAACTGACTTGGTTTGGTGACATGATAGCACAGGAAAGGTTGTCATGCTTAGAAAACTGTTAAAATTGCCATTGGAACAGCTTCACTTCCCTACCCACGTATTGAAAGAGCATGTGGCTGCAGGGATAAGTGAAAACTGGTGTAGAGGAGGAGCCAAGTGCCTCTACCGGAAGCCCTGCCCCCAATCTTCCTATATGTTGGAAGCCGGAAATTGCGACATGCGCGACACCAGTGATGGTCCCTATACCGCAAAGAGTCCTCAAAACAAGGTATCCACTAAGAAAACCCTATATGATATACCCGAAGAGAAACAGCAGCCTTAAAGGAAGTCCTGGAAGAAGTGTGAAGATGAATGAAAGAGAAGACTGGTGACGTCACATGAAGCAGAAGTGACGCACACAGAGGAGAAGCTGATGACGAAAGTATATGGACCTTATATTTCCTTTCTTTGTTTTGGTTTATATAAACCTTTACAAACAGAACAATTAATAACAAAACAATTTAACAATTCCATAAATCTTTACATACCAAATAATAAAATAATAACCAGCAACAGTTTTTCCAATTCCATGAAACATCAACGGAAGAACAGGGAATGCAAATTACTTACTTCTTAAAAGAGCACTATCTCTCGTGCTATGACATTATTTTATCTCTGAGTCAACACAAACCATATACTTCATTACATTTCCCATGGTAAATTTCTCTAAAATATATAAGAACACATATGCCAATATGAATTAATCAAGAACACACACGTTTTCAAGAAAAGTGACAATTCTCATTTTTAACACCATTTGATCTTCCATGTAGCATTTCATACCACAATGTTTCACTATTTACTTGAGAAGTGTCAGTTACAAATTGTTTAAAATATTCTATTCTTCCTGACATTAATTTCAGACATTTCAATAAAAGATGGAATAACATATCCCTTTCTCCATCCACACAACAATGCCTACAAAATGTATATTCATCCAAAGTAGGATACTGAATGTTTCTAATTGCCTGAATATTTAATACATTTAGTCTAAATCTCATCATGGAATTCCTAATTGCTCGATCTGGATATTTCAAAATGTACATTTCAGGTTCTGGCTGCCATTTCCAAAAGGACACAGACTGTGAATAAACCCTTGAGTTTAATAGAGTACCAATATTTCCTACCCAATCAAAAGCTTTAACCAGAGCTTTGACTTTAAATGGTTTGTCTAACAGTTTTTGTAACGATGTGCCCATTAGGAGTAGAGATTGCTCTACACTTTCTTGTAGATCTTTCATAAAATATCCTTTTTTATCGTCTGCTAGATAGCTGTATAGCCGTTTCTGGTTCCCCAACAAGCATTTCCTTAATAAGGATGCTTTTTTCCAAATCATACATCTTTCCATATTGGATAATCCAAGCTCATATTAAACTGTTTCAAAAGGAATACATTTAGGTAGGAAATACAAAACATTTATCCATATGATGCCTTCGAGAGTCTTTAAGAAAGCAATTAAGGAACTCGATAGAAGTTCCAAACCATAACTGATTCTTGGAATTATTTTCTTCTTATAGAAGTCTATACATGCATAGAGGGAATATCTACCGTATATCCTTTTTTTTTTTATTTAGTTTTTATTAGTTTTCAAGAAAAAGAAAAGCAAATATACATTGGGCACACGCCCATAACAACTTCAAAGTATAACGGAGTCATAAGGCTTAATGCTTTCAAACCCCTTCCCTCCCCCCATTCTCGGGTCTCAATGAACACATCTTAAGAGTCCTTTCTTCGGGCAGCACCAGCCGGGCTCGTGGCCAACTATATACAGTCGCCTCCTCTGATTCCCATGCAAGGGGGTCCACACAAAAGTATTAGTTTCGGGCCGGGTGGAGAAGCTTGGCTGCCCTCAGGGCTTGACTTCCGTGTTGGGAAACGCCTCCATGAATTGCAGCCAGTCAGATTCAATCTGCGCACTTGAGCCTTGTATTGCGGCCGTTAGTTTATTCATAAGGTAGATGTCCTTGGCCAGTGCCTCCCACTCCCTCTTTGTTGGAAGGGCAGGTCTTTTCCAGGTCTTGGCTCGAGCCGCTCTAGCTGCTAACAATAGCGAGTGTGTCACGTCCGGTAGCTTTTCCCAGTGCTCATCTCTGTGTTGCAGGCCGAAAATCACCAGGATGGGGTCCAAACAGTAGTGCCCCTCCCCCGCCTCCCAGACCCAACTGAGCACCTCTGACCAGTAGGTCTGGACCTTGTGGCACGTCAAACCACATGTGCCAGTATTCGGCCCTCTCTCCACATCCGTGCCAGCACATTGGGACTACATCTGGGAACATCCTTGAAAGAGAGATCGGGTTGTACTGCCACCTGTGGAGGAGCTTGACAGCATGGGACTTGTACTGGCATGAAATCGACGTCTTGAAGGCCCTAGTACAGATTGTCCCCCAGAGACCATCTCCGATGGTGCAGCCTAGGTCCCTTTCCCATTTTCTCCTGAGATTCCTGGTGGTTCCCTCGCGGGGGATCAAAAGCGAAGTGTACAGGAGGGAGATGAGGCCCTTCATTTCCGTCTGGCAGTCTAGTATTTTTTCCACTGGGGTGAGTTTCCTCTGTATGCATTCCTTGTATTTTGGTTCATCAGGATTCCCTTAAGTCTAAGGTATAGGAGTGGCGAGAGTCTGCCGATACCCAAAGCCTCCTCAAGTTCCTGGATAGTTATGAAGGTGTACACCCGCACCAGTTGGCCAACTCTACAAAGCCCCGCTTCAAACCAGGACTGGTAATGCTTGTGTCCTGGGATCTCTTCCAGAACTGGTGTGGACCATATGTGACTAAGTGGGGAGGGCCATGTTGTGACTCTTTCCTTGTGTCCCTTCCCTGCCAGTGCCTTCCACATCGTTCCCATAATCGGGTGGTGCCTAATCCTTCTCAGAGCTTTTTCAGAGGGACCCATAACAATTCGCCTACAGTAACTGGGCTTACAAGGGAGTTCTCAATATAGACCCACTGTTTGTTAGGATCTTCTCTAAGGTGGGGGGCAAGAACTCTGAGTTGGGCTGCCCTATGGTATGTATCGAGGTCTGGGAGTGCAACACCTCCTCTTTTTTTGGGAAGGGTGAGGGTCTCGTAACCTATCCTAGGTTTCTGGCCTTGCCATATAAATTTCAGTATGCGCCTCCTGGCTTCTCCGAGGTATGCCTCAGGGGCCTCCAGTGGAGGCATCTGGAAGAGGTAGAGCACTCTAGGGAGCAGGTTCATCTTTATCGCATTTATTCTGCCCATCCATGAGATTTGCCCCCTCCCCCAACCCTCCATTTCCCTGAACAATTTCTCTAAGAGGGGGGGATAGTTTGCCTGGCTCAAGTCTTCATCGGGTCTTACAATGTTAATCCCCAGGTATTTCATCCCACTCTCGCAGACCTGAAGGCCCAGGGGGGGCAATTTGGGTACGCACCTACCGGCGTCTGAAGCAAATGGGAAAATCATCGACTTGCCTACATTCACCTTGAAGCCTGAGAAATGACCAAACTGGTCGATTATCTGAAGGGCCGCCGGGACTGAGCGCGTGGGTTCCCTCAGGTGTAGCAGGATGTCGTCTGCATACAGGCCGAGTTTAAAGGTGCGGTCTCCCACCTCACCATGGGGGAACCCCTGAGGTACTCTGCAAGGTTCTCCATGGTCATAGCGAAGAGAAGGGGAGAGAGGGGACAACCCTGACTCGTCCCTCTCTGGAGGCCGAAGGAACGTGATAAGTGCCCATTGACTGTGACTCTGGCGGATGGTGACACATATAGGGCCTTTAGTTTTAGTTTTACGCAGGGTGTCGGCCCCCTGTCTCCCCTGTATAAACCCCACCTGATCCGAATGGATCAGCTTCGGCATATGGCCGTCCAGCCTCGTTGCTATAATCCTCGTGAATAGCTTCGCATCCACATTGAGGAGGGAGATGGGGCTATAAGAGCGGCAGTCCGCTGGGTCCTTCCCTTCCTTCGGGATCACAGTGATCAGTGCTTTACCAAATGACCGGGGTGCCTTCCCTGTCTTCATAATGTTCGTAAATAGGCCCGCTAGGAAGCCCGCAAGTAGGCCCGAGAAGGACTTATAGAAGCCTGCGGTGAATCCATCCTCCCCAGCGACCCTTCCCACCTTCAGGCCCGAAATGACTTTCAGCACCTCCTCCTCTGTTATGGGGGCATCGAGGGCTGTGGACTCCAACGTTCCCAGGGTCGGGAGAGGGACCCCCCCAAGGTATACCTCCCGCGCCTCCCTCTCCACCCCTTCCTCCCTCCCATATAGGGTCTCATAAAAACTAGCGAATTTCTCTGCTATGCCTTCCGGGTCTGTACTCTTCTCCTCTCCGTCCCTACCAATTCGTTGGACCCATCTGTCCGCTCTCTGGCCTCGGAGTTTGGCCGCCAGCATGGCGGCGGCCTTATCCCCTTTTTCATAGTACCTCTGACGCAGGTGTTGGAGCCCGGCTACTATTTTGCCCAATTCTAGGTACCTGAGTTCCTGTCTCTTCTCTCTCGCCAAGGCTAGGTCTCTCTCTTTCTCTCCTTCCCCCTTCCCATCAGATCTTTCTAGGGCGAGTATGTCTGACCTCAACCTGTGAGCTAGGAGGGTCCGTACCCTTTTTTTGGAAGCGCCTTCACTTATCAGCCTGCCCCTCCAGGTAGCCTTCGCCACCTCCCATATAGTTTCCTGTGCCACTTCGCCCGTGTCATTTAGCTCGAAGAATTCTCTAATTGCTGATGACATTTCTTCTCTAAAGACAGTATCCCTCAACAAAAAATCATTGCACTTCCACAGGGACTCCCTGGCCCTTAAGCCAGAGATGCTTAGGTCTGACCAGACCATATCGTGGTCTGACCAACTGACGGGACGGATATCACACGCATCTATTATACTCATGAAATGGTGGCCTGTGAAGAGATAGTCTATTCTTGTCCTCGTTCCGTGGGCTGCTGAATAAAATGTGTATCCCTTTGCCCTCGGGTGGCGTTCCCTCCAGATGTCCACCAGCCCCTTTTCCCACATCAGGTCACAGAGGCCCCATCCCTGACTTCCCCCCCGCACTACCTGGTCGAGAAACCCCACCCCGCTATGGTCTAAATCAAGGTCAACCCACGTGTTGAGGTCTCCACCCAGTATCAGGAGACCTTCCACCCTGGACATCACCTCTCCCATAACCTCTTGCATAAATTCCTTCTGACCTATGTTGGGGCAGTAAATGGATACTAGGGAGACCCTGGAATTATGGAGGTTACCAGACACCACCAGAACCCTCCCATCCTCCCTCTCCCAGTGAGAAACCTCCGTTAGTTTTTGGTACCTGTGGAGCAGGATCCCGACCCCAGCCTTCTTGGTGGCGCTGGACGCCCAGAACACTTGGCCCACGTGTGACCCAGGGATGGCCCTCTCCTCGCCCCTGACCCATCTGGTCTCCTGCACGAAGAGGACAAATGCCCCTGAGTTTTTCTCGCCCCAGGAGGGAGCGCTTGGTCGGGAGTTAAGTCCTTTAACGTTGAGTAAACCAAGTCTGATCGTCTCGACCCAGCCCTTTCTTTCACTGACTGCCATTACCCCTGTGCAAGGTGTTCATTAATTTCCTGATTCGGCAGGGGCTGCCCCGTCCCCCATTAATGCTGGATCCGAGGAGAGCCCGAGAATTCCTTTTTCCCCCAACCCATCCTCCCCCCTGTTTGTGACGCCTGCCAACAGGCAAGCCGCCAGGGCAAAAGCATGATTGTGCACCGCAGTTCTCCTAGTTGAAGATCATGTCCCCGGCCGGGGTTGTGTCACTAGAGTCCTGGTACTTCCCAGCCACTCGTTCTCGTTCCGTCAGTCACCTCCCGCTTCCAGCGGAGGGGTGTTGGGTTTTTTACATTTTCTTCTGCCCTTCGTTTTCTTCTTCGTCGACCAGGGGCCCACTTGTCCCCGAACAGCTTCTGTGGTAGGCTGTGTTCCCTCTCCTACTCGCTCCTCCGGAAGGTCTCCCTTGAGCACCTGTAAGACTTACATAGCCTCCTTGACGCTAATCACTCTGTAATCCACCCCCGCTCATTTGAAGGATAGGGCGAACGGAAAGGACCATCTTTATCTAATGTCCTGGCTTGTTAGCCACTGTGTGAGTGGGCGGCATTCTCTCCTGCGTGTGAGCGTTAGAGCAGAGAGATCTTGGTTTTTCTTAATGGTGTCACCTTCAAAGACGAAACTCCCCAACCTCTTTGCCTTCTCCAAGACCTCCATTTTCTCCCTGTAGCAGAGAAACCTCACAACGATGGACCTTGGGCCACCCCCGGTGCCTCCTCCACCGCGGTGTGCCCTTTCCAGCTGGACCTCCTTGCCCCCCTCCAGTGAAAATAGTTGGTTAATCAGGTCTTGGACTTTCCTCCCCACATCCGCGGGTGTCTCCCCCCTCTCCTGGGACACCCCCATAATGCGCAGGTTGTTTCGACGTTCCCTATTCTCTAAATCGTCCATTTTGAGAATAATGTCCTCCTCTCTCATTTCCAGGTCTGTCAGCCTGGCCTCGTACTTCATGTCTAGGAGGTCCGCCTGGAGATGATTGTTTTCCATCCCCTCCATTTTGTCTTCCAGGGTTTCCACTCTCCCCTTGAGGTCTACAATGGAGGCTTGTATATCTGTACGAATCGCCTTAATCTCTTGGAGGATATCTTTGAGGTCGTCCTTAGTGAGTGGGGCTGGAGGTGGGTCCCCTACGGCGGGCATAGTGGCTCCGGGGGCCTCGGCCTGGGGAGGGGGAAACGGCGGAACTGCTGCAGGGAGCTGATCGCTCTGGGGAGTGGGGACTGCTCCAGGATCGAGGCCAGGCCCGGCACCCAGGAGGCAGTGTCTCTGTGTCGGTTCCCCTGGAGTAGATCCAAGGGCTCAAGTCGAGGCTTTAGGCAGTGTTAACTCTGGGACACCAAGGGGATTCTGTGGTCGGGGCCGGGGCTTTCTTTTCAAGGGCCCTGGCGAGGCACGAACGCCTGGGCGTCCGGAATTGTGCTTCTCCCCTTCCGCCTCTACTTCCGCTCTCCCTCGCCTCACCGTCTCCCCACTGGGCCCCACCGTCCGTGCGCCGTGTGAAGCTGGGCGATTGGGTTGAGGGCGGGAGGGGGGGACTGGAGCCACCACTACGACAACCACTCGCTTTGACCCCTCCGGCTCCTCACCTTGTATTGGCGTCGGGTTGGGCCCCTCCGTCAGGCCGGGTTCAGCTGGAGCGGGTCTCCCCACGTGCGCGGCCCTCCGGGGACAGCTTTCTCTGGGTTCTGGTCTGGGCACCTGGGCGCTCACGCAGGGGACAGAAGAGGAGCGCCTGAGACGGCGCGGGGTGGGCCCATCTTCTCTGGCAAGGGGGGCCGCTGTAGGTCCGGGATGGCCTCGACTTTTCTCTCTGTGTCGCGGGGTCCTGGGTGCCAGATGCTGGCGCCCCGCAGGCAACGGAGCTGGGGGTGCCTTTCCCAATGCCTGGTTATCTCGTTAATTTGGTATATGCCGGGGGTGGTGATTCTTGCCTCGTCGGCGGCTCCTGTGGACCTCCGGAGCCCGAAAAGGGCGCGAAAGTGTCTCCCCAGCCTTGAACGCCGGTCACGCTAGGCGGGCTATGTCTCTCCTCCTCACAATGGCTCCCTCCACGGTTGCGCTGGGGGAGGCTGGCTTCTTGGGCTGCTCGGCTGGTGGGGCACGGTCCCAGGACTAGGCTCTCCTCAGGGGCCGCTTAGAAGTCCCGGCCGGGGATCCTAAAAGCGCACTTGGCCCTGCAGTGCTGACGGAGTGCGAGCTCACAGGTCCTTCATGCTCCGCGCCCCCTAGCGGTCTCCTTATATCCTTTTAATGACCTTTAACTGTTTAGCAGCATCCCTTGCCTTACACTTCAGACAATTTTTAATACAATTCATGGATGTACACTTAAAAATATATAACCCAAAAATGTCATTGATTTATGTATTTTGATCCTAGTGCCATTACAGTCTCATGAGAATCCTAAAGATTTCCTATTCCCTTGACCTAAATTCATTATTACTGTTTTTGCAGCATTTATTTTTAGTTTCAAACCTTTTATATAAAAGACAAAGGGCCTCATTACTTCCCCAGTCCGATTGAGCTCTATGGGGCAAAAATGGGAATGGGGAAGGGCCAATGTTCAATGGGGAATTACCGCCCCGCCAACCTTGGAATGGGGTGGTAATTCCCCATTGAACATTGGCAGACTCGTTACAATACCAGCACAAACCATGGTGCTAACAAGCGCCATGGTTTAGCGCCGGTGTTGTAATGAGGGCCAAAGTCATTTATCAATCGCTGTAAACCTATTTTTGTCTTGTCAAATAGGAGGAAATCATCCGCATAGGCACAACAATTCACAATTACTTTCGGAGTAGCTAAGCCTTTTCCCTCCAGAAATTGTCCCACAGAGGCTACAAAAAGATTAAATAAGATGGCAGCAAGCGCGCACCCCTGCTTCAAGCCATTTTTTGCTTTGAATGGGTTAGTCATTAGTCCATCATTATTTAGCCTTACACTGATCATAGCATTCGAATACAGGCCAACCAGTATGGCTAATAAATCAGCGTCTAACCAAGGTTCAGTAAACTTCAATATAGCTTGGGCCTATCCACTGTATCAAAAGCTGCAGATAAATCCATTGCTGCAACATACAAAGGACCTTTCTTATTTATCTGAGCATTATTTTGTAGCCGGGTAACTAGCATCCCTCCAGCATCAGTACCTATGTTTTATCTAAATCCAAATTGCCTGACATCCCAGAGATCATTGTTCTGAATCCATACCAGGAGTCTATCAAGTACAATAGAGGAGAATATCTTTGCCTCTACATTCATCAGAGAGATTGGGCGATAGTTGGTGACACACATTCTGTTTCCCTTCTTGAATATTGGCAATATATAGGACAGAAGCCAGGCCTTAGGAATCCTCTTTTTTCCATAACATCGATGTAGTGGATGTGGAGTATTCTGGCCCATAATTCAGCATTATTTTTAAGAGTCATAAACGAGAGACTATTTGGGCCTGGTGTTTTAGACGTTTTGGCCTTAAGTATGAGGCACTTAATATTTCCTACGGATACATCAAGCTTCCATTTCGGTTGGTTAATCCTATCCATATCGAGTGGCCTTGAATTAGATTCGCTATAGGTCTTCATGAAGTGTTCCTACCAGACTTCAGCACTAATTGGATTGAGAGCCAATTGTAATAGTGTTTTTTCAGTGCTGTTTATTATAGACCAAAATGATCTCGAGTTCATATTTTTTATAGTTTCGAACAGCAATTCATCATCTTTCTGTTGTAGACTTACCCAGTAATTTATTGACCAATTCTTATATCTCTGTCTACATTTCCTTATTCCAGACCTAATTGCGACCCTGGCGGTAGGGGGTTAACGGGGCTGGTTGAGCTGCTGACCCCGTTAACCCCCTACTGCCTCATTACAAGGTCTCCTTGCGGGACCTGCGAGCAGACCAGCATGCTAACAACGGGCACGTCATTAACGGGCCCGTTGTTAGCATGCTCCCCATTCCCATTGACCCCTGTGGGGGCTCGAATGGGAATGGAGATGGGTTCCTGGAATGGTGAAATACTGGGCCATCCAAGGTCGGAATGGCCTGGTATTTCCCCATTCCAGGAAACCAGACCCGGTCCCCGGAATAGGGTAGCCATACCGCAAATAGCAGCATGGCTACCTCCAGGGTCGTAATGACCCCCTATATCTCAATTCTCCTTCTTTATGAGGCGGATTTCTCTATTCAGAATTGTTTTTCTTTGTTTGATGGATAAGTCAAAACTATGCTTATGGGTAACTCGCATTCGGCCTAGCACACGATCCTTCATACATTGCTTCTCCAATACTTATTCCAGGTAATTTGAGTATCTATCAGCAGAATAATTCCATCTTTTCCCCTCCATTGTACCTGACTCATACTCCACCAATATTTGCTTGTTGATGACTGCCCCCTTGCATACCAATTTGATGTCACATTATACATAATGTACAGCCCCCAACTTTTCGCAAACAGGTTCCATACACTTCCTCTGAATTTTTTGCAATTATCATTAGATTTACTGACATCTTGAGAGGTCATTGCCCATACCATGGAACTATTAACTAGCCTCCTTTAGGGCAACCGTTGTGTCCAACTTTAGCTTTAATACATCGAAAATTGTATCCATCCCAGAGGATTGGGCCTGTGGCCCAAGTTTCCTGCAGTAAGACTAGGTCAAAGTACGCCAAAGATTGACAAACCTTCCTGTTTACTGCAAGATGTGAACTGCCCCTAGTATTCCATGATATTAACCTAAAGTTGTTATTTGAGCTAAAGGGGTTGTCGCAATTGTTTCAGCTGCGTGATTGAATCTTTCAAAGAAAGCCCCAAATCTCTCCATTCATTCATGTCCTTAAGTATGCCTCTTTCACTGTGTTTATTTTCCATTAATTCAACTCTTGGATTGTTAAGCAAATTAGTTCCCTCGCTTCCCTGTTTCTGCAATTTGTACATTGCCTTGAAAATTGAAAATGTCAAAATCTCTCCTTTGTAATGTGCCAGCTTCTTTCAGAATCAGAGCCCTAACAAGAGGTGAAGGAATCAACCGTCTAACATAATCGTATCTATATTTGTGTATGAAGTCTAGATGTTTTATGTTAGCCGATGTTAGTAAATTCAGCTCTGATATTTCTGAAAATAGACTTAAGATACGTGATCTATTCAAAGACCTTTGTCCATCACCTTCAACTATGTAATGCATAATCAGACTAGGCTCATTTGGAAATACAGGTTTTCTTGAATAATTTGCTTGATCGTTATGCCAATAATTTTCGTCCATTTTATTATTTATGGGTCCATAACCTGGACCAGTATCATCCAGTATGCCCCCGCATGGCAAAGAAATTTGCTCTTGTTGTTTTATAACTGTTCTGATTGTAGGTCCTTGCATACTCTTATTATCAACCTCAGATTGCGCTTCAAAAAGATTTTTTTTCTTCAATATATCTTCAATAATCTTCCTCACTTCGTTCTCGGATAGCTGAGTTTTATCCTCTATGCTGGTAACGTTCCCTAATGTATTATTCACTTTTTGAGGTCTCCTATTTCATTATTCCTGTCTGTGGGACCGGGAACATCACAGACCATTCCTGTAGGTGTTGCAATCTTGCTATCATCCTTAAGTACTATTGCGCTTGCTTGTCCAATTGGTGCCTCGTTCAAGACCACTTCAGATATTCCATGGTGAGCAGCGCAAACAATATTCAATGTTGATTGCAAACTTTTGCTCCAGCATGTAGCTAATGAGGAGGATTCAGGACCTACAGAAGAGGGTCTATTTGGACGCGAGGCAGCTGAGGGGTTCTTAAACATATCAAAAAAGTCTTGAACCCCCCTCTCACTTGAGCTTAGATTTTTATCAATTCTACCTGACAGCTCTTTGTTCTTTAATGGATCTGATAGTGTATTAGTACTTGCTACATGTCCAGACTCTATATCAGTTGTAACTACAGCACCTCCATTAGAATGTTGGGATGTTTCTTTTAACCCATTCACAGAGTCATTTACCAGTATGACATCCGAGCTGGGTTGCGGATCGTTCATCTCCACCCTCAGCTTTGGATCTCTTAAGATTTTCCGAGATGAGGTGTTCAACACCTTTTGAGCCAAGGCATTTTTTCGCCTAATTTCTATTGACTTTTTTTGGATAGTTTTACAATAAACTCTCCCGCTCTATTGCCCCCCCTCGGGTTCCTCTTCAGATGATCTTTCCTTAGCATCAGCCGCCCCAACTATTATTTGAAAAACTGGGGCATAACGAGATTCTGGAGCCAAAGTATTCATAATACCCTGTTTCTTTGTTTCAACTATAACAGAATCTATTGTAATAGGCTTCATGTCAGGACATTCCTTACCCTTCTCGCATGCATCGACAGAACTGATTTTCACTGGCGACATATTCTGCCATGCCTTACGGCACACATCAGGCATGGAGGTTAAAGCCAGAAAAATTTCTTTAAGGAGACGTGAGTGCTTTTTTAACTCATCAATAATCGGAGTATTTGCATTTATATCAACTACCGATATACAGTCGTCCTCCTTTATGGGGCTTAATTTTGTGGTTGTGAATCCCTGTTCACTATTTTCTAGATGTTGAGATAAACATAAAAGTGACATTTCTCCTGTTGAAAATATAGGTGGCGTGTCGAGAAATTAATGATTAGCATCATTTAAGTGTTTAGTTGTAATGATGGGCTTTAAATGGTCACTAATCGTTGTATCCACGTGGACACCATCTCTTTCCTCACCAAACACTGATTGAGAGGACTCATGTAGTGCCTCCATATTCATCCCCACCACTTTAGGTATACTTGTTTCGCTTACCAAAGAACATTGCTGGGCACATTGAACAAGGTCCTCGTCAGTATTTGATGAGCCTGGCAATGACGTCAGCGATGCTTGTGCCATGCTCATGCGCCTCGTCTTTGGCTCTGCAGAATTATAGTTTCTCGCAATTATAGGGTGAATTATTCTTCGTTTCATGTCAGCATGCCCCACATGTCATGGTTTCCCATATAGCAATCGCGTTCCCCGTAACCCAAGCTCAACAATTCAGTGAATGCAAGAGTTGAAAATTAGGCTAAAGCACCCGAGTACATTTATGTTCCACTGGGTTAGTACTATTTTCATGCAGAAACTGAATTCCTTACACACGTGAACAAAATGAATTCTCCAAACTTCCAAATATTTGATTATAACTCACATATTCTCCACGCCGTCGCCAGCCGAACAGCCAAACAGTCTGAGACATTTTCAGACACTTCCGGAGCGCGTGCAGTGCGCGTGACCGGCTTATTTGTAAAGCTGTAAGTCCAATCACAATGAATGTGAAATGGGGGTGGGGCTGTTGGCGGAACGGAGCGTTGTGGTTGTTAGAGTCCAAGTATGAAGCAGCAACGAGTTGCGAGCACAGCAAGCTTCTCCTTGCTGACGACGTCCTCGAAAGCAGCAAAGTAAAGCCAGTGGATGCAGCAGAATGACAAGCCAAACAGTCTGAGACACTTTCAGACACTTCCGGTGGACTTCAGAGAATCTGATGGCGAAATTAATAATTGAGCAACACTTCGTGAGCAAAATTACGATTGCACGTGCGGGAAAGCACTGAAGAAAATGCAAGCTGTTTTATAACTGTACAGATGGTGAAACGCAAGTAGACTAAGTAATTATGAGGCTGGCTATACGTAGTGAATAGACTGCAGGCAGTGCCGCTGAGATATTACATGTCCACCGTAGTGGCCGTGTAGTTATGGTAAAGTTGCTGTTTCCATAGGAAGAGCACTTTTTGGGCGTCTTATAACTTCGCTCCCCCTGGACGAATCGTCACCAAACTTAGCAAAAAAAAGTATATTGCCCACTCTGAATTTTTTCGCAGTGTTTGGTGAGGTTTGGTCCAGGGAGGGAAAAGTTATAGGGGGGTCCCAAAACATCTTTTTTTCCCATAGACTGAATGGGGGAAAAACTTTGCGCATGGCTACAGGTCAAACTGCTGGACGGATTTTCACAAAATTCGTGGCAGGTGCAGGGGCTTGGACTAAAAATCGTGCTTTTGTACATTTGGTGACCTTCCGTGCAGTACTTTTCATTAAAATGACCAAAAAGTAGGTCTGAAAAAATAAGTGATTTCTAAGTCCGCTTCTCGGTCACACTTCCCTGTTCAGTCCACGGACAAGCTACCGATTGGCTAAGGGGCTGGCATCATGACCGCGGACACGTGACGTCTCTGGCGATTGGCTGCAGCGAGACGTGTTCAGCGTCAGATTGTTTGGATGCGCCCGACATCTTGGATCCACCGATAGCGGAGCGGCAACCAGCGGAAACATGCTATATTTATAAAACTCTTTTGCTGTGTCATAGAGCGTTGGGAAAGGTTCAGACAGTAAGACTTGGGTGATGAATGTATTAGTTCTGGCGGTCGGTCTTCATGATGTATTTTCTATGGCCACCTTGTACGCACAGAAAATGAGGGGTCTAATAACCGTAGTATTTTAGTCCATGCAGTGCACAGGGAACTTGTAACTGTAGTACGGACACGCGTGGTGTTCGCGAACATTGAAATTGACACCATGCCGTAACGGTATTACTTTTTCCAAAGGATATTGTATTCTTTAGTATGCAGCCGTGGATGTGACATGCTACGGTGGTGGAAGTCGGGGTTTTTCTATAGGTGTGGTATGTATGTCCATAGATATTACATGGTATGGGTGTGCAGTGGCTTGGACGTCCAGTGCTTACAAGTTTGTCTTGGATGCATGGCCGTCGGCCGAAGGCCAAAGGCCTTACTTCGAAGACTGTAGGCCCTTCCCACAGCCACCGCAGCATATCACAGCAATGGGTACACCTGTAGTATTCATTATTGATCAGATGGTTGTGGGGAGTGCGTACAGTCTAGGACGCATGGCCGAAGGCCATGCACCCAAGAAGAAACTTCTAAGCACTGGAGTTATAAACTACTTCACATCCATATATTGAAATGTATGGACATACACCTAAGATTTTAGGCCCTGCCTACAACCACTGCAGCATTTCACAGCTACAGAGACACCCCTAGTATTGAACATCACTCAGGTGGCTGTGGGGAGGGTCTGCAGTCATAAGTGCATGGCCACAGGCCATGCACGCAACAGCACAGTTATATGTAGTGTACTTACAAGTCACAATGGGTAGGTTATGGTATGGTAGTGCATCACTCAGGCGGCTGTGAGGAGGGGCTGCGGTCATGGGTGCATGGCCGAAGGCCATGCCCCCAAAAGCAAATTTGTACATAGTGTACTTATATGCCCCAATGGATGTCATATGGTGTGGTAGTAGTGTCCAGTATGTAGAGTATTTGAACAAAATAATAAGCACTGCCGTTGTAGGCAACTATGGATTTTATATACAGTATACCCATACATTGATGAATCTCTGGCCTCATACTCACGTCTGTAGCCTGTGGCTACAAACTACTGCAGCATATCACAGCTATAGGTACACTTGTACTATGCAACATCATTAAGATGGTTGTGGGGAGGGCATAGCGTTTTGGGAACAAAACCAAAACCAACTTTGTATGTAGTGAAATTACAAGGCACAATGGTTCCGATATGCTGTGGTGTTTCTGCCCAGGACCCAGAGTCTTGCCTGCATGCCCAAAGGCCATGCACCCACGACTGAAGTCATAAGCAGTGGGGTTATAAGTGAATATGGGTGTGGTGTAATGCAGTAATTGTGTGCACGTCCTAGCGTCTTGGCTGCATGGCTGCAGACGATGGTCGCAAAAGTTAACTCATAAGTAGTTAATTTACAAGGACCATGGTTTTGATATGCAGCAATGGTTGTGGGTACGAACTATACTCTTTGTACCTTGGTCGTAAGGCGTCGGTGGTAGGTTACACAACCAAGATGCAAGGGCCAGCCTACAGCCACTGCAGCATATTAGTACCATAGATTATAGACGTGTAGGCTCGCATGTGTACAAAATGACTGCCAAAATACTTACTCCTTACTTTGTTGAGAAGCCTTATATGTGTTAATGCCTTTAGTACTTGCCTGAAGAATCCTTTTTTTATTTCTGTGATAAAAGAAAAAAGTATGTTAGTCTTTGCATTTTATGAAAACTTACTACATTGCATAATAGACGGTTTACCTTTTTTTTACCCTCATATTTAGTTTACAAACCAATGTACTGTGCATTCTGCTCAGTTTCTGTGTTTGCTTTTCTAATCCTTGGGTCTGGGGAAAAAAAATCCATGTCGGATTAAAAAAAACCTTTATTTGCTATGGTACTAACTACTTCCTTGTTTCCTTTGAGTGTTTCCTTCATCTTTCTGAATAATGTTATGTTTGTTGCCTTGCTGCCGATTTTTAACAACAGTTAGATACCTGTTGGCGTATTCTAACTGTTTATAGTCTTTTCCATAATTTTTTGGTAGTCTTGAAGTACACATTATTTATTAAATTTTGGCTTTAGGAAGATTAAATATGCATTTGTAAGATTAGCTGGCAATCTCTTCTTTAGAGTAATGGTACTATCATTACATTCGAACCATCCACATCTCTTTTTAATGTATGCAGTGTAGTGACCTGCATTGGTTGTAGCTCCTGCATGGTAGATTATACCTACTGTTGTAAAGGTTTTCTTTCCATGTGACACTTGACCGTGTGTGAATCCAGTCAGTTTGCAGTTGTTTTTGGTACCATCTGCACTATAACGTAGAAGCATAAGTATTATGTAGGCACTATGTGATTGTATCAGTACGGTGGAGCGATTGTCTGAATTGCAAATAGTACATAATCTGCCATGGTTTGCATGCTGTACAAGTTGCTGAAATGGAATGGGATATGTAGGATTATTTAGCGTGTTTTTGGAGTGCAGCGCCACTGCATGGGATCAAGGTATTGCTATGATGCAATTCTTTCAAGCCATGTGTTGCCAGTGTAACATATGGACATGTAAATGGAGACAGAATACACAGGTCAAAAACAAACCATTTTCTCATTTAAAAGCACAATTCTTTTTTCTCTTTTCTCGCCTGAAATGCCTCTGTTGCAGGAGACACATTAGATAATTAATGAACTAATACACCTAACAAATACTAATCACTAATAATAATCAAATAACATCATAATGTGTTCTTCAGTGCAAAATGAGGTAGAAA
This sequence comes from Ambystoma mexicanum, assembly GCF_040938575.1. Classification (NCBI taxonomy): domain Eukaryota; kingdom Metazoa; phylum Chordata; class Amphibia; order Caudata; family Ambystomatidae; genus Ambystoma; species Ambystoma mexicanum. The sequence goes on along the minus strand of NC_090935.1, from coordinate 56,200,058 downwards.
AGACAGGCTCATTTTAAATGTGCATCCAGATTTTTCGCTATTTTCTATGTGCTTTTCACCGTCCTTGCTCAGGAAACAAAACTCGAATAAGTAGGAAATCAGTTTTGTTACAGTTGCTTACTGCAAAAGTAAGCCATTGTTTAGAGAAGGAGGGTATGACATGATAGAATCTTATTGGGTGCACGTCACCCTCGGGGTTGTAACAGAGCTTTCCTGTAGAATCTCGGGGAAGGAGAGAGTTAGTGGACATCTTGCACAGCTTGGGTGAAGACTTGGCTGGAGTGGCTGGGGAGTTTCCTGATTGAGAAGCAGGTCCCAGTGCACTGCTGCACAGACTGGAGATTCCAGGCAATAAGCACCGGCTTGAGAGACTGCAGATCAGAACTGCATGTCCTCGCTGGGGTGCTTTAAGAGGGAGCCCTGAGCCATTTCAAGAAAGCGACCTGCCCGGAGACTTCGCGTGCTGAACAATCTATAATTTGCCAGTAATTATTCTGCTGAGTGAGGGGGCCGTGTGTGTGTGTGAGAAATCTATTCTGGCAGAGTAGAAGAGGGAATTCCTGTGTTTAATTAACATACTGTAATGTTGCAAATTGAATGTTCTCTTGCCGTATTTCTTTTCATTTTGTTACAGATAATGTAAAGTGAATATCTCTGCTGCTGTGCAATTTCCATTTATTTTTGTAAAAGGGGTAAGATGGTGTTGAAATGCAATTGCTTATAATACACAGAAATATATGAAAGCAGACTTGTAGTGTGTTTTTGTTTTTTCTCTTTTCTTAGTGCATCTACCATTATAGCACTGGTAATCTGGGGAAGATTTTTAGGCAGTGCATTTGTCATTTTTCATGTAGATAAAATAACAGAAAGAATAAGGTAGCTAGAAATAAGACTTGGCAGTAAAATAGCTGTGTGCACGGTTCCACTCAGCGTATATGTGCGTGTGGCTTCTGAATGGGACATAATGAAGTAGCCTGCTGGAGGTACATGAGTCAGCAGAGAGAGAGGCCTCTGGAATAGTTTCACTAATGTAAATAAATTAGTGATAAAACCACATGTTAGTTCGCTGTTGTAGATAAATCAGTGATAGCAGCCCTAGGTGGCACTCCATATGAAAATGTGGTGTTTCTGAAATGTAGGCCTGAGGTCTCTCTAGTGATCACACGAACAATCTAAACAAAAATAAGGGGTTCTGGATATTGGGGCCACAAATAAAACAAAGGAATTATGCTCACCAAAAAAAATACCACCAACCAAATGTATACCAGCTAAATATATCTGTGTACTGAAATAATGCATATCCACTATATTACTATAATACCAAACCCAATCTGAATGCAAGGAGTGATTATTGCTGAATTACTTTTATTTTTGGAGGTAAGAAAATACAGCTAGGCCCCAAATCTACACAAAATACCCAACATATTTATGGTGCATTGCAGGCCGGGAAAGTGATCATAGAGTACCTACTGGGCATGGCAAGTGTGTCTCACACTGCCATCTGTACATTAAAGGGAACCCATTTCATAATAGCAGTGCGTCACTAAAAATGAATTTCAGAATGTCTCAAATGGAAGCCACATTCCCAGAGCTAGTACAATATTTAAAGGCAAAATTATATGCACATGGGACGTGGTCATCGAACAAAGCCACATAATGGCACGACCGCATTCATGGTGAAGTGCAGAAAGAAAAACTAGACAATATTTTTACAGAAGGCAGCATAGTTAGGTTTGCCTTCTAAGGTTATTAAATGTAGCTGATAAACATGCAGAAAAAGACTGTCTTATACGGCTATGCGCCAAGATCTGGTTTATTTTGAACAGGTCCCTGCGAATTCAAGAAAATGATACCAAGCTGATTAACAGGTTAAAAGCCGACCTAGATGGGGCAAGTAAAAAGGAGATGTTAAGAACAGAATTAGAAGGATGTCAGAAAGACATGCAATTAAAATACAGAGATTTTGATATTCAATTGTTCAAAAGCAAAAAACTGTTTGAGGACAGTGAACAAGAATTGGTACACTTAAAAGCCTTGGTGGGCCACATTAGACAAGATAAAGATGAGATTGTTTCAGAAATGCAGATTTTACAAAAAGAACATTGTGAAAAAGAAAGTGATCTCCAAAGCGCAGAACAAGAAATGGTTAAAATGATTCAAGAAAGAGACAAGAGGAACAAAGAATTCAATGAATGCCAAATTCAAATGTGCGACATGCAGGAGGTAATTAATAAAATGAGTGATGAAAACAACTATTTGCAAAATGAAGCAAACAGGCTCCTTAAAAAATGTAAGGACTTAGAACAGCAAATGTGCATTCCCAGGTCCCAGGATAAATGGCAAGGCACTACATTCAATGGAGTTGAGGTGAACTCTATTTCTACCCAAAGAGCTAGTGCCTCAGTGACTGGACCAATGACTGAACTTGGTGGTAGCGCCCTTGGGGGATTTGACACTCCCAGTGGGGGCCGCCACCAAACCCAATCACCTGAAACCAGGATTGAATCACAAAGTGGTGCAATTCCATGCATTGCAACCAGTAGCCCCATAAAGATAATGAAATCCATTAAAGCCCTGATCAAACCATTTAAAAGGGAGGTGAATGCTGCATTGAGGATCACTTAGAAGCGGTGCATGACCTTTTTAAAGCCCTTCAGATACCTAAGGAACAGTACAGGCAGTATTTTCATTTAACTTTAGATGCTCCGACGGCCAGTATCATAAGAGGATTGAATGAACAGCAAAATATGACATGGGCAAAGTTTGAAAAAGAGATTAGGCGTCATTTTTCTCCTTTCCAGTCATTGCAGGAAGCAAAGAAAGTCGCTTACACAATCACTGCTAGGCCTAATACATCCCCTCGCCAGTTTTTACAAGACTTAAAAAGAGCATTTTCTCGCTTCGATGTATCTTTTGACCCCAATTCCAATGAGTTTAAAACTGTCTACTTCTATGGGCTACAGAAAGACATTATATCACAATTGGTCCGTGAATTTGACCGTGACAAGTCCCTTGAATGGATTGTACATCAAAGCACAAAACTATATGAGGTACTCTATTGTCAGGGTAGAGAAAGTGATAAAATGAAAGATACTAGACCTAAATCTAAAGTACCCTCAGCAACAGTGATGGAAATCAGGTCAGCCAAAATGTCTCTTGAGTCTGCTCAGAGTCCAGGTAAAAATAATGTGACACCTGAACAAAGGGGTAATCAACAAAGGTCACCACACCCTGCACCAATGTTTCAATCACATGATCCTAGTAATAGGGAGAGTTACATTAGCCCTCGGTACTATGGAGACAGGCCCCGGGCAAGCTATCGGCCTGGTATGTCCAATATGAACAATAACCAGAGACCAAATCAAGATCAAAGAAATGATGGTCCCTACCAGACATTGGGGACTCAGAGCAGATTCGACCCCAATACCATGATATATGGTAATTAGGATAGATCCCGATATGTGGATTGATTTGCTGATAATGGGAATCAACATAGGGGCAGCCAGTACCTACAACCTGAGAGACAGGACATGAGGCAGAACATGAACTACACTCCACGTCAGTACAATGATTCCCCACCAGGGGACTATAATCAAAGGATGGGCGCACCCCACTTCCCTCCACGAATGAATTAAGAGTTCAGGAACCATCCCAATAGAAATCACTCACCTGAGAGGTATCAGAATAGATCCAATCAGGGGGAAAACAACCAATATCGATCTAGGCCACAGAAAGAGGATTCTAGAAAGATGGAAAGGTTCCAATGTCTCGAGGCCCAAGTGAAAATGTTAGCTGAGTAAATAGGAAAGCTCTATACAGCCCAAAAACAACCATCCAAAGAGGGGGCTGATGGCCATAGCAATGACCGGGGGGCTTCTGAAAAGTGACTAAGTACTCATGATACCTGCAGCGCCGAAAAGACAGATTGCTCTGATGTAATTTTGCATAATGACTCTGTGATGCCTAATGATTGAAAAGTGAAAGTACCAGTAAATGAACATGTAACAGAAAGTGCAAATACTTCTAAAAGAGAGGTACGGTTTAACCTAGAGCTAAATCAAACATTGAAGATTTGTACAAAGGAAAAAGAAACACCTGAAATTCCAAAAGAACAAAGAGACAGATTTAAGAAAAATGAGTCATGCATGGGGAATACCAGTGAACAGGGAGTTAGTGGGGATGCTATAATTACTTCCCTGGACAGTCAAAACAATGACCAAACACAGGCAGAAAAAGGAAATACTCAAAAGGAGGGTACAGGTCAATCACATGAAGAATTCTTTGAGCCACATATATTTGAAGAGGCTGAAAGGGATGGTACCACACTAAGGGGCCGATTCATGGAACAAACGTGGGCCGAAAATCCATGCGCAAGCGTGAGAAACGCAGCGCACGCGCATGCGTGCGATTCAAGGAAGACGCTGCGCGTGTTTCCCGCTGTCCGTGCACCCAATCCAGCCATGGTGCGCGCAGGCATAAACGGCGTGCGCTACGCGCACAGCAAAAGCGCACATAGCGCGGTGCACACAACCAAAGTGGGCGGAACAGTGGGCATAACACGCGGAATGGGGAACAACGCGTGAAAAAGAAGGCGTAACTGGGGGAAGTACTGCAGGGAACTACACGGAACGCCCACATGCACGCAAACAACCCGTATTCATGGATCCGAATACGGGAAACCCGTGCACGGAAAAAGACGCGCACAGGCATCAACGCGTCCGCCACACGAAGGCAGGCGGAAGCGTCCCCACGCACAGTACAAAAGTGCGCGCAAACAACAAACACGTATATACAGCTACGATGAATGCCCCATTTGTCGCAGCACTGATCGTGGGACACCGCAGGAGGAGGAGAATAGCCAGGGCACGCATTTTCGCACCACGGACAAGCCTTTTTGGGATGCCTGACGACCAGGTCTATGGCAGGTATAGGTTTCCACCCCATATCATCCTAGACCTGGTCAGGGAGTGGGAAGATGACCTTACATCCCCCACCCTTTGCTCCCAAGCATTGAGCCCCTTGGAGAAGCTGCTCAATGTCCTGCATTTTTTGGCCACTGGGTCATTTCAGCGGACTACTGCCATAGTGGGGGGGGTCTCACAGGCCACGCAGTCACGCTGCCTACACCAGGTACTGGCAATCATGACAGCGCGCCCCTCAGTCCGCAGGCACATATACATGCCCAGAACACCCGCAGAAAGGCAGGCCGTTGTCCTGGATTTTTTCAGGGTGGCACACTTCCCCAAAGTGCTTGGTGCCATAGATTGCACCCATGTGGCCCTACGTCCACCTAGGGCCACTGAGCACATCTACCGAAACCGCAAGCACTGCCATTCCATCAATGTACAGGTGGTATGCGATGCAAAGGGAATCATCACCTCTGTCTATGCAAACTACCCTGGCTCCACCCATGACAGTTTCATATACAAAATGTCCGCCCTGAGCCGGGCCCTGGAAGCTGGGCAGCATGGCGACACATGGCTCCTAGGTCAGTACAAATGCCCTTGCACATGCATGCAAGTCACACACAGACAAATACCCAAACCCTAATAATCTCAACTATTATCACCTCCCCAGGGGACAGTGCCTACCCTCTGAGCAAGCACATGATGACGCCAATCCGGAACCCCACCACACCACCCAGGTAAGATACAACGCCTCCCATATTGCAACCAGGGCCATAGTGGAGCGCACATTCGGAGTGCTCAAGTCACGTTTCCGCTCCCTTGACCGCTCTGGCGGGCAACTACTCTATGCACCACCAGTAGTGTGCATTGTGGCAGCATGTGTCCTGCACAATGTTGCAACATGGCAGGGCGTCCCGGTGGACATGGTGGTGCCCCCACATCTCCAACCACAGGCACAGGCGCTGCCCATGGGAGGGGACAGGGCACGTGGCGAGGAAGCCCAGACCCAGCTTGTGGCCACATTTTTCACCTAAACTCCCACCCCTGCGGAGTGCACACAGGCCTGGCACATACCAGGTGACACTCGATGATGACAAAGAGACAGTCAACTGTCACAACCCTACCACCCTGAGATAGTTGCCATGGAAGTGCCACATCGTCTGCATCCCTAGCTACTTAAACACAAGCTATCCTGTGTGACCAAAAGGCACACATATGACATATGACATGATATGGCCTATACACAAGTATTTCAAGGTGCGATGAGGCAGGGAGGATGGAACAAGGGAAGACAGACAACGGTACTACCAGGCCAGGTGTCATTTAGATTGTGCAAGTGCAGGAGTAGGGGGAAGGGAAAAGTGCAAGGTGAAGGGGAGGGGGGGGTGCAGTACAGGGGAAGTAGACCAAAAATCAAATACATAGGTCGGCTGGTGGCAACTGCAAAGGTAAGTGCAGACAAGTGCTGGGAAGGGGGGGGCTGTAGGGATAGAGAGACAGTACCGCAGTGCAGGGGTTGCCAGGGAGGCAGTGCAAGTGGAGAGTGGCTGGGCCAGGGACCGAGGTCGGTGAGAGTGGCCCAGTTGCAGCTCCAGTGCAGTTCCAGTGAAGAATTCTGCAAGGAAGAGGCAGAGAGAAAGCAGAAGCAAAGAGGAAGGTCTTGAGGTGCTTCCCGAACCGGAGATGGTTCCCCTCAAGTTCAAGTGAGGCAGGAAGGCTGTTCCAGAGGGAGGGCCCTGCCGCGGAGAGAAATCTACCCCCAGCTAGTTGCTCTGAGAAGCGGATGACCCTGACATGCAATGTGTGCATCACACACACCTGCAAAACAGGCCATGGCCATCACTGTCATGTCACTCAAACCCTCCCAAACCACAACATGACATGGCAAGTAATACCCATACACCAACACAGTAACGATAAGGTACACATTGCCATGTCCAAAATCTACAGTGGCATCAGACAATGATGCCTGACCCGGAATCAGATGAAATGACAGACCATCAAAATCTCCCACACAAAATAAGTCATTTCCAAATGCATTACAAGAGTTGTAGACGTAACATAACAATGAATGCTTGTCTACATGCACATTGTGCATTGCAAAATCAACACTGCAGCTTCTGTGTTCTGTGTCCTACTCCTGCAACACACTGCTCAGCGCACAGCACAGTGAACAGCCATTGTGTGTGATGCACACCCTGAGCATCACATCTAAGTGACAGACCACATCAAACAGCAAATTAGGCATTTACAGGATCCATAATTGGTCACAGAACATGTGCTGCAGGAACACAGTGGGCACCAGAAGGCAAACAGTGTACACGTGGATATGCAAGGGTGGGAGTACATGTAGTGCATCAGAGTGCAAGTGTGTGGTTCTGCAAGGACATGCACTCCACATATGCATGTGCACTCAAGTGACCATCATTGTTCTCTACACATCACATGTGAACATTCACCATGTGTACACCCCAGCATGTCAAACCACAACTATCCCCTCGCACCTGAAAGGTAAACACAACACATGAACAGGCATTGATCAGAACACAACATGTACATAGGATACCACCATTACAATGTCAGAGTTCCCATCACACTGCAGGGCAAGGCAACTATCAACAACAACCCCGCCCTCCCTCACAAATGACCATGACCCACTGAACAACTGCACCTGGGTCATGGAGCCTTCAAACCTCAATTCCACCTGGCCACAGGATCACCTTTACCCTTTGTCACCATCTCCCACCTTGTGTGTAAAAAGGTGCCTGCACCCTCATAATCCACACTCATTTCCAAAATCACAAAATCCAAGCCAGAAAAACGAACCAGAACACCCTCCAGTAGATGACTTGACGTAGCAGTACCTCACAAAGTACTACCACAATGATGCAACAACCAAGGTAGCACAGTAAAACAATGTCACAACAGGATGTGAACCATGTGTGGTACATGACATAGGATGATGCACCATGAACGGATGTGTACTGTCACAGGTCCTGTGTACAGGCGCGGGAGTGTCACGAAACAACCACCCCCACCGTGTCCCGGGTGCCTGCGAGGTCAAACTGACACAGGCCCCTGAGACCCTGGTGGGGAAGGAGGTAAAGGGATATGCAGTCGGGACAGGTGTTGACACACTGGATGACTGGAATGAGTGGCAGGAGAGGGGAGGAGGAATGACACATGAAACTAGGGAATGCACGAAAATGTACTACCTGCATGAACACATACACAATCCAAACAAACCTGGACATCATTGTCATGGCCTTCTGTAGTCCAGGCTTAGGAGTGGTACGAACCAACCACCCCCTCTAGGGTTTTGGCGCCTGCAAGTTTGGGGCTTACACAGGGATCCGCAACCCCAGCGGGGAAAGAGGGTTAGGGAACGTTGCTTGGATAGGTACGGGAAGCAGGAACACCGGGTAGAGGGTACAGGGTTCAAAATTGCATAGGATTCCGGGTGATTAGGGGGAAAAAACATACCAAATTGAACCACACATACATCCATGCATTAGTACACTCCCCAGCAAGCCTATGCAGAGCAGTTTGAAAGAAAAACAACAAGACACTTAGCTCTGGTTTTGAGTGCTGGCCTCCTGCCTGCGCACTCTCAGGTCCGGTTACAGGAGCACTGCAATGCTGCAAAGAGAGCCACAGTCAACAACCTGTACGTGCCAATTACACAAAAACACAACACCAAACATGCCCCATAGCAACAAACTACTCTCCAAACAGACAATCTGGTGTAGATGCTTCGTACCCATATATAACATCACCCCTGTGATGGGTCATACACAGTCAATGCAGTAAGTCAGCCGCCGGTGGGTGCGTGGCAAATGGAACACCAATGTATCACAATTCACACAACATGCAATGTTCCCTGGGTAAGCAGACAGACCCATACAGCAAGCCATGACTTCTGAGCACGTTGCGTACCACCATGACCGAAACAAAGTTCGCAGTGCATTTATCATAAAGTACATGGAAATGATATGCACTGCACCCGAGTATGTCCCTTGCTCTATGTCCCTGTGAGCTGCCCCTTTCCATGTCTCGGAAGGCTACATGGTTGATACAAGTGCCTCAATGGACCTTGGTGTACCGGAGGGTATGTGCCACTGCCCCTGCATGTGTCCCAGACAACCTTACAATCAACAGCCATCAGTCCACCAACACATGTGAGCTGCATTGTGTGCTTCAACACCAATATTCGTCTAAGCTCACCCTCAGTGCTGTGACTAAGCCTGCATGTGCAACTCGCCTGGTGCAAGCTTTGCTGTGTTGTGGTCCCCCTGTGCTGCTCACCTTGCCTGGAGTTCCTTGGAAAACGTCAGCAGTTCTAGGATGTAGGTCTGCAATCCCTGTGCCTCTGCTTGTGCACACATGTGCATGTGGGCACCAACAAACGTGTCCAGAATTCCGTCGTCCAATGGGCCATGTCTGGTGGCAAAGGTGCTCTGGAGGCTCATCCCCCTGCAGAAAGGGCATGAAACACATGATTAATGCTTCAAAGTCATCTGTGTGTGTCTCATCAGGCATCTCATTACTTGACCATGTCAGAGAGTCACATCATAAATCACACCATCAGTCCATCTTTCACATCCAAAGTGTGGAACACTATCTACAGCATGAATTGCAACAAGCACGTGTATAGTAAAGATATGAAACATACTACACAATGCATAGCAATTACTGTACACATTAATCATGGCACACCCCATCTAGCAAAAGCTGAACAGTGGACAATAACACCAAAATCATCCCCACTAGGGGTGTAAACACAAGTCACACAGCACCAGATATGCCACAGATATGACAGTCCAAAGCCCTTGTGTAAAAGTCTGTAACACCGAACCATCCTTGCGAGCCCATGGATAAGGGAGGCAGGAGTGGCATATGTGAGTCAAGGACCCCAAGCAGCAAACACATACACAAGGCAAGCCTGAAGGGCCCAGCTGGAACAGACAGTGGATGCCTTCAAAAGCCACAAAGCACCGCACCGTCACATGAAAGCACAATAGACAAGCAATTTTAAACTAAATCAACTATTAACTAATTACACTAACAATGGAAAACCTACATTACCTAATTAAACTAACTATCAAACAGAAACTTAACTAACTAAACTAAAAGAAAAATATAAAAGGGCCACATACGACCCGGGGGGGGGGGTGGGAGACACCCAGGAGGGGGGAGGTACACGGTGCTGCTCAACATCCACATGCTATGATGCTGAGACAAAAATAAAACCTCCATGGGCTCAACGCCTGCACAGCCCGACCTATGTGGGAGATAGATGGGAGATAGATGGTCGTCAAAGTCTGGCTCATCCTAGCCGCAGCTTGCCCCTCGTCGGCAGCAAGTCTGCCGGACGGGTGAGCCTGGTTCTGTGTGGCGATGTGACGTAGGTCTGCATGCAGAACCTCACGTGATACACGTGCTTCCTCTTGCAAGGTAGCACGTGTAACACGGAGTTCCGCCTGCAAGGCCTGGCTGGACAACCGCTCCACCTCCTGGCAAGCCTGTAGCTCAGCCGAGATGGTACGCTCAAGCTGTGCAAACCTCTCCTCTGCCTGCTGCCTCTGGGACATCATAAGGACACCCAGAGTGGATCTGAGGGAAGCATACTCCTCCCTCAGGGCATCCATGTGCGCCTCTGCGTGAGCAGCAATTGCTTGACGCAGAGACGACATTTCAGCCTGGCGTGCCCTGTCTGAGGCCGCCATGCCCAGCCTGAGCGAGCGGGCCGTGGACCGTGCCGCCTGCTGCTGGAGAAGCACCTGCCTAGCAGGGGGGAGCACAGATCGGGCCACACGCTCCATGCTCTCAGCGATGTTCTCCATTGCTGCCCCCTGCCGTTCGGAATTGGCAGTCATGTCTTGCTCCCACTCAGTATACTGCGGTTGCGTGCGGCAACCGCGTTGCCGGGCTTGACCCCTGCGGGACCCAAGGACTGGGGGTCCCCGCTGTGTTGGCACCGCCCGCGGCTGCACGACTACATGCCCCCATCGACGTGATGTCCCAGGCACATCAGTGACTGGTGTGGAGGGTGACCCTGCGTCCCGATCCACCACGGGCGGAGGAACCAAGACTGTCTGATCCCTCAGTGCAGGGGTTGCAGACAGAGGAGTGTCCACATCAGAATCACTCACCCCTGACACATGGACTTGATGCTCATCCAACTCAACATGGACGTCAGAGTCGTCATCAAGGCTGGACTCATAGGCAGCCAGAGACAAGATGGACTGCAGCACTTGGGGGTTTTCGTGGCCTACCACCCCACAACCCCCACTAGTGCCGGGTTGATGTGGTGGTCACAACCCTGTGTCTGGCATGACAACACCATCCTCCGCCTCCATTGCGTCATCACCTGAAAAAATAGAGAGAAAAAAGGTCACTACACATGTCAGAAGCACACAACACACACACACACACTGACAGCAAACGCATCCGGCAGACATGTGACACACAACATATAACCTGGCATGCATGCTGGGTCAACTTTGAATAGCTTCTGTGATCAGACCTGTTGAAAGGTGGCAGTTTCCATGGAAGTGGGTGTATGTAGTGCAGAAAATGTGTACGCCACTCACTACCTACATGTACAAGGACTCCATGGTGTGTGCCAGGAAATGTGAAGGCAGTGCAATGTCAAATTCAGACATCACGTGCATTGTGCATTCAATGTGTACCATATCTAGAAGCCAAGCACCCCTCCACCCCAGTACCAAAGCAGGGATGCCTAGCATGGTATCAAAAGGCTGACCATACACCCGTGTATTGACAGGCAGTGTTGACTGGCATCAACAGCTTAATGTGATTCAAGTGACAACACTGCAAATGATGCTGGGACAGTAAGCAGGACACATGATGAAAACTCTGGAGGCTGCCCACGTGTGAAGAAGACACAAAAACAGTTGGACAGAGTCATTGGCCATTGAACAGGCTGAGGCCTGTGAGCCACACAGATTGTCAGACCCTAAACATGTGTGCAACGCAGGACTGAGCCACAGTTGACATGGGAAGGCTGATGAGATGCCAGGCAATGTATGTAACCAAGGACTTGTATTACAGTGATCATCCAGTCAAGGACACATAGGGGCATGCGTGCAATGCACATGGAGCATGAATGGGCACTCATGTCCCTGCGGAACATCTGACCTATGCACAGTACAAGTGAGATACCCTGCATCGAGTACTAAGGCTGTACCACACAGCATATGTCTGGCAGATTCTATGCTGGAAGTTAGCATCTACACAGGACACATGAGCAAGAAAGTACACATTGGCAAGATTGAAGCAGACCAGTGCAAAGGTGGAACTGGGGTGCAGAGTGGCGGAGGAGGGGCAAGGGAGCATGCCTACATGGAGTCCCGCATGCAGGCAGAGGAGACATGCATGACGGAAGCATTGCATTACTTACACATCAGAACCATGTACACGTCACATGTAGCGGCAATCATGCACAACACATCCCACAAGTGAAACACACACGTCCTCAACAAACACGCATCAACACTCACTGGACTGCGCATCAAAGTCCAGCATCTCTCCCACTCCTTCGACCAATTCAGGTGGTATGAACTCCGCAACGAGAGTCTCATGCGGAGTGAGCTCTTCCTCCTCTGGTGCAGGCCCACCGCCAGTCACCAGAGTCAAGTTGTAATTAGAGGCACGCTTAGCCTTAGTGCTGCGTTTGATGTCATTCCAACGCTTTTTTCACTCTTGCGCCGTGCGCACTTCATGGCCGAATGAACTGACATGTTCCGCAACATGCTTCCAGTGGGTGTCACGTTGGGCAGCCGTAGTCTGACTATTGGCACCCACTAGCATGTCACGGCTGTTGCCCCGCACGTAGTCCACGAGGAAGTCCAGTTCCTGCTTACAGAAAGGCTTCTTCCTCGACGTGCAGGAGGTCGTGGCTGTGTGTGGGGTCCCAGCCTGTGCTGCAGGTGCAACCTTCCTCCTCTTGGACTGTGGCACAGACCCTGGCTGGCTAATGCCACCCTGACCAGTATAGCCAGTGGGTTCGGTGGATTGAGCCAAGGGAGTGGCAGGTGGAGGGATGACCAAAGGCCTGACTTGTGTCAGTGGCAGCTGGGTGCCCACTAATGGACCCTGCGCAGCAACATCAGCTGTGGCAGGGTCATTGACCGCAACGGTCCTGGTTGGCAGACTCACAACCGGGGTGCTGTTGGGTGCATCTGCCCCTGCACTTGCCAACACTCGGCTGTTCAGGGCAGCAGATGACATGACTGCCCCAGGGACACGTGTCTTGGTCTGAGCAGCCCGGCCTGCCCCTATGGTTTCCCCCCTGGCCTGTTGGAGATCTACCAAGGGCTCTTCAAGTGCCAACGCAGCCTGCGCTGGCAGACCCTGAGCCTGGGTGGCGGTGTCCACAGCTGCACCTGCAGCTACCACTACCCTTGGGCCTGTGGCAGTCGATGGAACGGACTGCCGGGTCAAATGGGTGCCAGTGCCAGATGCAGGAGCTGCATCCCCCGGAACCGCAGGGGGTGGTGGCATGACTGCACCGACACATGGCACAACATTGTGCTCAAGTGGCGCACCCCTGCCTCTTCCCCCTCTGTGGCCGCCCTGGACACCCTGGAGTCCCCCTACTCCCTGGTCACCACGGCCATGTCCCCGACCACGCCCGCCACGAGGAGGACGCCCAGCTGAGGCGCCCCTCACCTTTGGTGGCCTCCCAACCATGGCACTGATGTAGTAGTGCTGGCACAGATGGAGTGGTGCCAATGGGAGGTGTACACCACAATTGACCTGGGCAATTGGAGTGAAGGGGGTGGGAAGCAAGATGTTAACAGCCCCCCATGCACCTGCAAGGCTGTATGTGACCCCGGTGATGTGGTGACGGGTCACGCAATGCTCAGGCACCCCAAAACTGCAGTAAAACCGTGCACGCAACCCTGCAGCCTAAAGTGCGTGGATTCAACCTCCCGCAGTACGCGGTGGCACCCAGTAACACGAATAACGCGTACGCGTGGGACACGCAGGCTACTATGACATCGAAAATGGGTGCGTTACACAGGGGCACCCGCAGTGGGAAAAAGAGCGTGTGCGACTAACCGTCTGACTAGCGCGAGGCAGAAAAACACGCGTAGCCAATACCCCCGCCAAAAGAAGAGATACGTCCTTGATAGCTTTGAAGTTGTGATGGCGCGTGAAACAACAGGAAGCAGCAACACACGTCGGTCTCCACGAAAGGAACGTACAGCGAACAGCTGGGCCCGCTCACCTTCAACCCGTGCTGAGGGAAATGCACGCGCGCATCACGTCACTTACGCGCATGGGCCCTTTCCTCGTATTACACGCGGACGTGCAGTTTTTCACGCGCGCTGAAATGCCCATGCACGCCTGTGCGCGTCACGTCACAGGGGCGCTTGCACTTCAGGGGCCTTCTGTCCAATGAAATTGCGTATGCGTGCTGACGCGCTTATGCGCTAAGGCCCTTTCCTCGAATTACACGCAGACGTGCTGGATTTTCACGTGCCAAATCACTCCGTATCAAGCTGGTCACGCGTAAGCACATGGAAGACCACGCTCCTGCCCAGAAGGCTGAACTACTGCCCGCCAGAGCCCCGAGCACGCTCCCACCTGCCATCTGCTGCTGCCTGACTGCCTGCTGCCCACGTGCCCTGTCATTCGCTGCCTGCACATCAGCCAGGGGTGCTGTTGCTGTGACCACCCCTGCTGGAACCGAAGACTCTCGACTGGGATTCCATCGCACCACAGCCCAGCCCCAGGACCCAGTTGCCCACCCACTCCTGCCTCTGGGGTTGTCATGTCGGGCACTGCAACATCTGGCACCACTGACAACCCCCGGCCAGAGAGGCAGAGGGGCACCAGCTTCAGTGACACCGAAGTTGGTGTCCTGATGGAGCAAGTCCTGGGGCAGTATAATGCCCTGTTCGGAGGTTCCCGCGCCGACAAGGAAGGACGGATTCGGATCTGGACTGACATCGTGACTGCCATCAACGCGGAGGGGATGGCAGTCTGCGACTTCCAACATGTCAAGAAGCGCTCGGAGGACTTCAGGTCCAGGACCCTGAACAAGGCCCGGCGCCTCTTGAAGGCAGCGGATGCCAAGGGGCGCCGGGGCCACTTGTCGGAAGATCAGATGAGGGTCCTGGAATGCATATCCCCAGCGCTCCACGTCCAGGTCCTTGAGAGGCAGACCCGTCTGGAGTCGAGTGGTAAGTGTACATGCATCCTGATTGTGAGCTGTGCGTGTGGTGATGTTTCAGTAGTGTGCAGGTTGCACATCTGTTTGTATGGGGTCGAGTATGGGTGGGGGTCTACAGGGCCGTGGGGCTAACACATGCGAGGGCTGTAATGTGTGAGACATGGATGGTGCTTGTGTGTGTAGGCTTGCATGCCAAATGCAGTTGTGTGGGCACACATGTTTGGATGAATGTGTATGTAAGTAGACATGTCCGTGATGTCACATGTATGTTGTTTTCAGCTGCATGTATCAGCACTGTGTACATGTGCATTTGTGTGTATTTGACAAGGGTGCAACAGTGATGCAACATGGATGCATGTGACAGCCGGATGTGGAAGCCTGATTGGCAGTTGTGACATGGATGCCCATCTGAACACTGCGACACTTGGCAGAGGTGTACACATGCATGCAAGTGTGGTGGTGTGTGTACATGTGTGGTGCACTTCCTGTGTTGCATGTGATGTCTGGCTCAGCTTTGCCTGCTCATGCTGTTGTATGGGTATGGATGGTGCTGGCAGTTGCGATATGGCTGTGGTATGGCTCATGTGTGCGAGTTGAAATGACATGTGTGTTGGGGATTGTGATGGCATGTCTGAGGTTTGCCAATGCCACTCATGTACAACTGTCATGTGTGTATGTGTCCATTGTACAGTGCCCTGATGCCTGTGTTTTATTTCTCCCTGTCTGCAGCGTCAACTGATGAAGAGGGCGGAGAAGGTGCTGTGGAGCACAGCGGCGGGGATCCCACCGCCAGCCGGAGACGCAAGGCCCGACTCCCCTCCCATGTTGTCATCTCGTCAGGGAGTGAGGAGTCCGGTGCCGCGTCCCAGGCCGCAGCTGCCGGGGGGAGGTCCAAGAGGCGGAGGTTAGAGTTGGACTCCTCGGCAGCAGAAGGGGCAGCTGGGACCACACAGGGCCCAACGGGGGAAGATGGCACAGAGTCATCCAGGTTGGTAGGGGGTTTGGTGGAGGAGGAGGCCGTGCAAGCAACAGAGACGGGGTCTGGAGGTGGGGATCCCACTGGTGCTAGTGGTGCAGTGCAGGACCAGGGACAGGAGGCAGCACAGGCCGCCGCGGAGGTGCCTGTGTGCAATCCTGTCCCTGATCCTGTCCCTGCATCATCTTGCACCAGCAGGGATGCCTACGTCCAGACACGTTTTCAGGCAGGGGATGAGCAAACGACAACTGGCCTTCCTCTGCCTGCGGACGTGGCTATCCGGGTTGAGCCTGTCCTGACTGGTGTGGCGTTGCGTCAACGGGCCATGCGAGGTGACCTGCAGTCTTTTCATGAGGAGACTGCACGTCATCTCGAATGGCTCGTTGACCACGTCAGCCTGCTGGGACAGGTCACCCAGGCCGGATTCCTCCGTTTGATGGGGCTTGCTACGACCCCCTCCTCAACTGAACCCCCTACGCGCCAGTCGTCCTCCGTGCCATCTTCCCACCCATCAGTCACCTGGGTGCCCTGTGGAGCTGCCTCTGACGGTGCGGCCAGGCTGGTGGAGGAGGCATCCCTGCCACAGTCGGGAGTCGGACGTCCAGCAGGGGTGGCCACATCAACGACTGCACCCCAGCCGGCGGAGGATGTGCAGGCAGCAGGAGGCAGTGCACTGGCAGAGGCACAGCAGCAGCAGCAACGTGGTGGGAGCCATGAAGTCTCGGGGCCTTCATCATCGGAGGGGCAGGCATCGGCCGGAGGGCAGGAGGACCCAGGACAGAAAGTGTCTTCCGTGTGGCAGCGGTTGGGCCACGCCATAGATGCGGAGCGGCAGCGGGCCGAAGAGGCATGGCTCACAATGGTCAGGGCGGAAAACTCCATGCGGAGGGCCCTGAGGCGGGCCGAGTGCCTCGAGGCAATCCGCAGGGGGTTGGAGGTGGAGACGTCGATGGCCCTTGCGACCCTCGGGGCCATGGAGGAGGACCGCCTCCGGGACATTGAGCAGGAGTTCGATGATGCCCTGGCCCGGGACATCCAAAAGTGAGCCATCAGACTAGCCCGCTGCCCTTGTACATACTTATGTAGGTAGTGTTAGGTTTCCTTTGTTTTTTAATTTGTTTTGGACCTTTTGGACATTGGCCACATTTTTGTATATAGTTTATTTTATTAGTTAGTGTAGTTAGATAGGTTTCATTTCTTTTGCTGGGATAATGGACCCTGGCTTGTTCGTCTGTACATAGTTCACTGTTGGATTTTAGTTTTCTTTCACAATTTACCCATGGAGCAATGGCTTTCAATTATTATTTCCCATTGGATTTTCTTTTGTGGACAGTGACTTTGGACACCATTAATTTGGATTATGATTTTTGGTTTCGCTTTTTTTCACGGACATGCTTCTTTTCATTTTTGTACATTCCCATTTCTGTTTCTTTATTTTTTATTCTATTTATGTTTCCTTTAATACATATTTTTTAATCGAACTTCAATGTGTAGTATCATCTCATTGGTTTCATGCATATCATGATATGGGTTTTGACATTCACTGACACCCATTGGGTGTATGTGAGGGACATGTGTTTGTTTTGAAACTTGCAATTGGTGTTCTGTCCTGTAATTGCCAATTATGAGTGGGTGGATGCAATACTCGGGTGGGTTTTTTGCATTTGGAGGCTGAGCATAGGGGCCAGGGATCTAGATTGTGATGACATGTTGGCTGGGGAACATGAGTTGGGGCCTGCTGGCAGGTGCCCCACAGTGCTGGGGGGTGGGGGTGGTGGGAGACAAGGGTGGGGGCCTGGTGGAGGGTGCCCCTGCACTGCTGGAGGGTGGGGGTGGTGGGAGACATGGGTGGGGGCCTGGTGGAGGGTGCCCCTGCACTGCTGGGGGGTGGGGGTGGTGGGAGACATGGGTGGGGGCCTGGTGGAGGGTGCCCCTGCACTGTTGGGGGGTGGGGGTGGTGGGAGACATGGGTGGGGGCCTGGTGGAGGGTGCCCCTGCACTGCTGGAGGGTGGGGGTGGTGGGAGACATGGGTGGGGGCCTGGTGGAGGGTGCCCCTGCACTGCTGGGGGGTGGGGGTGGTGGGGAACATGAGTTGGACATGGGTGGGGGCCTGCTGGCAGGTGCCCCACAGTGCTGGGGGGTGGGGGTGGTGGGAGACATGGGTGGGGGCCTGGTGGAGGGTGCCCCTGCACTGCTGGGGGGTGGGGGTGGTGGGGAACATGAGTTGGACATGGGTGGGGGCCTGCTGGCAGGTGCCCCACAGTGCTGGGGGGTGGGGGTGGTGGGGAACATGAGTTGGACATGAGTGGGGGCCTGCTGGCAGGTGCCCCATAGTGCTGGGGGGTGGGGGTGGTGGGAGACATGGGTGGGGGCCTGGTGGAGGGTGCCCCTGCACTGCTGGGGGGTGGGGGTGGTGGGAGACATGGGTGGGGGCCTGGTGGAGGGTGCCCCTGCACTGCTGGGGGGTGGGGTGGTGGGGAACATGAGTTGGACATGGGTGGGGGCCTGCTGGCAGGTGCCCCACAGTGCTGGGGGTGGGGGTGGTGGGGAACATGAGTTGGACATGGGTGGGGGCCTGCTGGCAGGTGCCCCACAGTGCTGGGGGGTGGGGGTGGTGGGGAACAAGAGTTGGACATGGGTGGGGGCCTGCTGGCAGGTGCCCCACAGTGCTGGGGGGTGGGGGTGGTGGGAGACATGGGTGGGGGCCTGGTGGATGGTGCCCCTGCACTGCTGGGGGGTGGGGGTGGTGGGAGACATGGGTGGGGGCCTGGTGGAGGGTGCCCCTGCACTGCTGGAGGGTGGGGGTGGTGGGAGACATGGGTGGGGGCCTGGTGGAGGGTGACCCTGCACTGCTGGGGGATGGGGGTGGTGGGAGACATGGGTGGGGGCCTGGTGGAGGGTGCCCCTGCACTGCTGGGGGGTGGGGGTGGTGGGAGACCTGAGTTGGGTATGGGTGGGGGCCTGCTGGCACGTGCCCCCCACAGTGCTGGGGGGTGGGGGTGGTGGGGAACATGAGTTGGACATGGGTGGGGGCCTGCTGGCAGGTGCCCCACAGTGCTGGGGGGTGGAGGTGGTGGGAGACATGGGTGGGGGCCTGGTGGAGGGTGCCCCTGCACTGCTGGGGGGTGGGGGTGGTGGGAGACATGAGTTGGACATGGGTGGGGACCTGCTGGCAGGTTCCCCACAGTGCTGGGTGGTGGGGGTGGTGGGAGACATGGGTGGGGACCTGGTGGAGGGTGCCCCTGCACTGCTGGGGGGTGGGGATGGTGGGAGACATGGGTGGGGGCCTGGTGGAGGGTGCCCCTGCACTGCTGGGGGGTGGGGGTGGTGGGAGACATGGGTGGGGGCCTGGTGGAGGGTGCCCCTGCACTGCTGGGGGGTGGGGGTGGTGGGAGACATGGGTGGGGGCCTGGTGGAGGGTGCCCCTGCACTGCTGGGGGGTGGGGGTGGTGGGGAACATGAGTTGGACATGGGTGGGGGCCTGCTGGCAGGTGCCCCACAGTGCTGGGGGGTGGGGGTGGTGGGGAACATGAGTTGGACATGAGTGGGGAACATGAGTGGGGAACATGAGTGGGGAACATGAGTTGGACATGGGTGGGGGCCTGCTGGCAGGTGCCCCACAGTGCTGGGGGGGTGGGGGTGGTCGGGAACATGAGTTGGACATGGGTGGGGGCCTGCTGGCAGGTGCCCCACAGTGCTGGGGGGTGGGGGTGGTGGTGAACATGGGTGGGTGCCTGGTGGAGGGTGCCCCTGCACTGCTGGGGGGTGGGGGTGGTGGGAGACATGGGTGGGGGCCTGGTGGAGGGTGCCCCTGGTGGCTGGGGGTGCAGGGGGACATGCGTTGGTGGGCAGTAGTGCAAGTTGACATGTGGGTTGGCTGGGGGGCATGGCCATGGTGGATGGGGTGCCTGCAGGACATGTGCAGGGTAGGCCCCTGTGGTGTGAGCCACCTGCAGGGGCCGTGGAGGGTTTAGAGGGAACACCTGGGAGGACCCACACGTGCAATTCACGTGTGGTGCTCCCCGCGCACCCCTGTGATACACGTACCGTGCTGAAATCACGTGTTGAACTTCCCGCGCACCCCTGGAATACACGTACCCTGCTGACTTCGCGTTTGTGACTTCCCACGCACCCCTGGAATACACGTACCCAGCTGATATCGCGTGTGAAACTTCCCGCGTACCCCGAAATACACGTAGCCAGGACATTCGCGTGTGGAACTTCCCGCGCACCCCTGATATGCACGTACCCTGCTGATATTGCGTGTGAAACTTCCCGCGCACCACGAAATACACGTAGCCAGGACATTCACGTGTGGATCTTCCCGCGCACCCCTGATATACACGTACCCTGCTGAATTCACGTGTGAAAATTCACGCGCACCCCTGATGTACACGTACCCTGATGGAATCGCGTGTGGAACTTCAAGCGCACCCCTGTAATACACGTACCCTGCTGAAATCGCGTGTGGAACTTCCCGCGCACCCTTGGAATACACGTACCCTGCTGATATCGCGTGTGAAACTTCCCGTGCACCCCGAAATACACGTGGCCTGGACATTTGCGTGTGGAACTTCCCGCGCACCCCTGGAATACACGTACCCTGCTGATATCGCATGTGAAACTTCCCGCGCACCCCGAAATATACGTAGCCAGGACATTCGCGTGTGGAACTTCCCGCGCACCCCTGGAATACACATACCCTGCTGATATCGCGTGTGAAACTTCCCGCGCACCCCGAAATACACGTAGCCAGGACATTCGCGTGTGGAACTTCCCGCGCACCCCAGAAATACACGTACCCTGCTGAAAACGCGTGTGGAACTTCCCGCGCACCCCTGAATTACACGTACCCTGCTGAAATCGCGTGTGGAACTTCCCGCGCACCCCTGAAATACGCGTACCCTGCTGAAATCGCGTGTGGAACTTCCCGCGCACCCCAGTGATACACGTAGCCCGCTTGCCGTGCTGGTACAGGGTTAGCGCAGCCCTTTGCGCTGGATTGGGGATTTTGATGGCTTTTCCCTGTGCGTGAGGCGTTCTTGGGGGCGTAACTGGCGCTGCTGCAGGGTAGCTGCGCCACTGTGCGCCACGGCTGGTTTTGGTAGCTGGAATCCATGAATACGCTGTGCGCGGAAATGGATTTTAGCGTACGCGGCTGGCGCAGGGATTTGCACGCGCCCACTGTGCGACAGCCGCGTGTGCCACTTGTGCGTGATTTCTATGAATTACCCCCTAAATGATCACAAATGCACAGAATTAAACAATGACAAATTGCTGAATGATGTTGTTACACATGTTCAGTTGGAAGGTTGTAATGTGGTCCCTGATGATACCTGGATGGATAGGCAAACAGTGGCCACACTCCAAAAAACCTCTGAACATGGAGAAATGAATAAAGTCTCTTGTGCAGAAATGGGCAAAAAGGAGGGAAAAATGTCTTTCCATTTACCAATGTGCTTAGCCAAAAGTGAAAAAGGCCTGCGAAAGGTGAGCCCTGAAATCAGTAAGAATTCACACTTCTTATGTGTGTTAGAGGAAGTTGAAGACAGGTATTATGCTCCCATCACTGTAGAAGAAAAATGCCAAACATTTGCAATGATTGACACTGGCGCACAGGCCACAATCATGTCTAAAGAATTGATAGAGTATCAATGAAGGGAGATCCCCACAAAATCAGATCACAGTGAAGGAAAATCAAGGTCCAGTGCATAATTTTAACAGGGAGTAGGTGCCCATTATAGGTGTCACTGAGCTTGACATAAAAATAGGAAAGCACAGAATGAAACAAGAGGTATTGATCACATCTATTTGTGAAATTCCATTTCTGATGGGGACAGATTGCCTGAAAAGATTGCCTCCTCTCATAGATGGGGTAAATGGAGTACTGTGGTCCTTAACCAAAAAACCATTGAGACCTAAGAAACTAAAATCACAAAACAGCAATATAAATGAATGTCACACCGTTGCCAAAACAAATGATGCAGTGGAGGTGTATCTCCAGAATAGTTGCATACCTATTGTCACTGTTATATTAATGTGTCAAGACAAAATGCAGAGCGAAAATGAAAAACTACTTGTACAAATATACTTGGACACAAGGAAAAAATGGAAAACCGCCATAGATGAGCACACGTTACGTTTTTATTTAAAAGAGAAAACATGCAAACAGAATATTGCTTCTAAACCAGATTCAGAAAAACACATTACCACTCTTGCTGAAATACACATGGAAGACAAGTAACCATGGGTTCATGTTGGTATAAATGACTGTTTTAAAACAATAAAAGCCACTTTAGCGCTTGAACAGGAAAGGAGTTTCATTAATGAGAAATTGCTGCAAAAAATAATGGAGAAGGAGGAGATCCCGAAATTTAGGATTAAAAACCAATATGTCTCTGGTTTGGACAGTCCAGACTTTGAAAACCGAATTGCAGGCAGATGCATGCTGGACATTAGTATTGGACAAAAAACTATTCAACATAATGTTTGGATTGTGAGTGGGACCCAAAATGACTTTTACATGGGCAATGACATCATGCACAGAATGTGTAAGGTGTTAGACTTCCTTAATCAAAAAATATGGTCACGCCTAGGTGGGCCTGCACCCGAATTTGAAGACAAAAGAAAGGCTTATCATTGCGCGCAGCTGGTCCCATATGCAGTTGAATTACAGATGAGGAAGGATACTATTATCCCTGCATTCACCAAACAGGTTGCAATAACACTGAAGTGCAAAAATGGACAGCAGATGAAAGATTCTGATGCATTTGTGTGCCTGAATGAATCCATAAAACAGCAAGGCCTGGATTATGAATGCATTCCATTGGTGGATATTGGTGAAGGGTCTGTAAAAATTATGTTGAATAATAAAGGTTGTCAAAATATTCACTTAGAGGAAAACTCCCTATTAGGAATGACTATACAAAAATCACACTATGCTGCAGATCTAAATAACATGGTGATTGGGAATATACCTGAAAAGTATGTAGATGCCAAGGGTGAGTTGCCAGAATACCTGAATTCTCAGCCCAAAGGAATATTTAAAATTCATTCTGTGTACCCTTATGATTCAAATGAGACAGTGTGCTGCCATCAAGAGGGTTGCATAATATTTAATTTAAATGAAAATGAAACAGAAAATCAGCCCATTGAAGTGGAAGCTGATATGCCAAAATATTTAAAAGTGGCAGCTTTACAGAAAGACACAGCCACACAGTTAGAGGAAAGCGCCGAGATTCCCCTACCAGAAGATTTTCCAGAATTTTCCAAAATGGTACAAGAGCAGATTTTATCAGCGGATGCATGTGACAACGATGAGGATAGAAACAAACTCAGGAAGATATTTATGGACTTTAAAGATGTATTTGCAAAAGATGCATATGATTGCGGTCTGACTGATTTACATGTGGCCACGATACCAGAAGGGTGTAGTAGAAGTCCAGTATTTTTACGCCAGTATAGATTACCATTGGTGTGTATAGAGTCATTGGCAGAGATTATAAAAAATGTGGAGTCTCGGGGAATCATCAGGCCTATCCATAGCACATCCAACACGCCCATTTTAGGTGTGTTAAAGCCAAATGGTCAATGGCGGCTATGTGCAGACTTGAGGGAGTTAAATAAAAGAGTACCAGTATCCAGATGGCCACTGCCATTCATTGATCAGGGCCTAGCTCAGGTATATGGTTCAAAAGTGTTTACCACATTAGATCTTACCTCTGGATATTGGTGCGTGCCATTGGCAGAGGAGATACAGAATTTATTTTCCTTTTCATTTGATAAGACTCAATGCGCATGGGTTAGAACTCCATTCGGGTACGTCAATAGTGGGAGTGAATTTGGCATATTTTTGAGGAATGCCATGCCTGATGCAGCGGAAAGAGGAACCATAGTTTATGTGGATGATGTCCTGATAAAAAATGAAAGCTTGAAAAACCATTTTGATGAAATAAGACATGTGCTTGGCCAATTGCAGAAAGCAGAGCCAAAGTATCTTTACAAAAAGCACAATGGTGCAAGACAAAGGTGAATTTCCTAGGCCAAGAAGTGACTGAACATGGGCTAAATCCACAAAAGAAGAAAATAGAGGCCACACAAAAACTAAAGGACCCTAAAAATGTGAAAGGGGTGAAAAGTTTATTAGGAATGACAGGTTATAAAAGAAAGTTCATTGAAAATTATGCTGAACTCACTCAACCATTGACTAAACTGCTAAAACTAAATACGCCCTGGAAATGGGAAAAAGAGCAGTCTGAGGCAGTGGCTAAATTAAAGGAATGTCTTGTAAAGGCACCATGTTTAGCATATCCCATAAAGGACAGGGATTTCTTTATAGAAATAGGTTTCTCTGAACATTGTATGTCAGCAGTGTTATCACAAAAACATGATTTGAATCACAAAACCATTGCCTATGCAAGTAAGGCGTTTTCCCAAGTTGAAATGAAATTCAATGAATGTGAAAAGGCCCTATTACCACTGTGTGGGCGCTACAACATTTCCGCCCCATTGTTCAGGGAGAAAAGGTGATTATTGAAACAAATCATCAACCTTTGCAGTTTTTAGAGAGTAAAAGAATTAGGTCAGGTAGTCTAGCGCAGTCCAGAATCCCTTCATGGACGCTGGCATTACAGGGTTTTCCTGTAGAAGTGAGATATGGTCAAAATAAAAAGATCCCAATTGATCAAGGTTAAGCAGATTTACATGACTGTGCAGCTGAACAAGTATCAAACGAAATGGAAGTGGAACCTAATTTACAGGAATTTGAACAATCACCACACAAAGCTTTTGATGAGAAAACATGCAAGGACTTGCCAACTGTATATGTTGATGGTTGTGCTTTTCACATTGAAAATGACAGTAATAAAGAATTAGTACCAGGAATAGGAAATGTCTGGTTGACATGTGAAGGCGTCCCCAGCATAGGGATGAGGATTGGAGCTAGGAGCAGTCAAGTAGCGGAATTGGCAGCCATTTATAAAGCAATTGCTACTCCAGTTGATAATAAATTCAGTGAAATTGTTCTGGTGATTGATTCTGACTATGCACGAAATAGCTTTGTGGAATATTTACCTGGCTGGAAAGCGAGAGGCATGATTACATACAACAAAAAGGCACTTAAAAATGGAAAAATGATACAAGCCATAGACAAACTGGTGTCAGAGAATGATTTAACAATATACTGGAGAAAAATTCATGGGCATTTAAAAACACCAGGAGAGGATAAAGAGGGGAATGATAAGGCAGACCACTTGGCTAAAATTGGGGCTGTGATGGGATAATTGCTACCTATTGAACATTTACTGGGTGAAATACAAATTGATGCAGTAACACGTTCTAAAGCACCAAAGGAGACAGATCAACCAGTGGTACAGTGGAGTTATGATACACCAGACCAAGATCTGATTGAGGCACAAAAGAATGATCGAATTTTGGGAATCTATTATAATCATTTGATAGATCCTGAACAAAACCCTGTAACAGGAAATGATTGTATGGGAAAAGAAGAGTTGAGGGTGCTATTAAAGAATAAAAAACGAATTAGACTACAGGATGGACTCATGATTAGAGAGTCCATAACAGGACAGATACAGTGGGTGGTACTCCTTTCATTCAGAGGGCTAATGCTGCACCATGCACATGATGCCATAACTCCAGGCCACAGAGGTTCACAGAAAACATTGGAAATACTGAAAGATTATGCATACTGGCCACATGTGTCCCAAGATGTGGAATTATATACTAGAGGATGTCTAGTATGTGCCCAATGTAAACCTGCTTCACCAATGCATAGAGCTCCACTGATGAAAAGAGGCCTAACTCTTCCATGGTCAGATTTGCAAATAGACTATGTAAGGCCTGTTAAGAGGTCGAGCAGAGGGAACCGTTATATTTTGAGTGTAGTGTGTTTGATGTCGAAATGGATTGAGTGTATTCCTGCACCAGATTGTAGTGCGCAAACAGCAGCCACATTGCTGGTGAATCATGTGTTTTCAAGGTTTGGGTTGGAAGTCATTTCACAAGTGCTCTAAAGAGTAAGGTATGGCAAATACTGGGTGTGAAAAGAAAATTACATATTGCAAATCGGGCGGCTTCTTCAGGTGGAGTTGAACGTAGCAATAGGTCTGTTGTGGACACATTAAAGAAATTCGTGGCAGAAGCAGGTTCCAGCTGGGATTAACGTTTACCTTTGGTTTTAATGGCAATCAGATCAACTCCTGCCAAAGCAACAGGTATTAGCCCCCATGTGGTCTTGATATGTAGGAAAATGGTGTTACCACAACACCTGCTGTACAGAACACATGAGCAGACACTTGTGAGTGCATCCACAGTTCATGAGTACATTGATGAACTGAGGAAGCATTTACAACATGCATTTGCTTTTGTACAGCGAAATCTAGAAAGAGCTGCTGACAGTGCAAAATCATACTATGATAAAAAGACATCAGTGAAAGAGTATTGTGTGGGGGATCAGGTGTATACATTTCATTTTGGAAAAGGTAAACAGAAAAATTCCAAATTTCTAGCAGCCTGGCAGGGGCCATTTCGAATTACAGATAAGGTCTCTCCTGTAGTTTATAAAATTTTAAAAACTGAAGGTGAAACAGCAACAGAACAGTTTGTCCATGTGAATCAGATGAAGCCATGCCATCCCAGACACGAGATCAAACAGCTTGAGCGTGTATAATCAGATAGAGTCCCTTGAACATAAAAAGGTAAAGTAAATGGGTCTAGTCAGGAGGCAGTGGCAGAGAAGTTAAATAAAAATGGTTGATTATTATAGTGGCACATAAACACTGTAATATATGTAATGATATATATTATATATATATTAAAAAAAGTGGAAGCTGAAGTTTATGGAGTTGGTGTACAAAATGAAAATGTATTAAATATTGGATGCTGTTTTATGTATGTTGTTTTCTCTTTAACCTGTGCTTAATTTCAGAAGGCGAAAAAAATAAAGGCGAAATGTTTTACAAAGCATGTTTTATTTTTGGCAAAAGGGTGAAGTTAGTATTGTGCTATGTACTTAATTTGTTTCTTTTCTATTTGATTTAGAATATTAACATAATTTAGTCGGAGGTTCCGGGACCGGAGGCCACGGGAGACAATGGAATCCTAGAGCCCACATGGACAGATTCCGGAGAAGCCCCGGAATGGGGCAAAGACCAAGGCTGCAAAGCGATCAGCATTGAAGATGACGCCAACAAATGGATGATTATGATGTTATTCGGAGGGAACTTCAAAAATTCAGAAGCACAGGTTGTCATTGAACCTGGACCAGCATCTGGTATTGCGGTAGAAGAAGCACCAGGATTCCTCATGAGTAATAGAACGATGATTTTCCAGAACATTTATATACCATTGAATCCTGATATTTTGGTAGAAAAACATTTTAACAATACTGGAATTAAAGCTGAGCAAACTAAAGAGTGGATGGAAATAAGAAAAGAGGACGCTAAGCAGTCAATAAGAGATATATTGATGCAATTGGAGAAAACATTTGTGAATTCAGCAGGCATTAAGAAGAGGAGAGGAAAGAGAGGAGCAGTGATGCTTGCGATCTCATTGGTAATGTCTATAGTTGGAGCCATAATAGGTACCACAATATCAACAGCCAATGCCATTTCAGTAGGGACGCTGAGTATTAAAGCACAACAACTGAGTGTTGACCTAGAAATAATACAAAAAACATTAGATGGAATTAGAGGAGGATTGGAAGAACAAGTAAGGTTCATAAATGAAACTGCGATCATATTGAATGAACAAGCGGATGTGATGCAACGTGCAACTAAACTGATAATTAAGCATGACAGAACACTTAGTGAGATTTTGAATATAATGAGTCCTGTTGATAGACTATTAACAAATTATATGAGAGAAGTTCAAACTGCAATTTCACAATTGATTCAAGGACATATACCATTGTACTTTGTTTCACAGGATATTATTCATCAAATGATGGAAAGGTTGACAAGGAGGGAGATTGATGTGGCACAGGTAAAAATTGCATTTGAAATGGGTAATGCAATGCCATTATATGTGGACTTGGAAAGGTTGGAAATTGGATTCTTACTATGCATCCCATATGTAGCTCCTGAACTTATTTATCAAACCAAGTGGGTACACAATGTGGGATTTTGGCAAGAGGACAAATTTATTAAGATTAAGACTCCAGAAGTGGTGGCATTTCAGTCATGGGAGCCTGAAGTTTACTTGATGCCAAAATTGGAAACGTGTGTCAAATTTAAAGAACAAAATTATATGTGCCCAGGTAAACCGTTTGTTCCTGATGCTACAGACGACATTTGTGGTTTGAAATCTGACCCAAGTATATCAGAAGGATGTGAAGTGATCATTAGCAATGTGGGGAGTGAAGAATTAGCACAGGCTAAGATGGTCAAAGGTAAATGGTTGGTCAGCACATGTTTGAAAAACCTGACAGTAGTACACTTAAATCATGAAACATATGTGGTTAAACAGGTGAAATATAATGTCTTTTACTTACAGGTTCCAAAGGATACAATTGTGTCAATTGGAGGGTTAACATTATTTCACGTGACAAATGACATTTGGGAAAGCCAAGTAGAAAATATTGAATTTTTTCAAAGGGATGCATTTCCAATAGACCCGGACCTAGAATTCTTATTGAATCATAAAGAGAAACATGTAGTAAAAATGAATATAAGAAAGAACAATATTACGGTTAGTAATCTGGGTATAATAGAAGTGGAAAGATTGAAAGATTTAATTGGGGAACCTGGGGGGAAGGCTCTATAGTGGGTTTGGCTGTCCTGGTGCTAATAATGGGAGGATGGTTGATTGTTTTATCAGTAAAAATGAAGATGTTGCTCATGTTGGTGGATACAACGGGGAGAGAAAGATATCCCAACACGCATGCATTTTAAAAAAAGGAAGGGAACAAGTTTAATTTCTTCCAATTGTGGCTTGGACAAGGGCCAAAATTCTCAGAAAAAGGAGGGGATATGTAGGATTATTTAGTGTGTTTTTGGAGTGCAGCGCCACTGCATGGGCTCAAGGTATTGCTATGATGCAATTGTTTCAAGCCATGTGTTGCCAGTGTAACATATGGACATGTAAATGGGGACAGAATACACAGGTCAAAAACAAACCATTTTCTCATTTAAAAGCACAATTCTTTTTTCTCTTTTCTCGCCTGAAATGCCTCTGTTGCAGGAGACACATTAGATAATTAATGAACTAATACACCTAACAAATACTAATCACTAATAATAATCAAATAACATCATAATGTGTTCTTCAGTGCAAAATGAGGTAGAAAAGACAGGCTCATTTTAAATGTGCATCCAGATTTTTCTCTATTTTCTATGTGCTTTTCACGGTCCTTGCTCAGGAAACAAAACTCGAATAAGTAGGAAATCAGTTTTGTTACAGTTGCTTACTGTAAAAGTAAGCCATTGTTTAGAGAAGGAGGATATGACATGATAGAATCTTATTGGGTGCACGTCACACTAGGGGTTGTAACAGAGCTTTCCTGTAGAATCTCGGGGAAGGAGAGAGTTAGTGGACATCTTGCACAGCTTGGGTGAAGACTTGGCTGGAGTGGCTGGGGAGTTTCCTGATTGAGAAGCAGGTCCCAGTGCACTGCTGCACAGACTGGAGATTCCAGGCAATAAGCACCGGCTTGAGAGACTGCAGATCAGAACTGCATGTCCTCGCTGGGGTGCTTTAAGAGGGAGCCCTGAGCCATTTCAAGAAAGCGACCTGCCCGGAGACTTCGCGTGCTGAACAATCTATAATTTGCCAGTAATTATTCTGCTGAGTGAGGGGGCCGTGTGTGTGTGTGTGAGAAATCTATTCTGGCAGAGTAGAAGAGGGAATTCCTGTGTTTAATTAACATACTGTAATGTTGCAAATTGAATGTTCTCTTGCCGTATTTCTTTTCATTTTGTTACAGATAATGTAAAGTGAATATCTCTGCTGCTGTGCAATTTCCATTTATTTCTGTAAAAGGGGTAAGATGGTGTTGAAATGCAATTGCTTATAATACACAGAAATATATGAAAGCAGACTTGTAGTGTGTTTTTGTTTTTTCTCTTTTCTTAGTGCATCTACCATTATAGCACTGGTAATCTGGGGAAGATTTTTAGACAGTGCATTTGTCATTTTTCATGTAGATAAAATAACAGAAAGAATAAGGTAGCTAGAAATAAGACTTGGCAGTAAAATAGCTGTGTGCACGGTTCCACTCAGCGTATATGTGCGTGTGGCTTCTGAATGGGACATAATGAAGTAGCCTGCTGGAGGTACATGAGTCAGCAGAGAGAGAGGCCTCTGGGATAGTTTCACTAATGTAAATAAATTAGTGATAAAACCACATGTTAGTTCGCTGTTGTAGATAAATCAGTGATAGCAGCCCTAGGTGGCACTCCATATGAAAATGTGGTGTTTCTGAAATGTAGGCCTTAGCTCTCTCTAGTGATCACACGAACAATCTAAACAAAAATAAGGGGTTCTGGATATTGGGGCCACAAATAAAACAAAGGAATTATGCTCACCAAAAAAAATACCACCAACCAAATGTATACCAGCTAAATATATCTGTGTACTGAAATAAGGCATATCACTATATTACTATAATACCAAACCCAATCTGAATGCAAGGAGTGATTATTGCTGAATTACTTTTATTTTTGGCGGTAAGAAAATACCGCTAGTCCCCAAATCTACACAAAATACCCAACAATTCACAATTAGGTATGGAAACATACACAGATCGCTCATTTGGGATTTGTTCCTATATCACATTGTTACAAAGAGTGCATGGATGTTTCCACATGTACAATATCTGGAAGATTTCATTAACAGGTATACTTTTGTTTTCCAATACTAGTAGTAAGTACATTAGAAATTCTTGTGGATCTTCGTGTGAGTTCATAGTGAATCTCACCATTCCAGCACAGTAGTCCAATTCTTGCCTTATTCCATGAACACTGTATGTGTTGTCAGGATTGTTTGTTGCATTTCTATGAAGCACTAACATTTGCACACACAATTGGTCGGTACTGTGTAAGTAAATATTGTTAACAATTGGTGGCAATTGAAATAGAATATTCATTGCTACATTTGCATAGCAACTTACCCCAGTTTCATTTGCAAATTTGAATGGACTAGCTAGTTCTGTATCTGAGTGCATTTTTTGGAGTGTCTGTTCCTTCTTTCAAGACGTACCTGATTTACTAGGTTTTAATAGGTTCTTCTTTGTTTGTGGTAATTGATGAAGCTTTAGCTTCTTTTGTTTTCTTTGAGGGATTTGCTGTTGGATTCTGTTGCATTTCTGTTTGATTTAGTTTTCTTTTACCACGTTTCACTTTATCTGGACCAGGATATTGTTTCAGATGGGGGGTGTACAATGAACTCAGTC
The DNA here is from genome assembly GCF_040938575.1 of Ambystoma mexicanum. Lineage (NCBI taxonomy): Eukaryota > Metazoa > Chordata > Amphibia > Caudata > Ambystomatidae > Ambystoma > Ambystoma mexicanum. Next base: position 56,168,564 of record NC_090935.1, on the reverse strand, counting down.
TATTGTATGCTAGAAAGCAAGGAATATTAGCTTTGACTTTACTTGCATCAAAGTTCATTAGCAGGAGACCGTCAAGTGTACGTAAGTGTGATAATGCTACGTAGCTCATGCCTTCTTTAAAGACTGTGGGCCTCATTACGAGTCCGGCGGTAACCGAAGCGGTAAAACCGCTTGGTTACCGCCGGACTCGTATTACCATTCCGCCTCCGTGATTCCCGGAATTACCGGGGCATTACAACCATGGTTTCCCGGGAATCACGGAGGCGGAATGGTGTTAATCCCTATTCCCATTGAGTCCTATGGGGCTCAATGGGAATGGGGATCATGGAAACACCGGCAGCATCTCGTAATGCTGCCGGTGTTTCCTCGTCCGCCTGCAGGCGGGCGGTGTTAAACCCGCCAGGTAAGACCTGGCGGGAATATCACCTCCCACTTGCAGGAGTCTAGGGTAAGACCTTGGGATTTATGAATGGTAACTGCATATGCAAGAGTTAGAGAAAATTGCTCTCTACGTACATACATGTCTTTGAAGAGAAGGAATCGAGCAATTGAGCGTCCTATCCTTTTCACTTCTGAAAGTTTATCAAAGCTAATATTGACATACTGAATGTTGCTGTCATGTGGGTATGATTGAAAGCCAACAACTGTACCCAGTCCTCCATTAAGTAGTCCTTGCTCGACGTCAAGGTTACGTTTAAGCATTAGTCTACAATTTAAGGATAATTTTAATATTTTTTCCAACCCCGCTGTGTTGGAGATTGAATTTTCTAAACTATTTACAAGGTAATTCATAGAATTTCGCACAAAAGTGGTGCACGCGGCTGGCGCACAGTGTCCCCGTGCGATACACTGCGACAGCCGCGTGTGATAAAATCCATTTCATCGCACAGCGTATTCATGAACTTGAGCCTCCAAAAACAGCTGTGGCGCAGAGTGGTGCAGCGACCCTGCAGAAGCGCCAGTTACGCCCCCAAGCACGCCCTCGCGCAAGGAAAAGCCATCAAAATCCCCAATTCATCGCAAATGTCTGCGCTAACCCTGGACCAGTTCACAGGGCTGCCAAACAGCAAACGCCAAGCGGGGAACGTGTATTTCAGGGGTGCGCGTGAAGTTTCACACGCGATTCCATCAGGGCACGTGTATTTCAGGGGTGCACGGGAAGTTCCACACGCAATTGTCCTGGGTACGTATATTCCAGGGGTGCGTGGGAAGTATCACACGCCAATTCAGCAGGGTACGTGTATTTCAGGGGTGCGTGGAAAGTTTCACACGCGATTCCATCAGGGCACGTGTCTTTCAGGGGTGCGCGTGAAGTTTCACACGCGATTCCATCAGGGCACGTGTATTTCAGGGGTGCGCGTGAAGTTTCACACGCGATTGCATCAGGGCACGTGTATTTCAGGGGTGCGCGGGAAGTTTCACATGCAAATTCAGCAGGGTACGTGTCTTTCAGGGGTGCGCGGGAAGATTCACACGCGATTCCATCAGGGCACGTGTATTTCAGGGGTGCGCGGGAAGTTTCACACGCGAATTCAGCAGGGTACGTGTATTTCAGGGGTGCGCGGGAAGTTTCACACGCAAATTCAGCAGGGTACGTGTCTTTCAGGGGTGCGCGGGAAGTTCCACACGCAATTGTCCTGTGTACGTGTGTTCCAGGGGTGCGCGGGGAGTTCTACACGTGATTTGGCCGTGTGGGTCCTCCCATGTGTTCCCTCTACACAATCCACGGCCCCTGCAGGCAGCCCACACCACAGGGGACTACCCTGCACCCCTGCTCATGTCCCGCAGGCAGCCCATCCACCATGGGCATGCCCCCCAGCCAAGCCACATGTCACCTTGCACTACTGATCAACAACGCATGTCTCCCAGCACCCCCACACCCCAGCACTGTGGGGCACCTGCCAGCAGGCCCCCACTCATGTCCAACCCATGTCCCCCTGCACTCCCACCCCCCAGCATTCAGGGGCACCCTCAACCAGGCCCCCACACATGTCTCCCAGCACCCCCACCCCCCAGCATCCAGGGGCACCCTCCACCAGGCCCCCACTGTTAGGGAGAATTCTCTGTTTAGGCTGAATTTCCTAACCTAGTGAGTCCCCCAGCAGCTTTGCTGGATTTCTGGAGTTTGTTTTTTCCATCCTGCCAAGAGTGAGACTCTTTTTCTCCCACTCTTGGAAATAAGTGGTACCAGTAGAACCTAGAGTTGTCGATATTGTTAGGGGGATTGATCGTCTACTGCGTAGAGTAATTGTGTTTGATTTGTTTGCCGTGATTTGCCTTAGTGTTTTTCATAGACGTTTTGTTATAAATAAATACCTTAATATCTTTACACTAAGCCTCGTTGCGTGTTTGCTTGTCTTGCTGTGAAGAATTGCCCTATTTTGTATACTCCACATACTGCTCAACTTTTCTTGAGAGAAGTCTGACTGCTCAGCCACAGCTACCACGTGAATCTGTGTGGTGCAGACTGCTACCAAGTGGGTTCACCGCCAACGCCTGTAGTGCTAAATCTTTTGCAGTGGTCCCAGAGGGAACTGCACAGGTTTCCGCCTAACACTGGGGGATGGAGGTGCAGGGGGACATGAGTTGGACATGAGTGGGTGTTAGGCGGAAACCTGTGCAGTTCCCTCTGGGACCACTGCAAAAGATTTAGGACTACAGGTGTTTGGCAGTAAACCTACTTGGTAGCAGTCAGTCAGACTTCCCTCAAGAAGAGTTAGACAGTATGTGGAGTATACAACATAGGGCAATTCTTCACAGTAAGACAAGCAAACACACAACAAGGCTTCAGTGTAAATATATAAAGGTATTTATTTATAACGACCCATCTATAGAAAACACTCTGGCACCATTACGGCAAACACTTCAATTACAATTACTCTACGAAGAAAAAGATCAATCCCCATAACAATAGTTCGACAAGTCTAGGTTTTACCAGCATCACTTATTTGCAGACAGAGGTGTATGCTTCAACCTAGATGGCACTCTAGTATTCGTTAGGACGGGAGAGAAAAATAAGCAGGTTACGAAATCAGCACGGTTCCAATACTTAACGGACAAATGCAAGGCAAGAAAACAAGAACCACGGTAGATCATAAAGTTCAGAGGCCAGGCCCACTCGGAGAGAGGCGAGGCGATATGTCCCAAAAAGTATCTTAGTGGAAATGCATTCGAGTCTTTGTAGCAAATTGTTATCGGCAGATTGGACCAGTTCAGAACAACACGCTAGAGAAAGCTTGGAGGCGACCCTATGGAGAGGCGAGGATTAAGACACCTCACTCTATCCGGCAACAAGGGAAGCCAGGCGGACACAGTACCTTGATTGTGGAGAGACAGCTCCGGCGGGGCAGTTGTTCCTGGCGGTGGGTGCACGTCCGGTCTTTGCCAAGAGAAGAGAGGATCTCGTCGTCGAAGGAAAGTTGAAGATCGTTGCACCACCAGGGAAGAGACCAGCCGCGGAGTGCTCCGTCACAAGGCACCACCTTTTGGTCGCGGTACAGGGGTAGTGGCTATCCGGTTGCTGAGGTGCTCTGCACGGGCAATTCGACCACTGCGTCCTGAGGCGAAGAAAAAGAAAAAGGGACTGGTTGTTCCCACCAGTCAGGGGAAGAGACTCTCCGGCAGGGAGATCTCCTCTGTCGTCGGGAAGTGGTGAGTCGGTTCAGCAGGGCTCCACCGGAGATGTCGTCGTGCAGGTCGGCTCAGCTTTACCCTCGTCAGATTCTTAGGTCCTGTGGCGACTTCTGAAGATCCAGTCCCAAAAGCCCTGCTTTTATGCAGAAAATCCCCATTCATTCAGCCTAGCTGTCAATCAACACACGCTAAGTGGTGAGCGGTGAGGCTCGCCACTTGGGCCAATCACACCAGAGTGCGACCGGAGTTGGCAAGGCAACTCGGTCCAGGGTTCCTAAACCCCCTCCAACACCCCTGTGGTAACCCAGACAGAATGGCACCACTTTGGAGGGTCTCTGTACAGAGCCCGCCAAAAGTGGAACAAAGGGCTCGACCTTTGGTTTAGGAGTCACAGAGACGAACACAGACGCCATTTTACAAACCGAGTTCTGGCAGAAAATACCACTCGATAAACCTATTTAAGATAAGTAGATCGGTGGTACGTCAGAGATTAATGAGAAAAAGTATCAATCTCCAACAATGGGACGAGTCCCATAGGGTTATGTTCGGGGACGAACATAACAAGTAGTTTCCACTGCCACCAGCCAAAACTCGACGAGGGGGGACGGGACAGTGCCCCCTCGAGTAACAGATCTAGGAGTAATCGAATTACCCCTACTAGTACGTCCACAATAAGGTGGTTTGTACTAGTCCTGTTAGTAAATTTAGGTCTAGTAAATCCAATGGTGACTTTACATGCCCGGGTAGACAGTAGTCAGTCCCCGGGTATGGAGTCTATGGTGGGGGACCCCCTAGGGTGCCCCCGTGTTACGGCACGTAGGGTGCGGTGTAACACACATAGAAAAACACATGAGACCCTATGGAGTAAAAGACCCCATAGCCCATCGAACACATTGACATTTCAAAAGGAATTACACACATACATGTCCAAGAGTGGGAGAAAAGAGTCTCACTCTTGGCAGGATGGAAAAAAACAAACTCCAGAAATCCAGCAAAGCTGCTGGGGGACTCACTAGGTTAGGAAATTCAGCCTAAACAGAGAATTCTCCCTAACACTCGCCCCCCCAGACTAAGGGACAGGAGGATTTAATCCACTCCTGGATGAATCTCATACCTCTAGTCGATGACATACATCCTAGAGAGACCATCAGCATTTTGGTGGTGACACCCTGACCTGTGCTCAATGGTGAAATCAAACCCTTGCAGGCAGATCGACCATCTCAGTAGTTTTGGGTTTTCCCCTTTCATTTGCATTAACCATCTCAAGGATTGGTGGTCAGTCTGAATGACGAAAGTAGAACCATACAAGTACGGCCTAAACTTCTTCAGAGCTCACACGATAGCAAAGCACTCTCTTTCGATTGTTGCCCACCTTGTTTCAGGATCCTTCAGCTTGCGGCTGATGAAGCAAACGGGGTGCTCCCTACCTTTCCCATCCAGTTGACTGAGTACGGTACCTATTCCTACATTTGAAGCATCTGTCTGCACAATGAAGTGTTGGCGGTAATCAGGAGCTCTGAGTACTGGGGCTTGGCAAAGAGCCTTTTTCAGGTTTTCAAAAGCCTGAGTGCACTCCTCGTTCCATTTAACCTTTTTAGGAAATTTGGGCGAGGAGATGACATTCAGTGGAGAAGCTATGGTCCCATAGTTCTCTATGAAATTCCTGTAATACCCAGTGAGGCCTAGGAAGGCTCTCACCTGGGTTTGAGTAGTCGGTGTTGTCCAATTTTGCACAGTTTCAATCTTACTGAGCAAAGGCCTTATTTCTCCACCGCCTACCTCATGCCCAAGATAGACTACCTTACTCTGTCCAATTTGGCATTTGCTTGCCTTTATGGTCAGATTGGCTCGTCCAAGAGCCTGCAAAACATCTCTCACGTGGGTTACATGTTCTTCCCAGGAATTGCTGAACACTGCGATGTCATCCAAGTATGCCATGCAGAAGTCCTCCATCCCATTTAGAACCTGGTTTACCATCCGTTGAAACGTAGCAGGTGCATTCTTCAGTCCGAAAGGCATTACCTTAAACTGGTATAAGCCAATGGGGGTAGAAAATGCAGTTTTCTCCTTGGCATGGTCTGTCAGGGCTATTTGCCAATAGCCTGACGTCAAGTCAAATGTGCTGAGGAACTTGGCGGCGCCAAGTTTATCCACCAACTCATCTGTTCTTGGCAAAGGGTGGGCATCAGTCTTGGTGACTGCATTAAGAGCTCTATAGTCCACGCAGAATCTAAGCTCTTCAGATCCGGCCTTTGGTACTAACACAACTGGGCTAGACCATGGACTAGTAGAGGGCTCTATTACCCCGAGATCGAGCATCTTGCTGACCTCACCTTTGATGTGGGTTCGTACGTTTTCTGACATGCGGTATCCTCTGCTTTTGACTGGCAGACAGTCACCAGTGAGTATGTCGTGCTGGCCCCAAGGGGTCAAGCCTGGTGAAAGCGAGAACAGGGAGGCAAACTGATTCAACATAGATTTGCACTCTTCTTGTTGCTCGGGTGTCAGATTGGAGGAGAGATTCACTCCTTCAATTTTTTCATCTAAAGGTAAGCCTCTGAGGAGATCCGGAAGAGCTTCACTCTCTTTTTCTTCCTCGGATGACGCTAGAAGCAACGCTCCTACATCAGGTCGCGAGACATACGCTTTAAGTCGGTTGGTGTGAAAGACTGTCGGAGCCTCCTTGGTATTGCCCGAGTCCACCAGATAGTTAACCTCTCCGAGTTTACCCACTACTCGGAAGGGTCCCATCCACTTATCCTGCAAGGCCCTCTGCCTTGTTGGGATCATAACGAGAACGAGCTGGTCTTGAGCGAACTCAACCATGTTAGCCTTTTGATCGTGCCAGTGCTTGACCAATGCTTGTCCAGCTTTCAAGTTATCGCTTGCTTCCGTCATCATGTGCGACATTCTCCTCTGGAGACCTATCACGTAGTCAGTCACTCTGACTGGCTTGGGGGAAGGAGCACTCTCCAACCCCTCCTTAATCAGGGCCAATGGACCTCTGACGGGATGACCATAGAGTAGTTCGAAGGGAGAGTAACCTACTCCCTCCTGAGGGACTTCTCTATAAGCAAAGAGAAGGCATGGCAGTAGAAGGTCCCATTTACGCTTAAGGGGTTCCTCTAAAGCACCTATCATGCTCTTCATTGTTCGGTTGAACCGTTCTACCAACCCATTGGTTTGTGGGTGGTAAGCTGTTGAGAACTTGTAAGTAACTCCACAGGTTTTCCACATGGCTTTCATGTAGTGGGACATAAAGTTTGACCCCCTGTCAGAGATTACTTCTTTAGGAAACCTGACCCTAGTTAAAATACCAAGGAGGGCCTTAGCCACAGCCGGAGCTGTAACAGTCCTCATAGGAATTGCCTCAGGATACCTAGTAGCATGGTCTACTACAACAAGTATAAACCTGTTGCCTGAGGAGGTTGGAGGATCAAGGGGACCAACAATGTCAATCCCTACTCTCTCAAATGGGACTCCCACAATGGGAGAGGCACTAACGGTGCCACATTCTTGGATCCAACCTTACCAGAGATCTGGCAGGTGTGGCAGCTCCTGCAGTGTTTTTCTACTTCGGCCCCCATCTTTGGCCAATAGAAGTAGAGCGAGAGCCTTTCCTTAGTCTTCTTGAAACTCAAGTGACCAGCCAAAGGAATCTCGTGGGCTAACTGCAAGAACTGTGGTCTGTTCTCTTGGGGTACTACAAGTCGTTTGTAGTCTCCAGGTGCAGACTCGGTCGGTTCACTGTAGAAGAGGCCATCTTCCCAGTGCAACCTGTATTTCCCAGGCTCTTGCCCTTCAGCCTGAGCTTCTGCCTGGTGGCGAAGACCTTCCAGAGTTGGACATTCTCTCTGTCCCTTACTGAAGTCTGTCCTGTTGGGTCCACCTTCTGCCAGTAAAGACTGCAGCTCAGGATGGTCAACAGGATCCAGATCTCCAATTAGTTCCTGGCCTTCCATTAGCTCTTCCTCAGAGTCTAATTCTACCACACAGGGTTGTACCTCCCTCTCAGCCTCGGCTGGAGGTGGAGTTACGGGTGTAACTTTGGACAACCGAGGGGAAGAACGTGTTGGCTGCACTGGAATGCTGGCTGCTGGTTTCGGGATAGAAGTCTTAGGTTTCCCTTTCGCTTCAGATTTCTTGGAGACAGCGGCCGACAATTCCAGTGGAGCAGGAGTGATATCTTTCTTCATCATCTCCTGGAGAGTTCCGCGCATGGTCCTCTCTCTTGCGGGTCTGGTTAGCTCCTGTAACCGTTTACTAGGAGGTCTGGGAGTATGCGATACAACTCTGAGAGTTTTCAAATCGTTACCCAACAGTACGCGTCCTGATACCTCACTCTGTATGCTGACAGGTATCTTCACAGTCATGTCGTTACACTGGATGAGAACTGGTAATTGGGGAAGCATCTGCACAGGCCCTCCAGCTAACTTGGTGAGGCGTTTGGGTGCCTTAGCAACATCCTCAGCCTGAAAAAAAGATGTATCCACCACGGTTATGCTGGCCCCAGTGTCCCTAATGGCAGGAGTCTCCTGACCATTCACCTGGACACTGTCCTTATAATACTCTTTAGTATTATCGGGGATAGAATTATAGACATCTAAATTCTGTTGTTCCCACAACCCCAGAGATACTAAAGAAACGCTGGCTGAGACTCCAATGGGTTCGTCAGCTAGCAGTAGAAAGTTTCCACTTGCCATTTGGACTTCCTCCTCTGGAGCGAAGGCTAAGGAGACAAGCTGGACCCCTGAAGGTTTACCCTTACATCTGGGATCTCCTTTCACGTGATCAGTCGAGCCACAAACAAAGCATTTACCGAATGCTTTCTGGAATGATGGCTTGTTCTGACCTCCTTCCGGTTTGGCACCAGAAGACACACTATTCTGCTGTGGTTTTCCCGGTGGCTTACCCTTCTGGTTTTGTTTGGGGCCCTCTTTGGAATGTGAGTTATTCGAATTCTATTTTGAGTCTTTTTTAGGCTGTTTTCCTTCATCCTTTTTCTGAGTTGCCCCAGAATCCTTATGAGTAGCCCTGTTGGCAACCCACAAGTCAGCAGCCTTAGCTAGCTCCCTGGAATCCAATTCCTTCGAATCAGCCAAGTGCTGTCTGAGCTCAGGAGAACAGGCATCATAAATAGACTCCAACATAAAAAGATTTCTCATACCCTCATAAGTGTTCACTTTGTAACCCTTAATCCATCCCTCTAAGTTTTTCAACCCTTCACTCACCCAGGTAGCCCAAGGGGTACCATCATGCTTTTTGAGGGTTCTAAACCTCTTAAGATACTGGGAATCCCAAATCTAGCTATTAAAGCTAGTTTCACACTTTCGTAATCCGACTTATCCGCCTCCCCCAACTCCATTACCACATCAGTCGCAACAGGAGGGAGCCTAGAGAACAACCAGGGGAGCAACGCATTCCCTGTGATGTCCTGGAGCCCATGATTGTATTCAAACAGTTTCAACCAATCCAACACATCCAATCTCGGTTCATACATACCCACTAATTCCTTCGGCATCCGGGGTCTTTTGGGACTGGAGCTCCTAGAGGAACCAGAGGAGAGAGAAGCATTTTCCATAGAAAACTTTTTCATCTCTAACGCGTGATTAAGTTCTATTTCTCTGAGTCTTAACTCAGCTTGCTTCTGCTCAGCCTGGGCATTCATCCGTCTGAACTCAAGCTCTTGGTTTCGTTCAGATTGAGCCAAGAACCGTTTATATTCTAGTTCGAGCTTCATTTTTTCAAGTTCAAAATAAGCAGGGTTACTTGTGGGACCTGGTATGGGCCCCGTAGGCACAGCTGGTAAGGCAGGTAGAGGAGCAGGGGAGACAGTTTCGTTAGCCTCTCCGTCCTCGTCAGCCTCTTCATCGCTATCATCAGAATCACGATTCAGATCAACACCATTCCTGTTTTCTACAGTTGCTGGAGAGATTGGTTCCTCTGAACCAGTACCCAGACTTTGGTTCGCCAGCAATCTCTCGATTAGTTCTAACTTCTTGCCTCTTACAGGAAGATTCTCTTGCCTACAGAGAGCTCGCAGACTCTCAGTATTTTCACTTGACAAAGACTCTTGACTGTAAGTTTCCATCGTAGACATGTTTTTTGAAAGTTGCTTTTTGTGCAAAGTTTTGTGGTAGTTATCCTACAGTGTCGAAAAGCACTCTAAACTGTATACTCGATACAAATCCCACCGCTGTACACCAATGTTAAGGGGGAAACCTGAGCAGTTCCCTCTGGGACCACTGCAAAGGATTTAGGACTACAGGCGTTGGCGGTGAACCCACTTGGTAGCAGTCTGCACCACACAGATTCACGTGGTAGCTGTGGCTGAGCAGTCAGACTTCTCTCAAGAAAAGTTGAGCAGTATGTGGAGTATACAAAATAGGGCAATTCTTCACAGCAAGACAAGCAAACACGCAACGAGGCTTAGTGTAAAGATATTAAGGTATTTATTTATAACAAAACGTCTATGAAAAACACTAAGGCAAATCACGGCAAACAAATCAAACACAATTACTCTACGCAGTAGACGATCAATCCCCCTAACAATATCGACAACTCTAGGTTCTACTGGTACCACTTATTTTCAGACAGAGGTGTATACCTCAACCCAGATGACACTCGAATATTAGTTAGGACGGGAGAGAAAAAGATAGGCAGGTTACGAAATCAACACAGTTCGATCCTATCGGATAAAATGCAAGGCAGGAAGGCAAGAATCACAATAGATCGTAAAGTTCAGAGGCCAAGCCCACTCGGAGGGAGGCAAGGCGCGATGTCCCAAAAAGTCTCTAGTGGAGATGCATTCAAGTCTGTATTGCAAATTGTTATCGGTGGATTGAACCAGTTCAGAACAAAGAATGAGAAAAGCTTGGAGGCGACCCAACGGAACGGAGAGGATTAAGACACCTCACTCGAACCGATCGAAAGGGAAGCCAGGCGGACACGGTACCTTGTTGTGGAGGGCAGCTCCGGCGGGGGCAGTTGTTCCTGGTGGTGGATGCACATTGGTTCTTTGACAAGAGTAGAGATGATCTCGTCGTAGAAGAAAATGAAGCCCGGTGCAACACCAGGGAAGAGACCAGCCGCGGAGTGCACCACCTTTTGGTCGCGGTTCAGGGGTAGTGGCCATCCGGTTGCCAGGTGCTTCTGCACGGGCAATTCAACCACCGCGTCCTGAGGCGAATAAAAAGCAAAGGGGACTGGTTGTTCCCACCAGTCAGGGAAAGAGACTCTCCGGCAGGGAGATTTCCTCTGTCGTCGGGAAGTGGTGAGTCGGTTCCGCAGGGCTCCACCGGAGGTGTCGTCGTGCAGGTCGGCTCAGCGTTACCCTCGTCGGATTCTTAGGTCCTGTGGCGACTTCTGAAGATCCAGTCCCAAAGGCCCTGCTTTTATGCAGAAAACCCCCATTCATTCAGCCTAGCTGTCAATCAACACTTGCTAAGTGGTGAGCGGGAAGGCTCACCACCTGGGCCAATCACTCCAGAGTGCGACCGGAGTTGGCAAGGCAACTCGGTCCAGGGTGCCTAAACCCCCTCCCACACCCCTGTGGTAACCCAGACAGAATGGCACCACTTTGGAGGGTCTCTGTACAGAGCCCGCCAAAAGTGGAACAAAGGGCTCGACCTTTGGTTTAGGAGTCACAGAGACGAACACAGACGCCATTTTACAAACCAAGTTCTGGCAGAAAATACCACTCGATAAACCTATTTAAGATAAGTAGATCGGTGGTACGTCAGAGATTAATGAGAAAAAGTATCAATCTCCAACAATGGGACGAGTCCCATAGGGTTATGTTCGGGGACGAACATAACAAGTAGTTTCCACTGCCACCAGCCAAAACTCGACGAGGGGGGACGGGACAGTGCCCCCTCGAGTAACAGATCTAGGAGTAATCGAATTACCCCTACTAGTACGTCCACAATAAGGTGGTTTGTACTAGTCCTGTTAGTAAATTTAGGTCTAGTAAAGCCAATGGTAACTTTACATGCCCGGGGAGACAGTAGTCAGTCCCCGGGTATGGAGTCTATGGTGGGGGACCCGCTAGGGCGCCCCCGTGTTACGGCACGTAGGGTGCGGTGTAACACACATAGAAAAACATATGAGACCCTATGGAGTAAAAGACCCCATAGCCCATCGAACACATTGACATTTCAAAAGGAATTACACACATACATGTCCAAGAGTGGGAGAAAAGAGTCTCACTCTTGGCAGGATGGAAAAAAACAAACTCCAGAAATCCAGCAAAGCTGCTGGGGGACTCACTAGGTTAGGAAATTCAGCCTAAACAGAGAATTCTCCCTAACACCCAGCATCCAGGCGCACCCTCCACCAGGCCCCCACTCATGTCCCCCTGCACCCGCACCCCCCAGCAGTCAGGGGCACCCTCTACCAGGCCCGCACTCATGTCCAACTCATGTTCCCCTGCACCCCCACCCCCCAGCATCCAGGGGCACCCTCCACCAGGCCCCCACTCATGTCCCCAAGCTGGGGCCCTTTGGACACAGTCCTGGCGCCTTAGGCGCCAGGCTCATGTTGGACCCCTGTCCTGGCGCCTTAGGCGCCAGGCTCATAAAGCTAGACATGTGTTCAAGTGTTTTAATGTGCACTTACCTGATGCAGACCATGCTGCTACATCCAGGCCCTCTTGAGGCCTGAATGGAACTACTTTACCTGTGGACTATTTTCCACCTGGGTGTGGTCGGGGAAGGATACATACCTGATCGGTGGAAGGATACATACCTGGAACTTCTACCAAAGCTATTTAAACCACGCCCGATCAGCAACTCACGCTTCGCGTTGTTCTGCTCCTCGCAGCTGGACGCTCACCGTGTCAGCTCCTGCATCTGGACTTCAGCCACGCCTGTCAGCATCCTGGGTCGCCTGCAAAGGGAGATAAGAGAGAATTGGGGAGAAAGAAGACCTTACCTGCTAAAGCTGCATCACGGAGACATCACTCCGACGATCCTGAAAGGGAAGACATCATTTTAAAAGCATTTCGCTTCGATCGCTGCAGCGCTGCATTTCACTCACCTTTCCTGGGCGCCTCCATCTTCAGCAGCGATCATCCGGATCCGCACCCACTTCCCAGAGCCTAGAGAGAAAGACAAGAACACAAGGTGAGAGAAGGAAGGGAATAGGAAAAGCTCAGTTTCCTTCTAAGACTTACCTGTTGGGTCATTCCCATTTCATTTCGGGTCCTGCCGCTTCCTGGCATTCCGGACCCCGGCCCCTATGGGGAAAAAAGACAAAGACATTGAATGAGCAAATGCAAAGACATTACCTGAACGCTCATCCGGAACTTACCTGTCATTTACTGGAACTGCACGTTTCACTTCGGGTCGGCGCCATATCTCCGGCATTCCGAACCCCGGCCCCTGAGGGGAAAAAGACATAAGCATTAGCGCTTGCTGCAATAAGACAATGAACATTATTATTAAGCTTGAACTTTTGAACTTGCAACAGAACTCTTACAGCGCCTCACCTGAATAGTCAAGCTTATTTTGAACTCCCATCAAACCACAATCCAGTGAAGTAACTGGGTTTCAACGCGCCCCTGCATCAGAAGCAGGATGGAGAACTCATCCTTCCAGACCCTAAGGTGAGACTTCACGGGGAATCGTGGAAGGGTATCGTGGAGGGTTGGAAGGGAGTGGGAGGCTTGAGCATTATTCCGTCAGTAGGTAATACTCCCTTTTCACGCACAGGGGAATATTCCTGCGAGCCAGAAAGCCAGAGTAGAGGGGCCCTTCCTGTCCATCTTCAGAGTCCTGCGCTTCACCATTGAAGAAGCATCAGCACTCGAAGCCAGACCTGCGCCTCCGTGGGAATCAGGTGAGCGTGACAGAACGCGAAGCCTACCCACAATTTCCCACCCGGGCGCTATGGAGACTTCCGAGACAGATCAGCTGGCCCAGCTTTTGGGGGAATTACGGGCAGAAATGCACTCAGCCCGCCAGGAGACTAACGCTCTCAAAAGAGACATGATCCTATCAAAGGAAAGAACAGATGACCTGGCCAAAAGGTTATTGCAGGCCCAGGCAGGGCACACTCCTTTACCTAATTCCGGAGGTACTTCCACATCAATGGGTTTGAATAACCCGGTACAAATCAATCTACCTGGACACATGCCTTTGGCCCCGCCTGAACGTTTTGCGGGGGATCCCAAGAAATATGCCGTCTTTATGAACCAATGTCGTTTACACTTTCTATGCAGACCCGGGGCCTTCCCTAACGACCAGACCAAGGTAGCCTTTATACTATCTTACCTCAGTGGCAGTGCTGCCGATTGGTCTATTCCATTGGTAAATCAGGATGATCCCATTCTCCAGGACTTTCAGGGCTTCCAGTCCAGCATGGAAAGATTGTTTGCTCGACACTCTCAAGGACAGGCCCTTGATAATGAACTGCTATCCTTACGACAAGGTAATCAGGATCTCCTGTCCTACGTTGCCACCTTTAATAGACTGGTTGTGGAAACTGGATGGCCAGAAAACAAAAGGATCACATTGTTTCATCGAGGCCTGCGCGGAGAGCTTAAGGATGTTCTAGCTCAGATTGTAAATCTACCCCAGGTCTGCGCAGACTACATAGACTTGGTGGTTCAACTTGATCACAGACTTCAAAATAGAAAAGCAGATTGGTTCAAGTACGAAACCCGATTACCGATCAAAACCCACGCTAACTCCAAGAGTACCGACGTATCCGAACCTATGCAAATCGGCGGTGTTAAAGGATCATTAACGCAGAAGGAACGAGAGAGAAGGCGGCAAATGCAACTTTGTCTGTATTACGGGACTTCCGGTCACTTTCTTTGAAATTGTCCAGTCAAACCACCTAAGAAGGTGGTTGGAGCCACTGATAACGATTTATTGACACCTGATTCGGGAAACGACCTAGCCAGACAAGCGTAGGGGTCCGCTTGCCGAGCTTGAAAACAAACTCTTTGACCTCGCATTTTGTCATGCCAATGGTGCTCGTGGACCCAAAACAGCCTCAGCAGTTGCATGCTATAAAAGCGTACATCGACAGCGGAGCTATTGGAAATTACATAGACCGTGAATTGGCTTCCAGGATTAAGCTCCCTCTCCGCCCGAAAGTAACCCAAGATGTCATTACTACAGTAGATGGAACTGAAATAGCCTCAGGGCATGTAACGCATTCCACTGTTGAAGTGACACTGGTGGGTCAGGATGGACATCGGGAAGCAATCGTGTTTGATGTGATCAAGGCCCCACAATTTCAAGAAATTCTTGGAATTCCTTGGTTAGAAACACATAATCCCAGAATTGACTGGCGAGCAAAGAAGATAAGTTTTCCTGATTGTGAATCAACTTGTTATCCAACAAATCCAGCTATGGGTCTAGCCTCAGCAACTTCCACCCCTGTACAGCTTCCGTCAGAATACCAAGAATTCCAAGACGTTTTTCAGAAGGAACAGGCTAACACGTTACCTCCCCATCGGTCTTATGATTGCCAAATCGATCTGGTACCCAATGCTCAACTACCTTGTAGTAGGATTTATGCTCTTACGGAACCTGAGAACCTGCATTTGCGTCAGTATTTAGATCAGTACCTAGCCAATGGTTTTATTCGCCCGTCTAAGACTCCTGTCTCCTCAGCTCTGTTCTTCGTGCCGAAAAAAGAGGGCGACCTTAGAACATGTATATACTATCGCGCCCTAAATCAAATAACGATTAAGAATCGTTATCCTCTGCCCCTGATCCCTGAGGTTATCGACCAGGTGAAAGACGCTTGTGTGTACACCAAGTTAGATCTCCGAGGAGCTTATCACCTGGTGCGTATAAAAGAAGGCGACGAATGGAAGACTGCATTTCGGACCAAATTTGGGCTCTTCGAATATCAGGTGATGCCCTTCGGGTTGTGCAATGCACCTGCCGCCTTTCAGTACTTTATGAATGATGTTCTTCGGGAACTTATCGATGTCTGTGTCATTGTTTATATTGACGACATCCTAGTGTACTCTTCTTCAGAATCCGATCACAGAAAACATGTTAGGGCAGTTCTTGAGAAATTGCGCCAGCACAGACTATTTGCAAAGCTCGAAAAATGTGTTTTTCATACCACAGAAGTTGAGTTTCTCAGATTCATCCTGACACCTCAAGGAGTCCGAATGGACTCGCGAAAGGTGGATGCCATCCTCAAATGGCCATCTCCTAGCTCGGTGAAGGGAGTTCAGAGCATGCTCGGCTTCGCCAATTTTTATCGAAGATTCATCCCGGAATTTTCCCGAACAGTCCAACCCATCACAGCTCTCCTAAAGAAAAACAAACGCTTTGAATGGACTCTTGAGGCCGAACAAGCCTTTCAGGACCTGAAAACCAAATTCACCTCTGCACCTGTATTGAAGCACCCACACCCAGATCTCCCTTACATTGTGGAAACCGACGCATCCAGTTCGGCCATGGGAGCTGTCCTGTCGCAAAGAGACCCAGAAACTAACCAGCTACACCCTGTGGCCTTTTGGTCCAGGAAATTTTCTCCTCCTGAAATCAACTACGCAATTACCGACAAAGAGTTACTGGCTATTAAATCTGCTTTCAAGGCTTGGCGTCACTACCTTCTCGGGGCAAGACACACCATCACCGTAATTACGGACCACAGAAACTTACAGTATTTAAAGACGGCCAAAGCTCAATCTTCACGACAACTCCGATGGGCTCTATTCTTTGCGGAATTTGATTTTGTAATTACCTATCGCCCTGGCTGCAAGAATGGTAAAGCGGACGCCTTATCCCAGATTGGCATGGAAGAACCCAATTCGAGTTTAGAACCTGTGCCAATCATACCTGAACAAAGAATCTTAGGCCTAACTTCATTGCAAACTATTGAGGACATCCAAACGCAAGTAAAACAACTTCTAGACTCTTCAGCCTTACTGGAATGGAGTCAAAAGGGTCCTCATTACACCGTTAAGGATGATTTACCCTACTTCCAGGAGCGGTTGTTTCTGCCAAGTAAAGAATTGCAAGAACTTGTTATTGCCCATCATCATGAATCATTAATGGAAGGACACCCTGGTATCGCTAAAACGGAGGAAAAAATCAAACGCCATTTCTGGAGGCCTTCTTGGAGAAAAGACATAAAGGCCCTCATTAGGACCCTGGCGGTAAGGGGTTTACGCTAGCGTTAGCTGCGCCGACCCCTTACCGCCAATTCCGAGTTCCCAGAGCGCCATGGTCATTTTTCCGCCCGCTTTTTGCGGGCGTAAAAATCCATGGCGCTATGGGACCTTGGTGTTAATTACGCCACCGTAATTTACGGTGGCGTAATTAACTCCTTCCCCACTCCCATTATACCCTATGGGGCCGAAATGGGAATGGGGAAGGGTAAATGGGTCAATGGGGACTTACCGCCCCGCCGACCTCGGAATGGGGCGGTAAGTCCACCATCCGCCATGGCGTAAACGGACTTTACGCCATGGCGGAAAAGTCCGTCGATGGCGGAAAAAATCCGCCAGGGTCCTAATGAGGGCCAAAGTCTTTTGTTTTGTCTTGCGGAATTTGCGCCCAAAACAAGGGTCAAAAGAAAAGGCCAGCCGGCCTACTTCAACCCTTGGATATTCCACCGGCACCATGGCACACCTTGTCAATGGACTTTATAACTGATCTGCCTCCTTGTGCTGGTTACAACACTATCCTTGTAATTGTGGATCTATTCTCCAAAATGGCCCACTTTATCCCTTTAAAAGGTTTGCCTTCAGCTTCCACCTTGGCCAAGGAATTTCTGGAGAATATAGTTCGCATACATGGTTTCCCTTCCATATTAGTCTCGGATCGTGGAAGTCAATTTATCTCCCATTTTTGGAAGAAGTGTTGCCAACTAGCACAAATAGATGTGCGGTTATCCACCAGCCACCACCCCCAGACCGACGGACAAACCGAGAGAACCAATCAGACTCTCGAGCAATATCTTCGGTGCATGTTACACCAATCCGAGTTAAATTGGAAAGACATCCTTTGGATCGCAGAATATGCATACAACAATTCAGTGCATTCTGGAACCGGACAAACTCCTTTTTATACTTTGTATGGTCACCATCCTCGGACCTCTGACCTAGATCCACCTCTGAACCTGGAAATGCCCGCAGTTAATCATCTGCATTCCACAATAACCCGAGCCTTCAAAGAAGCTGCAACTCATTTACAGCAAGCCAAGAAAAAGTATAAAGAAAACGCTGATTTGCACCGAAGTAAAACTCCTCCTTACCAAGTAGGAGACCAGGTATGGCTAGCAACGAAACATTTACCCCTCAAGGGCCCGCGAACCTTCAATCCCAGATTCATAGGACCTTATCCCATCGAGGCTATAATCAATCCTGTGGCCTTTAAACTGGATTTACCGTCCAACATGCGTATTCATCCAGTTTTTCATGCATCTCTTTTGAAGCCAGTACAACCAGGGACCCGACTGTCCAAGCCTCCAGACCCAGTTCAAATTGAAGGAGAATTGGAATTCGAAGTTAAAGACATTTTAGACTCCAAGGCGTTAAGGTCGAAACTCTTCTATCTTGTTGACTGGAAGGGATATGGACCTCAGGAGAGATCGTGGGAGCCTAGTAACCATGTTCACGCACCTCGATTAATACAAAGGTTCCACCGGAGATTTCCGAACAAGCCAAAACCCCGGAGGGAACAACCTTGGGAGGGGCCTTGAGGGAGGGTACTGTCATGATGCCTACCTCCAAGGAGCCAGGTCCAACCCAGCAACCCCGGAGGCAGGCATCATTCCCCCCAGGGAAGTGCCAGCGGGCCCAAGCTGGGGCCCTTTGGACACAGTCCTGGCGCCTTAGGCGCCAGGCTCATGTTGGACCCCTGTCCTGGCGCCTTAGGCGCCAGGCTCATAAAGCTAGACATGTGTTCAAGTGTTTTAATGTGCACTTACCTGGGGCAGACCATGCTGCTACATCCTGGCCCTCTTGAGGCCTGAATGGAACTACTTTACCTGTGGGACTACTTTCCACCTGGGTGTGGTCGGAGAAGGATACATACCTGATCGGTGGAAGGATACATACCTGGAACTTCTTCCAAAGCTATTTAAACCACGCCCGATCAGCAACTCACGCTTTGCGTTGTTCTGCTCCTCGCAGCTGGACGCTCACCGTGTCAGCTCCTGCATCTGTACTTCAGCCACGCCTGTCAGCATCCTGGGTCGCCTGCAAAGGGAGATAAGAGAGAATTGGAGAGAAAGAAGACCTTACCTGCTAAAGCTGCATCACGGAGACATCACTCCGACGATCCTGAAAGGGAAGACATCATTTTAAAAGGATTTCGCTTCGATCGCTGCAGCGCTGCATTTCACTCACCTTTCCTGGGCGCCTCCATCTTCAGCAGCTATCATCCGGATCCGCACCCACTTCCCAGAGCCTAGAGAGAAAAAGACAAGAAAAAACAAGGTGAGAGAAGGAAGGGAATAGAAAAGGCTCAGTTTCCTTCTAAGACTTACCTGTTGGGTCATTCCCATTTCATTTCGGGTCCTGCTGCTTCCTGGCATTCCGGACCCCGGCCCCTATGGGGAAAAAAGACAAAGACATTGAATGAGCGAATGCAAAGACATTACCTGAACGCTCATCCGGAACTTACCTGTCATTTACTGGAACTGCACGTTTCACTTCGGGTCGGCGCCATATCTCCGGCATTCCGAACCCCGGCCCCTAAGGGGAAAAAGACATAAGCATTAGCGCTTGCTGCAATAAGACAATGAACATTATTATTAAGCTTGAACTTTTGAACTTGCAACAGAACTCTTACAGCGCCTCACCTGAATAGTCAAGCTTATTTTGAACTCCCATCAAACCACAATCCAGTGAAGTAACTGGGTTTCAATGCGCCTCTGCATCAGAAGCAGGATGGAGAACTCATCCTTCAAGACCCTTAGGTGAGACTTCACGGGGAATCGTGGAACGGTATCGTGGAGGGTTGGAAGGGAGTGGGAGGCTTGAGCATTATTCCGTCAGTAGGTAATACTCCCTTTTCACTCACAGGGGAATATTCCTGTGAGCCAGAAAGCCAGAGTAGAGGGGCCCTTCCTGTCCATCTTCAGAGTCCTGCGCTTCACCATTGAAGAAGCATCAGCACTCGAAGCCAGACCTGCGCCTCCGTGGGAATCAGGTGAGCGTGACACACCGTCCACCAGGCCCCCACTCATGTCCCCCTGCACCCTCACCCCCCAGCATCCAGGTGCACCTTCCACCAGGCCCCCACTCATGTCCAACTCATGTCCGCCTGCACCTCCACCCCCCAGCATCCAGGGGCACCCTCCACCAGGCCCCCACTCATGTCCCCCTGCACCCCGACACCCCAGCAGTCAGGGGCACCCACCACCAGGCCCCCACTCATGTCCAACTCATGTCCCCCTGCACCCCAACCCCCCAGCATCCAGGGGCACCCTCCACCAGACCCCCACTCATGTCAAACTCATGTCCCCCTGCACCCCTACACCCCAGCAGTCAGGGGCACCGTCCACCAGGCCCCCACTCATTTCTCCCAGCACCCCCAGCAGTGCAGGGCACCCTCCACCATGCCCCCACACATGTCTCCCAGCACCCCCACCCCCCAGCATCCAGGGGCACCCTCCACCAGTCCCCCACTCATGTCCCCCTGCACCCCCAGCCCCAGCAGTCAGGGGCACCCTCCACCAGGCCCCCACTCATGTCCAACTCATGTCCCCCTGCAACCCCACCCCCCAGCATCCAGGGACACCGTCCACAAGGCTCCCACTCATGTCCAACTCATGTCCCCCTGCACCCCCACACCCCAGCAGTCAGGGGCACCGTCCACCAGGCCCCCACTCATGTCCAACTCATGTCCCCCTGCACACCCACCCCCCAGCATCCAGGGGCACTGTCCACCAGGCCCCCACTCATGTCCCCCTGCACCCCCACCCCCCAGCAGTCAGGGGCACCCTCCACCAGGCCCCCACTCATGTCCAACTCATGTCCCCCTGCACCCCCACCCCCCAGCATCCAGGGGCACCCTCCACCAGGCCCCCACTCATGTCCCCCTGCACCCCTACCCCCCAGCAGTCAGGGGCACCCTCCACCAGGCCCCCACTCATGTCCAACTCATGTCCCCCTGCACCCCCACCCCCCAGCATCCAGAGGCACCGTCCACCAGGCCCCCACTCATGTCCCCCTGCACCCCCACCTCCCAGCAGTCAGGGGCACCCTCCACCAGGCCCCCACTCATGTCCAACTCATGTCCCCTGCACCCCCACCCCCCAGCAGTGCAGGGCACCTGCCAGCAGTCCCCCACTCATGTCCCCCTGCACCCCCACCCCCCAGCAGTGCAGGGCACCTGCCAGCAGGCCCCCATACATGTCCCCCCAACACCACATGACGATCCATAATCATGGCCCCCATGCCCACTCAATACACTGCCTACGCCACCCCAGTCCGAACACACCACCAGGTATGACATCCACCCGACAAAGAAATCACCAGCACATGATGCATCCCAAATGGCTAGTCTGCACATCAACACATGTCCGTCAAAGTCACACAATGACAGCATGTGAATGATAGAACACACATTGTGGCATGCATGAAACCAAAGAGAGAATACCACACATTGAAGTACCAAATTATAATGTATTAAACAGAAAAGCAAGGCAATGAAATGGAACAGAAGAAAATGGAAATAATAAATGAAAAAGATGCATGAAATCCAAATGAAAGGCAATCCAAAAGCAAGTCTCCAAAGTGTCAGTCTGAGAAAATAAATCCAAGGTTCCCAAATAAGAAAAAAACATTGATCCATGTGAAAAAAAAATCAAAAACCCAAATCCATTGTCAAACTATGTACAGGGTGAACATCCAGGGTCCATGTGCTCAATCCTTTAAATGAAACCTATAAAATAAAATACTACCTAATGAAGAACTATATACAAGAAGTTGGGGCATTGTCCAAGCGCCCCAAAACAAAACAAAACCGAAAGGAAACTTAACACTAAAGAACTATTTACAAGGGCAGCGGGCTAGTCTAACGGCTCACTTCTGGATGTTCCGGGCCAGGGCATGATCGAACTCCTGCTCAATGTCCCGGAGGCGGTCCTCCTCCATGGCCCGAGGGTCTGCAGGGCCCACAACATGTCCTCCTCCAACACCCTGCGGATTGCCTCGAGGCACTCGGCCCGCCTCAGGGCTCTCCTCATGGAGTTCTCCGCCCTGACCATCGTGAGCCGTACCTCTTCCGCCCGCTGCCGCTCCGCATCTATGGCGTGGCCCAACCGCTGCCACACGGAAGACACTTTCCGTCGTGGGTCCTCCTGCTCTCCGGCCGATGCCTGCCCCTCCGATGTCGAAGGCCCTGAGCCATCATGGCTCCCACCTCGTTGCTGCTGCTGCTGTGCCCGTGCCCTGGCTCCTGCTGCCTGCACATCCTCCACCGGCCGGGGTGCAGTCGATGATGTGGCCACCCCTGCTGGACGTCCGACTCCCGACTGTGG
Organism: Ambystoma mexicanum; assembly: GCF_040938575.1. Classification (NCBI taxonomy): domain Eukaryota; kingdom Metazoa; phylum Chordata; class Amphibia; order Caudata; family Ambystomatidae; genus Ambystoma; species Ambystoma mexicanum. Next base: position 56,146,463 of record NC_090935.1, on the reverse strand, counting down.
CAGGGATGTGTCCTCCACCAGCCTGGCCGCACCGTCAGAGGCAGCTCCACAGGGCACCCAGGTGACAAATGGGTGGAAAGATGGCACAGAGGACGACTGGCGCATAGGGTGTTCAGTTGAGGAGTGGGTCGGAACAAGCTCCAGCAAACGGAGGAATCCGGCCTGGGTGACCTGTCCCAGTAGGCCGACACGGTCAACGAGCCATTCGAGATGACGTGCAGTCTCCTTATGAAAAGACTGCAGGTCAGCTGGCATGGCCCGTTGACGCAACGCCACACCAGTCAGGACAGGCTCAACCCGTACCTGGATAGCCATGTCCGCAGGCAGAGGAAGGCCAGTTGTTGTAAGCTCATCCCCTGCCTGAAAACGGGTCTGGACGTAGGCATCCCTGCTGGTGCAAGATGATGCAGTGACAGGATCAGGGACAGGATTGCACACAGGCACCTCCGCGGCGGCCTGTGCTGCCTCCTGTCCCTGGTCCTGCCCTGCACCACTAGCACCAGTGGCATCCCCACCTCCAGACCCCGTCTCTGTCGCTTGCACGGCCTCCTCCTCCACCAAACCCCCCACCAACCTGGATGACTCCGTGCCTTCTTCCCCCGTTGGGCCCTGTGTGGTCCCAGCTGCCCCTTCTGCTGCCGAGGAGTCCAACTCCGACCTCCGCTCTTGGACCTCCTTCCGGCAGTTGCGGCCTGGGACGCGGCACCGGACTCCTCACTCCCCGACGAGATGACAACCTGGGAGGGGAGCCGGGCCTTGCGTCTCCGGCTGGCGGTGCAATCCCTGCCGCTGTGCTCCACAGCACCTTCTCCGCCCTCTTCATCAGTTGACGCTGCAGACAGGGAGAAATAAAACACAGGCATCAGGGCACTGTACAATGGACACATACACACATGACAGTTGTACATGAGTGGCATTTTGAAACCTCAGACATGGCATCACAATCGCCAACACACATGTCATTTCAACTCGCACACATGAGCCATACACAGCCATATTGCAACAGCCAGCACCATCCATACACATACAACAGCATGAGCAGGCAACGGTGTGCCAGACATCACATGCAACACAGTGAGTGCACTACACATGCACACACACCACCACACTTGCACGCATTTGTACACCTCTGCCAACTGTCGCAGTGTTCAGATTGGCATCCATGTCACATCTGCCAATCAGGCTTCCACATCCCGCTGTCACATGCATCCATGTTGCATCACTGTTGCACCCTTGTCAAATACACACACATGCACATGTACACAGTGCTGATACATGCAGCTGAAACCAACATCCATGTGTGACATCACGAACATGCCTACTTACATACACATTCATCCAAACATGTGTGCCCACACATCTGCATTTGGCATGCAAGCCTACACACACAAGCACCATCTATGTCTCACACATGAGAGCCCTCGCATGTGTTAGCCTCACGGCCCTGTACACCCCCCCCATACTTGGCCCAATAAAAACACATGTGCAACCTGCACACTACTGGCACACCACCACACGCACAGCTTACATTCATGATGCATGTACACTTACTGCTCGACTCCAGACGAGTCTGCCTCTCAAGGACCTGGACGTGTAGCGCTGGGGATATGCGTTCCAGGACCCTCATCTGATCGTCCGACAATTGGCCCCGGCGCCCCTTAGCATCCGCTGCCTTCAAGAGGCGCTGGGCCTTGTTGAGGGTCCTGAACCTGAAGCCCTCCCAGCGCTTCTTGACATGATGGAATAGTCGGACTGCTACCCCCTCCACGTTGATGGCAGTCACGATGTCCGTCCAGATCCGAGTCCGTCCTTCCTTGTTGGCGCGCAAACATCCGAAGAGGGCATCATACTGCCCCAGGACTTGCTCCACCAGGACACCAACTTCGGTGGCAGTGAAGCTGGTGCCCCTCTGCCTCTCTGGCCGGGGGTTGCCAGTGGTGCCAGATGTTGCAGTGCCCGACATGACAACCCCAGAGGCAGGAGTGGGTGGGCAACTGGGTCCTGGGGCTGGTCTGTGGAGCGATGGAATCCCAGTCGGGAGTCTTCGGTTCCAGCAGGGGTGGTCACAGCAACAGCACCCCTGGCTGATGTGCAGGCAGCAAATGGCAGGGCACGTGGGCAGTAGGCAATCAGGCAGCAGCAGATGGCAGGTGGGAGCGTGCTCGGGGCTCTGGGGGGCAGTAATTCGGCCTTCTGGGCAGGAGCGTGGTCTTCCGTGTGCTTACGCGTGGCCAGCTTGATACGGAGTGATTTGGCATGTGAAAATCCAGCACGTCTGCGTGTAATTCGAGGAAAGGGCCTTAGCGCGTAAGCGCGTCAGCACACGTACGCGAATTCATTGGCCCAAAGGCCCCCAGCGTGTAGGCGCGTCTATGCCGTTACGCGCATGTGCGTTTTCCATGGCGCGTAGAAAAAATAAGCACGTCAGAGTGTCATAGCGTGCAATTGGTGGAAAGGGCCTCATCGCGTATGCACGTCTGTGACGTGCGTGCGCGGGCGTTTCCCTGTACACGGGTGCATGTTACACGTCCAATGACTGCACGTCAGAGTGTCAGCTCGTGTAATTGGAGGATAGGGCCTTAGCGCGTACACGCGGAAGTGACGCTGGACGTGTGGGCATGTTTAAAAGGTACGTGTAGAACGCAATTTCCTTGTACGTGCCTTTCGTGTAGAGCGAGTGGGTGAAATCTGTACTTCTTGTCGGTTCACACGCGATTTACGTCACGGCGTTCCAAGTTCGTACTCCCTGTTACCTCTGACAGCTTTTTCTCTTTTTGTCTTTTTCCTGGGCCTGTTTCCTCAAACAGCATTCACTTCTTCTGTTGTCCTGTCTCCTCAGGCAGCGTACAATTCTTCTTTTGGAGGGGGTGTTGCCAACGCGCGTATTTTTCACACGGTTTTTCCTAGCAGACGGTGAGTCGCGCACGTATTTAACATCTGTGCTTGCCCCGTGTGTTGCGTACCCCTTCAGAGGTCAGTCTAGGCTGCGTGTGACACGCATACGTTCATTTTTGTGTTTCTGGGTGCCACAGCGTAGTGCAGGTTTATTTTTCCACGCACGTAGTCTAGGAGGGGTTGCGTGCACATTATCTCCCTTTTTTGGGGTGCCTGTGCGTTGCGTGACCCGTCATCTTCCCCCAGGGGTCACATACAGCCTTGCTAGAGCACCAGGGTACGAATTCCATCTAGTACCCCACCCCTTTGACCCCTAATTGTACAGGACAATAGTTTACTGCAACTCCCATACGCACAACAACATCAGTGCCATGGTTGGGAGGCGAGCACGCGGTAAGGGTGGCAAAGGTGGCCGAGACTCAAGAGGTGGCCGTGGTGGATACAGTAGGGGACTTGCAGGGTGCCCCTAGGCCCCCATGTGTGGGTGACCAGTCAGGGACACCCATGCCCCCCCCTGGTTGAGGGTAACGTGGCTGACACCATCCCTGCTCGGCCCGTGTTGAAACAGCCCATTGTGGCACCAGACCTGGCACAGGGTGACTCCATGGCTGACTTCCAGGTCAGCAGGCCTAGGCCACGTGTGGCGGTGCACGTTGGTGTCACCAGGCCACGTGGATCAGGGGCAGCTATGTCATCTGCTGCCCCGAGCAGGCAGGGTGGGGAGGCTGCAGGGGCAGCTGCGGCTCCATCCACCCCAGCTCTGAATCTCCCAGCCAGGACAGTGTCGGTCCCAGTCCATCCTGCTGACGTTCCCCCTGACTACATCACACTTCAGCTAATGCCTGCACCAAGTCCCATGGTGAGTGTTCATTCCCACACTCCTAGACCACAGTCCACCGGGGCCCCTGCCCCTAGCGTCCAGAGCGGCGTAGGACACTCAGGATCCCCACCACCTTCCAAGCGGAAGAGGAAGAGTGCTCGTCCAGTACAGGCTGATGCCCCAGACACGGCTACACAGTCCGGCCCACCAAGGAAGCCCAGCTTCAATCATGCCGAACTTGATGCACTTGTGGAGTATGTGTCCGCACATGACAGCGAAATTGTGATTACTGCAGGATGCAAGACCTGCACAACGTCAGGCACACTGGCAGGCCATCGCGGACATCATAAGTGCCCCTGGATTCGTGAGGCGCACAGCTAATGATTGCTACAAGCACTGGAATGACCTGAAGCACAGGGCAAAGAAAAAGCTGGCCTCAAGTCATGCCGCAACTCTAGTGACTGGAGGTGGGTCTCCAGCAGAGGACATTGAACTCACTCCACATGAGTATGTTGTTGGGACCTACGTCACGGAGGAACAGATCCAAGGCGTGGGAGACCTGCCATATTACGAGGCATTGTCCGGTGAGTGCACATGCATCTGTCATCCATGTGCATGGTGTGTGTGTGAGGGCTTCTGATTGAGTGCCAGGTGAGGGTGTGTGTGCCTGAGTGGTTTGGGTCACCCATGTGCTTCATCCAATACATTCTGCGCACCAGGATTTGGGTATTGCAGTATCCCTTCTGGTAACAGTAGACATTCAGCCCAACCTCACGCCAGTTGCCCTTGAAGTGTCATCTTGCCACAACATAGTTGCGTATTCTTCTGTGTTCATTTAGGCTGATTGTTAGCATTCCACCACTTTCACTAGGCATTTCTCAGTCCTATTGTCACATGTGTGACATGGCTATGGTACATGCCATCTGTGTGATGGCATGTGTCATGTATGTGTATTGGACATGCCAATCACACGCCAATGTGTGATGGCACTGCTAGCCAGCATGCAGCAAATATGTTGGTCTTCCATCTTGGTGTCATCAATGTGTGCCATTTGCCTCCCCTTCATACGCAGTGACGGTGCATGCATGGGAGGGTTATAGTCATGTGGGACATGTGTCAATGGAGTACTGTTTCTCTTGCTTCTCAGCCCTAATTGTGTGCCATGGTGCTAATGCCTGTTCCCATTTATTTTCTTTCATGTCTTTGCAGGGGATGACGCACTTGATACTGCTGGGGTTGTGGAGATGGTGCAGACCCAGGAGGGGTCTCAGGCCTGACCGGGCACCAGTGAGGGACGTGGTGTGGGGGTGGGTGAGAACCCACACTTGCTGCAGACCATTAACTCAAGGGTTGTCTCTGGGTGCACCTCCCCCGAGCTCTATTCAGGTGTCGATTTGGATGATGAGACCTATGTGCCGTCGCAGGTAAGTGTTTCTGGGAGGGATTCTGTACTGTCCAATCCACCTGCACCAGGGGTAGAACCCTCAATGGGGATGTCAGTGTTGGTAGGTTCGCCTTTGGTGGTTACGGATGCAAGGTCACACTCCACAACATCTGATCCTGTTCCGGGGCCAGCAGATCAGAGGGGGAATGCAGTCCTGCAGCCTCAGGCAGTGTCGGCACAGCAAGGTGCAGTTCGCCGTGCCCCAGACAGGTGTGGTGCCCGCCGACACGGTGACCGTACGCCACCTGGCAATACCGCATGGGAGCAATCCATATACGGTATGGCAAACCAACAGGCAGCATCATCACTTCCATTGTCCCCCAAGAAAGGCTGATGGAACAGCTACAGCAGGCAACAGACTCCATTTGCCAGTCACACAGGGAGGACATGTTGGCGTCCAACAGGGACAGACGGGCGGCACTGGAGACTCTGCAGGAAGCCATTTCTATTGAGTCCCAGGGCCACAGGGAAGCCCTGAGGGTGGAACTCCGTCAGCTCAGGGTGACTCTTGTTGAGTTTGAGGCTTCAACTGACACGAGGACAGAACAGCAGCTGGAGCGGCTCACACGTACACTCTCAGCTGAGATGCAGGCAACTAGGGAGGAGGTCCGGGCATCCCGTGAGTTGTTGCATGGGGACCTCCGCACGATTATCCTCCAGAACCAGACCTTACACACCCGCATGCTTGCTGCCATGGAGGACCAGACTAGGGCTTTGCGTGGGCTGCCTCCCATAGTGCCATCACCTCCTGATGCAGCTGCAGAGGGTGAGGAGAGCGACAGCAGTAAATCTCTCACAATAGGGTATCCGTGCAGGCCATGAGCCCATGGAGGTGTTTTTTTTTCGCAAGATCCACACAGGTGGGTTTTGGTGTGCACCCTGTCCTCGGACCTCCTGGGTGGCCTCCCCCACCACCCCTGGCCCATTCATGGCCATTTTTTATTTTTTATTTTTGATTTTTTTGACAGTGTGTTGCCTTGTGTGGCTCCCGTAGGCATACACTGTATTGTGGCTGGGCACATGCAGGCTTGTCCTGAATTTGGGTTAGATGCTTGGGTTTGTGTGACACACACCCCTCCTGCTTCCCGTTTCCATGGGCTTGCAAAGAGTGTGCCCAAGTGACATTGACTTACACAGTGACGTTGGACTCCCATTTGATGTGTGGGCAGTCTGTAGTCAATACTGTGTATACATTTCTAGTGCATATTGTTGTTGTATTGTACACTGCATGGTGTATTGATATGTGCCTCTGCATCCATCTCATCCTCCTAATTTGCAGGTCCATTTCTCATGTCTTCACAAGGCGGTCTACTTTGGAAATGGAGTCCATGTTGTAAGCAGTGCACCTACACTTTTGCGTGGCGCTAACACTGTACAGTTGGAAGTGTTCGAAGTGCTGGCATTATCAGGTAGTGAGACTACCAATTTTTTGAATCCGTACTGTCATGTTTATGGTAGGTTGGAGGTTGTGTAGGTGATTTTTATTATTGGTAATTATTTGGTAATGTGTGTTGTTGGTCCTGCATTACTGTGAGCATTTCATGTGTGGCCAGTTTCCATTAGGGACACTGTAGTTTGTGACACTTGTGTCATGTTGTGGGGATTAATTTGTTTGCTCTCACATAGCATGACATGCCATGGTGTGTTGTGTGGCGGTGCCGGGGAGGGGTTGGGTGACATGGCACTGTTCTCATGTTGTATTTGGCAAGTGGGTATTCATTGTTGCTGCATAGAAGTGTGTCTTTTGATGACACTGCATTGGTGGTGTTTGTGTAGGTAGGGATACACACATTGTGACAGTTCCAGGTGGAAAATCTCAGGCTGCTATAGTTCTGACAGTTGACTGTCCCTTAATTCATCAGAATTGTCAGATTGAGTCATCATTGAGTGTCAGATGGTATGTGCCAGGGCTGTGTGCACTCCACAGGGGTGTGATTTCTATGTGAAGTAATTAGCCACCAGCTGCGTACGGGCTGCCTCACCCCGTACCCTTTCCCCTCCCATGCGCAGCGGGCGTGCATGTGGTTGGGGATGTGGGGGCACCACCATTTCCACAGCCAGGCCCCGGCGTGTTGCAACATTGTGCAGGACACATGCTGCCACTATGATCCTGCACACTACTGGGGGAGCGTATAACCGCTGCCCGCCAGAACGGTCACGGGAGCGAAAGCGTGACTTGAGCACTCCGAATGTGCGCTCCACTATGCCCCGGGTTGCAATATGGGCTGTGTTGTATCTTACCTCGAGAGGCGTGATGGGGTTCCGAATTGGCGTCATCATGTGGGTGCTCAGAGGGTAGGCACTGTCCCCTGGGGAGGTGCTGGTGGGGATCATTAGTGGGGTAGTGACATTACTCTGTATCTGTAATGCATGCGTGGGCTGTGGCATTGTTACTCAACAAGCAGCCATGCATCGCCATGCCGGCCAGCTTCCATGTCCCGGTTTAGGGTTGACATCCTGTAAATGAAGCTGTCGTGGGTGGACCCTGGATAGTTGGCATATACTGAGGTGATGATTCCCTTGGCATCACATACTACCTGTACGTTGATGGAATGCCAGTGCTTGCGGTTTCTATAGATGTGCTCAGATGCCCTGGGGGGACGTAGAGCCACATGGGTGCAATCAATGGCACCTAGCACTTTGGGTAATTGTGCCACCCTGTAGAAATCCTGGCTGACAGCCTGCCTTTCTGCAGGTGTTCTGGGCAGGTATATGTACCTGCGGACTGATGGGCGTGCAGTGATGATGGCCAACACCTGGTGTAGGTACCGTGACTGCGTGGCCTGTGACACCCCCCCCCCCACTATGGCACTTGTCCGCTGAAATGATCCGGTAGCCAAGAAGTGCAGTACATTGAGGACCTTCTCCAGGGGGCTCAGTGCTTGGGAGCACATGGTGGGTGATGTGAGGTCATCATCCCACTCACTGACCAGGTCGAGTATTATGTGAGGTGGAAACCTGTACCTCCCATACACCTGGTCATCAGGCATACCAAAAAGGCTGGTTCTGGGTGTGAAGAT